>NC_137926.1:14109852-14169852 GCF_963457725.1 Sprattus sprattus | reverse complement strand
GGGCTGGTTAGGGACCATGACCTCCCTCTCTATGGGCCGATGTTTTTCTCCTTCTAAGAAGTGATTCGGAACAGCCTAGCGGTGTGTGTGTGTGTGTGTGTGTGTGTGTGTGTGTGTGTGTGTGTGTGTGTGTGTGCATGCAGGTGGGTGTGTGTGGATGTGTGTATATGCATGTTTCATTGTTTCATTGTGTGTGTGTGTGTGTGTGTGTGTGTGTGTGTGTGTGTGTGTGTGTGTGTGCGTGTGTGTGCATGCAGGTCTGTGGATGTGTGTATATACATGCTTCATTATGTGTGTGTGTGTGTGTGTGTGTGTGTGTGTGTGTGTGTGTGTGTGTGTGAGTGTGTGTCTACCCGTGTGTGTCCATCGCTTCCTGTACTTCAGAGCACTGGCATTCAGAAGAGGCTTCCGATAGGCTCCCACCTTGGTGCCCCAGACGGAGCTACTGCGGCAGCCTCAAAGACAATGTGACAACACGTGTGTGATCTGAGCAGACGGGTGCTGCCCCAGCGCTCACATACACCACACATGCCCGATCTCCTGGTGTCCTGGGCTCTGTGTGGATTATGCCGAAACAAGAGAGCGCACCAGCAGCAACGCACTGGCTGACTAGTGTGGAGGGTGACGCTTAATGAAGGTGGAACACAGAGAATGTTCTTCTCTCCCTCTGCCTCTGCCTTTGCCTCTCTGCTTTGGCACGAGGGGAGTCTTTCATGGTGACGCACTGCCCCCTAGCAGGTCTGCACGGAACTGCATCATCTGGAGAGCAGAGGCCAAGCAGAACGGAGAGAGTGAGGAAGGGAGGGAGAAAGAGAGAGAGAGAGAGAAAGAGAAAGAGAGAGAGGAGGAGAGAAAAAGAGCCCCTGAGCACACACACTCTCCCCAGTCGATATCAGAGGGGATGCTGATGCACACATCGGCCAGGCTGCCCGCGCCCCTCAGAGGCCTGATGGGAAACATGTGCCATTACATTAGGGCCCCGGCGGAATAGAGCCTCAATGGCAGCCAGGGACGGCACAGATGCGGATGGATCCTTCCAATCAGGGTGATGGATGAAGGGGAATCAAAGCTATTGCTGCACCACAACGTGTGCCAAAGCACCCTTCCCACGGAGGCAGCGCCCTGTTTCACACCAACTCAGACCTCAACATCACCGCTTTTCTCCAGCTTTCCTCCAGCTTTCTCCACACTCTCCTTTTGATGCATTATGTGTATGTATGTTTGTGTGTGTGTGTTGTGTGTGTGTGTGTGTGTGTGTGTGTTGTGTGTTGTGTGTTGTGTGTTGTGTGTTGTGTGTTGTGTGTTGTGTGTTTGTGTGTGTGTGTGTGTGTGTGTGTGTGTGTGTGTGTTTCTATGAATGTGTGCATCTGGTTGTGTTTCTCCTAGTAGCACCTTATCCCCATCATCCCATTATATAACTACCTAGTGAAAGTCCATCCAGAGTCACTTCGAGGCCTGCTGCCTTCCCTACTCAGGCTCAGACGAGAGTGGGCAGGTGTGGGCATTAAGTGCCTGAGGCTTTCAGACTTCATGACGGATGGGAACTTCCAAGAATCTCAGATGGCAAGACAAAATTGACAGTGTTTTAGGGCAATTAAGCCCCTTTAAAAAAGCCAACACCAGCATGTTATTGTCCACAACAATGCTTGTGCAAGAAAAACAAAGGATTTACAGGGTACAGTTGCTGTCTCTGTGTTTTCTTAGAAGGCAAGGCTCCACAAGGAGGTTTTATTTACAATAACAGCATGCCTCAGCACGCTACACAGATACAGATACTCACACTCAAACACAAACACTCACACACTCACACACTCACACACACACACACACACACACACACACACACACACAAACAAAAACACAAACACAAACACATCTAGCCGGAAAGCCCTACTGTGAGTAGGCAAAAACAGTGCTGAAAATGTGATGATCATCGTTGCGAGCTCAAAGGAACAGTGCTGTGTACTGACAGGCCTGTAAAGTAGATCAAATGAGAGCCGCTCGACTCACAGGTGTAGCCCGCCGTGCCGTCTGGAGGTTGATTTGCTCACTCTCCGATGGCCAGTCCGGTGAGCTAAATCAAAGTTAGGCTATTGATTTGGGCATTTCCGCCCGGGGCTTTGTGTGGGTGGGGTGGGAGAGGAGGGGGCCCCCTTTTTTCCAGGGCACTCAGCCACTGACAGTTTAACGGAGTGGCTTTAATGCCATCTGTCTCACTCCTCCATGGGCCCATGTGCCACTGAGTTAGGGCCCTTCTGCGCAGATCAATCGCGCCACATGATGTGCATCAGGGGGACAATTAACAGCGGGCTCAACAGCGGTGCCCGCAAACGGGGGGTCCTTGATGGTGCAGTGAGCTGTCCCGCGCTGATAACAGGCCAGTGGTCTTGTTCTTGTCTTGCAGTGTCATATGAGAGTGGAAACAGGGATGATTCAGTGTTTCGCAGGGAAAGGAGGGGAGGGGGGGGGGGGGGGGGGGGGCTCTCTGTGCTCTTCAGCTAAGGGCCCCTGTTTGCCCTAGCCTCATGCACTCAGGGCCTACTAGGAGCATTAATGTGTGCATGTGTTTGTGTGTGTGTGTGTGTGTGTGTGTGTGTGTGTGCGTGTGTGTGTGTGTGTGTGTTTGTGTGTGTGTGTGTAGAAAGAAAGAGACAGAAGGAGAGAGATTGTATTCTTACCCATGAGTTTAAAAATGGAAGCAGAGAGACGGGAAAGAGAGCTTATCTTGGAAAGGCAGTCAAAAAAAAGAAACAACTCGCATCTCACAGTGTGAGCGTTTGTAGTCAAGGCATGACCGACTCTGGCCACCTCCAGCAGAGCGGAGAGCAGAGGGAGATGCGTGGTGTGGAAGACCAGGGGGACACGGGTAGAAGGGGACGTAAAGCAGGGGATGCAGAAGATGGAAAGAGAGAAATGGTGAGAGAAAGAGAGAGAGAGAAAGAGAGAGAGAGAGAGAGAGAGAGAGAGAGAGATGGTGGCTTTCACTCGCTAGCTTTACAATCCCATTGCTCGCTAGGCCTGCACCACGACCAGCACACAGACACGTCCACTTAAATTCATCTTTATGGAGGAGGATGCATCGTCCTTAGCTGACAGCTTTCCTGGGGGGGGAGGGGGGGGAAGTGATTGCTTACACACACATCGCAGACATTAATCACATTGGATCTGCTTCTCGCTGGTGGAGGTGGTGGAGATGAGGGTGGGTGTTGTGTGCACATGTATTTGTGCGAATGTGTGTGTTTGTGTGTGTGTGTGTGTGTGTGTGTGTGGGTGAGAGAGAGAGAGAGGCACATACGTATGTTCTGCTGAATGGTAATGTACTATTGAGGCTTTTATTACGGTTATCATTCAGTGCTCTAGCAGCTCTGTTTACGGTGATACCATGACTCCATTATGACTGAGGGAGGGAGAGAGAGAGGCTGCTCGTCTTTAAAAGTGGTGGTAAGCTGGAAGAAGTGTTTATGTATACGTATGTGTGTACTTTAGGGCAAAGTAGAGGTAGAAAAAACGTGGGGTAGGATGTGACAGAAATGTAATGCTGATACCGATTCTCCTCATGCGGAATACTGACTGTGTGACGTGACCTTGGAGATGGAACACGCTTGTGGCCATGGCATCACTGGTGAGGAGCATAGGTGGCTACGTCAGGGTTGTGTGCAGCAACCACAGTGGAAGTGGCTCTGGCAGCTGTAGAGGAGGGCAGTGCACCAAAGGCGTAGAGTGCTGCCCCCTTATGGTGGGGTGGGGGAATGGTGCAACTTGTGATTAAGTGAGGTGGGCTGTACTGGTGTAATGTGGAGGCATAAGAGCTGCATAAGATGGAGTGGTTTGGTGTGGTCAGGAAGTGTAAGTACATGAGACACAGGGCGCAGTAGAGGTCTAAGGCTCTAGGTAGACTCAAGTCCAGAGCCTTACTTAGCTTGTCATATAACTCACACAGTCTGCAGGCTGAGTCCCTATTCAAAATGGCGTGCCAAACAAGGGCTAAAATATGCAGCCCTACAGACAATGATGAATCACACTCAAATGTCTTATCGATCCCAAATCTCTATGTGAGCAGCGATAGGCCACAAGTACATGTTTATTGAATATGGATAATATATGAATTCGCTTTAATGAGTATGTGTTTCTCATTACTGACCCGATTGATTGCCACAGCGAATAATTGCAGAGAAAAATGCACACGGTAATGAATGAGCTAGAGGAGCCATGGACGAGAGGCAACAGGGAGGGGAGTGAGTGGGCACAGACCTTAGAACAAAGGCCTGACTCTAATCTCTCTCTCTCCCTCCCTCCCTCCCTCCCTCCCTCCCTCTCTCGCTCTCGCTCTCTCTCTCTCTCTCTCTCTCTCTCTCTCTCTCTCTCTTCCACTTTCTCACTCTTTCTCCCTTCTTTTCCTTCTCACGTAATTGACTTTCAAGGCAGAAGTGATCTTTAATTAATGTCAGTCCCTAATGCTCATCCATATTTTCAAACCTTGATGAGTGCGATCAATAGTCTTGCTCCTGTCTGAACTCAAGCAGGCCAGTCGCATCCCCCGGCCCGCTGTGACAAATCAGAACTGGAAAGCAACAAGGGCTAGCGGTCGCTAAGCCTGAGATAGGGGACTAACCGCACAACTGAACATCCAGGGCGCATCCCAAAAAACTCAGTCAGTTAAGAACCTGATTTATAGTAAGGCAGTATGAGTATTCTGATGCGCATATAGAGCCCAACACGAATACTGCTGGCTCGCCTCCCTACATAGACCACGCGTGGTGAGTGCACTGGCTCACAATATGAGTGCTGTCACACAGGCCAAGGTGGGCGCTGCACAACGGCAGTGGTGAGATTAGTTCTCCTTTCATGCACCTGAGATGCTTAGTTTGCAGAGAGAAATGATTGTTTAGTGTGACCGTCCATTTTTACAAGTTCAGTCAAGGGTGTCCTCATGCAGTATTGCGAAGCAAACATACATGCATACATTCTCTTCCTGTTTTTCAACTAGAAACGCAGAGAACAAGCAATCGCAGAGGTCACTGGGATGATGAGAGAGAGAACATACCCATTCCTATGGACATTATGTTCCTTTGGATAAAAATCACTGCTAAATGATGGAGTGGAAATTCACAGGACCCACATACATAAACAAGCAAAGGCAAAAATGTAATTCAGAGGTAGGGGAATAAATCTGTGAGGCTGATCTGTCTTGCCGTATAAATCTTGATTGATATAAATGCATTGTTTATGACATGATCTTTGTGCTTTGAGTTAATCATTGGGGCTGATTATATTCCAGGTCTCCAGTTGGTGCTGTAATGAGGTGATTTATTAGACGTCTGGTTGGCCAACTGACTATTGCTGGAACATGTGCACAAAGGCGAGACTATCATATGTCCTCTGTCGTAAAAATTAATTGTGGTATGTCCTCTCAATCAAACATCTCTCTCTTTTTCTATATCTCTCTCCTTCTTACTCTACCCCCCTCCCTCTCTCTCTCTCTCTCTCTCTCTCTCTCTCTTTCCCTCCTCTCTCTCACTCGCTCCCTGCACCTGTCCCAGAGAGTCATTTCTGTGCCCAGTGGTCTGAGAATCATCTGTTCCATGTGGACTAAAATCCATTTTCCAGCAGCCCAGCCAGCCTGGATCATACTGGACATTTTATTATTACACATTTCACATGGGGGGTGACAGTCCCTCGATCAGCTGCCCCCTCCACACACACACACACACACACACACACACACACACACACACACACACACACACACCTGCCCAGTAGCCCACAATTGTCACACCAGCACACACACAAACCACAATCTCATGAGCACATCATGACTGCAGCCCAACACATGGGGACTCGGGCGAGCGATGTGGTGATAGTTGTATTTCTATCAAAGGTCAGCGAAGACTCCAGCAGCCATTACACACACTCAGAGCCTCTTATCACGCCACATCCTCCAGTCCAGTCTGGCAGCCATTTTACTTCATTAAAGCTCTGTGACAGAAAAGCATTTGTTTTGTCTGGGAAGAGTATATACATCACAAGAGGGAAAAAAATGTGGGGAGACAATTCTCCACTGTCGTCTTCAGTTTTTCCTTTTCCTTTGCCACACATGAAAGAACACACTCGACTTCAATCATGGCCACAACAAACATGCTTAATGCACAGTGAAGTATACTCGCAAGCTCTGTCTTTTAGTATTAGCTTTGGTGGACACAAGAGGCTGTTTGGACATGGCAGCAGTCCTCAGTATTCTGCAGCATTCAGTCTTCCGCTGCATCCGGGAACACATGAGCAGTTCCACTCAGCATTCCGCACTGCACTTTGGAGAAACAGCATCGCTGTAGGTGGCGACGGCAGGATAAAGGAGTTGAGCCACAAGGATGAGCTGAAGAGCTGCACTTTCTCTGCCGTGTGTCTGGGCTGGGAAATGAATAATGCTCAGAGAAATTAGGCATGTGCTCAGACAAAAGCCACCCTCCGCACACTCATCAATTGAACATCAATACCCGTCCAGATTCCTGACTCTGTGTCAAAAACGCAGCAGGCTCAGCATAGTTTCAGGTCTTTGTTGGAAGGTACAGAGGAATCGACAAGGCCCAACTGAGGGCTAAAAGAGATCTTATGTTCCCACAAAACTTCCACTTTATCATTTTTTGTCAGTCCCAGTTTATGCCAAGTGAAGTTATTATACTGTATACATAAGTAATACAAATACTATGGACTTTTAATGTATATATATATTATTGTATCTTAGTAACCTTGAGCCTAAAACAATCTCCCTGAACAGAGGTTAATGCTTTCACAACTCATATGAAAAGTCAGTTATCATTTAAAACCCAAGCATGGGCCACATTTTCTATCATCATGCAAATTTTGAGGAAGTGACTTTTAGATGCTCTGCAAAATATCACAAATTATTTTACAACTGAAAGCCTTTTCTCTGATAATTGGACACATGGTGCTCTTTCCCAACCTAACCTTTGTTAAACACTTCAGAAGCTATAGCTAAGCTCCCACATCTATACAGCACAAACAGACTGCTTAGGAAAGTGTGGTATGCACCAGGCCCGGGGTGGGTAATCGGGAGACTCAGGGGAGTTCCCGGTGGGCCGCTTCACTTCCGGGCCGGTCGAGAATTAAATTTTTTGACATTTGTCACGTTAGTCCATCTTCTCTTAAAGTAGGCTAAACACGTTTCGCATTCTGTCACCGCAGCCGCTGCATGGGTTGTACCATGCGAAAAAGTTCTCCCCTCCCAAATATAGTTGGTTGGGTCCATAGCCCGTCTTTTCCATAAAGTTTTCTCAGATAGGCTACCGATAGCTGGGCCGGCCCTACCGCAACGATACGAGTCAGGGAGGATGGATGGGAGGATGGATGGGAGGAAGAGGCCAGGAGGGGCTGAAAAAGCGAGGTTGAATAAAAGAAAGGCATTATAGGAGGATGCTGCCAAATGTGACAAGCTTACCGATTTATTTTCAAGAGGACAAACACAAGTGGTAACTGGTAAAGAGAGATATAGGCCTAACGTCACTATTTGGCCAAAGATGTAGCGTTGATCGTTGTAGTGTTGTCAACCTATTCGCAAGCAAAATATTACATTGAATTAAAATATTAGCCTTTTTATATATGGCGATCCATAGACTTTGCAAATGTTATGCAAATATTGATTAAAAAAACTCTAACTTTATCTGTGTATGCAGTAAAATGACTCCTGCTGAAAATTATGAGCACGAAATTTGCAATGAGGGCGCCATGACAGGGACAGGTAGAGAGGATAACAGAATAAACACTATGAATTAAAGTTATTTAATGTAAGAAAGAGCAGTATATGACCGTACTTGATGAAAGAAAAGAATGCCAGGGAAGATTTTAGATGATGAACCAGTAGCCTCATCTGATGCTGCCTTTGAGGTGAATGTCCATAATGTTATTCTGGACTATGTGGCAAGTAGCATGGAGGTTTTCAGCAAATGCAAAACTTGCCTCAGATTTCGCTTGTCTTGACCTTACAAACTTTCCTGAAATAAAGATAAATGGGCTCCCTAACTCAGCACTCCAGGAAATCAGCAAATGTCTGCTTACGTTTGATGACAGAGCTACTGTTGTTAGCACATAACAAACTGAGCTGTCTAGCCTGGCATACTAGTGGGAGACACTGAAAAAGTCCTCTCTTAAAGGTAATACTGTCAGGGCATGTAGTGAGGTGGCACAGGGAGGTCATGAGGATAGTGGCGGACTACCATATACTATGGAAGAATCAGGGAAGCTTGAAAGCAGGACCTGTTCCTCCTGTGCCATTTGTATCCATTTAATACTCTCACAGTACAACCTCCTCACAGATGCTTATGCTTATATCATTGGGTTAGCATATAAGTTTCTGTTGACTTTGTCCATCACACAGGTTGCATGTGAGAGAAGCTTCTCAACCTTAAAATTTGTGAAGAATAGGCTACGAAGCTCATTGAGTCAGGACAACTTGGAAGCTTTCATGTTAATGTGCACAGAGAAGGAAATCCTCATGTCTATAAGCAATGACACAGTTATAGATAAAGTGCCTGAAACCAGTGCACTGCTAAGGCGGTTACTGATGCTGTAGATGCTGTTGGTGCTATTCGCAATGTAACTGTATACTGTACTGTGAGATGATCTGTAAACATTAGTTATATATATGCCTCTTTGTTGAAGAGTGGGATACGTTTCAAATGCTTTATTTATTTATTTCTGCTTTGGTTAATTTATCAACCTATCCTTGTGGAATAGTGGAATTTGTTTTGTTAACTTCTCATCTTAAATGGATTATTATTTAACCTTTACATTATTTGCTGAACCATTGTATGAATAAAAAAGAAACTACAGGATAGTAAGAGCTGAACTACTGCTTCATTTGTCCAATTTCCACTTCCATGTAAAAAGTGGGCCGGTCTTGGGCCAGAAATTCCCGGGTTGAAAAGTGGCCCCACTCCGGCCCTGGTATGCACACTTTGTAGATGGATGGGACATTGTGGGCTTGCAAGTTTGTGTGTGTAATTCTATGCTTAGGTGGCACATGCAGTTCACCATCAATTTCTAGACATTAACGAAAGGGCATGTTATTTTAGGCCACTTTTGAATACGGTTTCTTGCCATCATTGGCATTTAGAGTGTAAGAATGTACCCAAATTGGAACACATAAGCACCAGCAATGCAACGGTAACATATAGTTCAAATTATCTCACTATGATTAGCCAGTTCCATGATTACATGCCTGTGCGTCAGGCATCACTGTATGTTTCTTTAAATTGGTTCATACTGTCGTGATGTGCAGAGACAAGGCTTTAGCACTCACATTTAACATTCAGGTAGGGGACAACTGACACAGAATGAGAGAAATACTCTGGGTCTTACACACGGGGTGTACCGTGTGTTTACCGGGTAAGGATGGAAACAGACCCTAATACATGAAGATACTAAATGAGGCATCACACATAACACACAGACTCCCTAATACCTAATAGAAGATACACGCTGACCTTAACATAAGCGGGGAACAGGAATACACTCTTAACTCGAACATCACACAAAGAATTACACATTACACCTTACAGTTACTACACACTCTGATTTATGGGTGAACTCACCATACCCGGAACTTCACATAGGAGCACACAGCCCTGCATGCTACAACATTATTGTGGATGGTCAAAAATGGCCTTTCTGTTTGCAACATAGGACTTGCAACTTGCAACTACTCCTTTCATTTACTGCACATTATTAAATGTACTGCACATTATTGTTATAAAAGTGATCGTTATAGTCTGTCGTCGCCCCCCACCAAGTCAGTGCACAGCAGGCAGCGGGCTGAGAGCTGACAATTCTCTGACCAGAAACTCTAGCATCGAGTAGGAGGCGTCATGACCAAGAGCTAGCGAGACAAAAGCCTGTGGCAGCTGGACTTCCAAGCTGCCGCAACCTATACATCAAAATGATGCTTAGAACCTGCAGTTTTTAGCTGCATATGTACAGCTCCTCAACAGCTCATCCACAATCCTGACAGACCCACTTGGAGTTTTCTTAAGAAGAATGGA
Organism: Sprattus sprattus; assembly: GCF_963457725.1. Lineage (NCBI taxonomy): Eukaryota > Metazoa > Chordata > Actinopteri > Clupeiformes > Clupeidae > Sprattus > Sprattus sprattus. The sequence goes on along the minus strand of NC_137926.1, from coordinate 14,159,800 downwards.
GGCAACAGGGAGAGAGAAATGAAGAGACAGAGCAGTGAGCCAAAGGGGACTTGGGGCCGGCAGTTGACAATTTAAAAACTCGGAGGAAAAAAGTTGAGATTCCCATGAGTGAGTTGCGGGGGTTGTGCACGTGGCATTGTGCGTTTTTTTTGCGGGTGTTATCAGGTCCCCCCCATCCCACCCCGCCCGTCTGCTGCCCAATGTGGCCTATCCATCGCCGCGCCGCAGGAGGAAGCAGGCAGCTATCAGTGAGAATCAAAGCAGCAGGCGTGCTGGCAGGGGCCCCACAGAAGTTCCTCTAAATTTCCCTTTGATTCCTCCAAGCAGTCCTCATTCAGAGATTCACTCCAAGTAGGCCAGAAGCATCCCATTGTTGTGCGCTGTGCGTCACGCAGAAGCTAGTTCATGCTAGGACTCAACGGATGTCTGTCTGTGAAAGCCACCGCTTGAGGATTCAAGAGGGCTCCTTTGAAAGATGTGTATCTGATCAAACATTGAACCCATGCATTAGAGTTTTCAGTGAATTTGACTGAAGTAAGCAACAAAATCCATACACCATAATCCAACTGAACAACATGCACGGCAAAAGTCTAAAAACATAATTGTTAACCTTACAAAGACTTTTTTATTTTTTATTATCAAATTAAAAGGTATCCAGAATCCGAATATATTTAAAACTAGTCTGAATACCTCAAGATCAACATCCTTGTTCCCAAGACAATAGAAACCGATAGAAACCAGCAGCTGAGATTCAGTTTAATTGAAATACAGTATACACGTAAAATGTCTGCAGTGGGCACAGAATGCACATCAATTTTGTCAATGAGGAAATGTGAACCTCACCGACTTCAAAGAGAAATGTAGACAGATTTAAAAACATATCTGGAGATTACCACAGATTTGTAAAAAATCATATTCAGATGAAAAACGGCAGATAGAAGTGATAGGTACATGAAAAGCACAAATGACGGTGTCCTTGAAAAAAAAAGAAAATGAAAAAATATAAACGAGTTTCAGCACTCCCACCTACTCAGATCAGGCTGACAGCGACGTGGGGCATCAAAGGCACCTGGAGGCTGGGGTCGGAGGTGATAACGACCCTGCCATCCAAAAACTCCATTTTAATTACAAAAATTCATAAGCTGCTTAGCCAGTGTCAGGGAGTTTTCGGGGCATCTTCACGCCTGTTGGAAGTGATAAGATTATTTACCCATTTGTTTAACTTCACTTATTTTCGGGTTTATGACTCAAACTCTGCCGTAGCACACACAGTGAAACTTCCCTTTAAAAAAACCTAATGAAGAACAGGCGAAATGAAGAATTTAATGGAGCCAGTAAACAGTCCCACAGGAAAGCTGCGGGGCGAACACTTCTTTCCTGGGAAATTAATTTTTTGTCCTTTGGGCCTGCGAAGAAGAGGAGGAAAGAGAATGTTTTAGAATGCAGCCCCATGATGGATTCCTCTGCCCCTCCGCCACTGTAATCTGTGGCTTATCCACCTGCTGGTTCCTTTCCCCATTCTCCTGTGTGAACTAATAAAGCGAACAAGCCGTGATCTAGTGGCCAGGGGGCGGATGGGAATGGCGGCACGGTGGAGACAGAGGAGGCAGAGGCCGCAGACGGCATCAGAATCTCAACACGTAAAAGGCCTCTGTCTGATTCAGAAGAGGAAGGAAGAAAAAAGAACTGGCCTCTCTTTGACCTCAGTAGGTATGTGTGGAAAACACAGTGCATTATGTCCTCAAATTACCCCGGAAGTCACCTTGTGTGAAAAACAGAGAAAGAGAAAGCGAGCTGGAAAGAGAGAGAGAGAAAAGGAGGACAGATGTGAAAGAATATGTGTGTTTGAGAGAAAGGGATAGGGAGGGAGGGAGGGAAAGAAAGAGTGGGAGTAGAAGATGAGGAAAAACAGGCACCTAGGGCTTGCTCATGTGCTCCAAACTTTCGAACCAAAAGTCATCATCAGTGAGTAGGCACAGCACAGGAACAGAGGGTAAAAGTTCATCCTTCCTGCTTGAGCTGTAATTCCACTCGGGCACTGTGGTGGCCACCCATAAATCCTGACCTGACATATATAGTATACTCTCCTCCCTTTCAAATCACAAAAAAGCTCTTAGAGATGAACAGAACAAACAAAATTCCAGGACTTTACATTCACTTAGTAACCCCTGCAGCGTCATGGTCATTTCTGTTTAGTTTCAAACGTGAGGTGATCTCTGATTACATCTGATGTCATTACCCGCCCACACACACAGAGACACACACAGAGACACACACACACACACACACACACACACACACACACACACACACACACACACACACACACACACACACACACACACACACACACACACACACACACACACACACACACACACACACACACACACACACACACACACACACACACACACACACACACACACACACACACACACACACACACACACACACACAACCTGGACTCTGCTGCACCCTCAGGTTAATGTATGTGCCCCTTCCTGTTTGGGCCAAAATGGATTTGCACTGCATTAGCTGATGAGGCACGTAAATTACATTATGCCTCTCAATGTGATCTAAATGTCAGTCATCTCAGCCGGATGAGTTCCCCCTGAAGCCTGCTGAGGTCTTCAGAAATGACACACCAAACTCAGTCTGTTTACGTACAGAAGAGGAGGCCCCCAGGTTTTAATCACCCTCTGACAATTACCAAACACTGATTACCCATAGCGGTTGCTAAATTCGGTTAAACAGAAGCTATTTTTCCCCTCATAAAAATGGGCTTTAAGGCAGAACTGTGGTCTCACCGTACCCAAGACATTTTCTGTCTCTCAGTGTGGAGGTCACCCTTGCCTCGGCATTAGTGACGAGGGAGACTTTTAAAGATAGACGCACGTCCTCAATTGTCTTTTCAGCTCCTGACCCTTGGGATCCTTATAAATAACAGGGGAGAAGCCAATTCATCTCAGAACCACAGTGCACACCAACTGCCCCCAAACAAACTCTTCAGTCATTTTTGTTTTCTTTTCATCCTATCTTTTTTTCTCCTTCTCTCTCCTGTCTATGAGCAACAGTGTGTAATGCTTCTGATCTATTCGCTCGTCTCCCTTCCTGTAACAACATTACAGTCTGTGTTTGCCTCTGTTTTCGTCTCTGACAAGACCTGACAAATTGCCGTGTGGTTCTTTTGTTGTCTCTATTTCTGGCCCCATCGTCCTCTCTCAGAAAAGAAGCACAAATTGGGGAGGAGGGGTGATTTGGCAGTCGCAGTCTACCGTCATGACCACAGGAACTATTTATAACATCGACACACAAACAGTCTCGCAGTCCGCGCCTTTCTAAAGGTACCTCATCATCCCTTCTGTGGCGTATGTCACCTAACAAAGACACTAATGCAATCAACGTCTACACACGTCAAACAAGAAAATCTGCCTTCTCAAACGGTATGAAACAAAGCTATATTGTTGCTCTTCTTTGCTTGGTTCTCAGATGAAGACTACCAGCTTGTGCTTCACAGGCTCCAGAGGCTATCTGTGGAACCTACTTCAAAGTAGGCAGGGCCTCAGTGAACCTAAGATGAAACTGCTGTCACACATTTAATAATTGGAAGACAGTCTCAAACAGGAAGTGTTTCAATTCTGGAATTCCTCCAGATGGGTAACGATAATAAGGTCTCCTCCTGCATCAATTACACTGCCAGAAAAAGAGTGACTTTGTCCAGGGTTTATTTTTTTATTATATTTTTTTTTTAAAGATTTGTTTTTGGCTTTTTAATGCCTTTAATTGATAGGTTAGTGAAGAGTGGGACAGGAAATGAGAGGGAGAAGAGGTGGGGAGTGGACTGGAGAAATGACATTGGGCCGGATTCGAACCCTCCTTCGTGTCCTCCGTGGGCGTCAAGCCCGAATGTGGTCGAGGCTACTGTGTGAGCTACAGTGCCCCCTTTGTCCAGGGTTTAATAACAGACACACACAAAACATAGGCACACATAAGTTTCACACACACACACACACAAACGCACATAAGCACCACACATACACACACAAACACACATGCACATAAGCACACAAGCGCCACACATACACACGCCAACACCCACACACATAAGCTCACAAGAACCACACATACACACGCAAACAAACACACACACATAAGCACACAAGCACCACAGATACACACACAAACACACATACATGTCCAGAATAAGAACAAGCTTCAGCAATTCAATGCACACCCAAAAATATGATCCATAAAACAACACTGTAAAAGTAATGATTCTTCAGATCCTGGCTATGATAAAATAACACAGAGCACGTTGTTCTCTCCATTGAACTCTCATGCCCAAAAAAGATACCAGGACCCGAAGTCCTTTTATCTCAGTAGTGTACTCCTGGAAGGAGAGCACACCTGAATTTCACATGAAGCAGGTCACAGGACACCTCAGCCCTCAGCTCTCTCCTCTGCCTCTCTCTGCTAATTACTATCCCACGATAGTGCTCTTTCTCAGTAAAACCAAAGCAGCCATATGGGAAGCCATGCTGGAATCTGTGCTCTACTATCTCTCTTCTCTCTAGTTCTCTTTTTCCTTGTATTTTTCTCACTGTCTCACTTCTTTTTTGCCTCTTTTTTGCCTCTCCTCTCTGTTCCCAACCTTTCATCATTGCCTTTCATCTGCACCTCGCACTTAAGAATCTCACTTCCAAAAATTACGGCCTGAACCACACAGGCACACTCATTCGGGTTCTGTGGAGGATAATTTCGGCGCTGTCACCAAATCAGAGCACAGCCAAATCACCACCTTTTCAGTGCGCAGAGGGAGACACTCTCTGCTTCAGACTTAATCATCATGCTCCATATTCAAATCCCCCCAAAAAAGGAAGAAATAAAGTGCTAAAAAAGAACTCTTACAAAATTGATTTATAATATCAGCCTCATATCCGGCAGTGATTCATTATTTGCTATTTAACGCAATATACCACACAGAATATATTCATTGCGGCTTTTAAAATCGATCAGTTGCCATGAAATGTCTGTTTTGTTCCTCAGTGTAAAAGACAGTATAACCAGACACTATAACCAGACACAGCTACATGACATTTCTTAAGCAAAAACTGATCTGTCTTAAAGTTAATATTAATATTACAAGATCAACAGATCAAAATAGGCAATTTTCACCATTATGGAAAATGCATGATAAGCTCTTAACCAATAGCCAAAGCTGTTCTCATTTACTGAAGAAAAATGTGTACTACAGACACGGTGGGGTCCTGTAGTAGTTGTCTATAGATAAGATGAGGTCTTCTTTAACTTGTCTCCATTTCATTCCACTGTAATGACATTCAGTCAAGGTGAGCATCCTAGGACTTCACAGTGACCAAAGCCTTTGTTCACACTTTTATTCCAGTCTAACTGAAGTAAACAGGTCTAATTCCAATTTTGAGTTTCTTACTTTTTTATGCATAAACATAACAGAAAACTAAAATATGCTGGTTAACTGCTTACAACCCCCTCGTCACGTTCTCAGGCAAACATCTATACATTAGGTTGGGCCAAAACAAGTGCAACCAAGGTAACCTCACATTTGGAGGCGTGGATATACACTGAAAAACAAGCTTGTCTTTGTCTGCATTGCACTCTTTAGGTTTTTAAGGACACTTGCATTATTGCAACGTTACATTCATACACAAAATCCACAATACCATTTGAGGGGGCTTAAACACTGTAACACCAAACCGTAACACCATCCCGAGGCCTCTGCTCATCTCCTTGTTGTACACAGTGATGAGTGAGGCAGACTCTGATCTCTCCTTGACATGATTCCCACCACTGGCTTGCTCCACTGGTCCCAGATGCTGGTGCTTAATGATAGGGCCAAACAGTGGCTCGTACTTGGCACAGTATTTACCTCTCCAGTAAGTGTCCCCAGAGTCCAAATGAACGGGGATCTATGGGCCACCATGATCACTGTGGCGTGGCTGAGATTGGGAGAAGTGCCAGTTTCTTTCCCAGCTCTCTTTACTTTTATTTGTCAGTGGATATCAGTATAACAGAGCCAAAGCAGCCACAGCAGTATTTCTGGATGGGTGATTTGATTTACAGGTCTTAACAAAATGGTCAGGCCCTGTGTTTTTTTTTTTCTTCTTCAGGCCTCAGCCAGTCAGTGAATGTGAGGCAGATAAACTAATTTCACAGTGGAGATGTGAGAAGTTTAGGCTGCACCAACCCAAACAAAGAGGAGTTGTCCCATAATATTTGCCTCAGCTTGATATTCGACTCCACAGTTACTCAATAATAAACAGTATTCCAGAACTGGAGTCAGTCAGTGTTAAAGTGATATCAGCTCAACTCAACTGGCACCGCTTAACTTCAGACTCATTACGGCAACATTGTTCTCTTATTACAAGCTAAGGCTGTGCTCAGCAATAACAGCACTGAAAGTTGAAAAACAAACTGTTCAAAAGCGAATCCTCTTTAGTGATCCTATCCTCTACTGTCTGCTGAAGTGCTGATGGATGATTCATCTTTTTTTTTTTGGAGGGGGGGGGGGGGGGGGGGGTATTCCTCTTACACTTCTGTTTTTATCTGCCTTTAGGGCAGACTTTGTCTCTGTGTTATAATTAGCATTGCGGCACACTCCTCCAGCCGGCCAGAGAGGCTGTGGAAAAAGAGATTCCAGTCAATGCATCTTATTTTTTGCTCGTTATGTGAAAAGTGTTGATCCAGTGACAGTTATTATTTAAAATAAATAACTACAAACAAGAACTTGGGCTGAGGCGAGAAGGGAGGTTTAAGGTTCAATTCAATTCAGTTTTATTTATAAAGCCCCAAAACAATAAAAATTGTCTCAAGGCGCTTTACAGAGCCCAGGGACCTGAACCCTGGGGTGTGGTGGGGTGGGCATTTATGTGAAGACAGCACAATGGCAGCTTCGCCTCCCTTCCCTCTGAAGGTTACAGAGCAACAAGATTAAAGGAACGTCAGTCAGTAACCTTAAGTGCATGGCAGTGAGAGCACTTCTCTCCTCCGCTAGAGAGGAGCCAGAGATTGCGGGTACAAAAGAAGAGATGGGGAGGGAGGAGTGAGGAGCAGGGCAGAATGAGAAGAGGTGGTGCGGTGGGGTGATGGAGGGGGCCGGTGGGGGGGAGGGTGGCGGATTGGGTAAAATAGAAACGTATGATGACAAATGACTGACGGATGAGAGGGAGAAAAATAGAAGAGAAAGAAAGCGTGAGGGGGTTGGGTGGGAGAGAGAGATTGAGTGAGTGAGCGAAGGAGAGAGGGAGAAAGAAAGTGAGAAAAAAAAGAGAGAGATGGCGGTTGTGTGGAGCCTGACACCTCCACAGAAAACAGCTCGGCAGGCTGTCAATCAGTCAGCAGGGCTTGATTGATTTTCTCCTGTTCTCAATCAGGGTTTCAAGTAGCTTCCCACTTTACTCTCCCAGCATGCCCGCCTGCCAAGCTTACCCCCCCCCCCCCCCTTCCCCCGCCACGCTAACACTCCTGGCAGCCAGGCAGGCACTTCGCTCGGCTCCCCTCCGCTTGGCTCCACCACACCGGAGGCAGGTAGCCAGCTTTGATGAATTAGTAAACTCTTTAACTCACAGGACGCAACGGTCGTATAATGACGATAGTGATGTAAAATGCAGAAAGACAGATATGTGAGATGAAGAAAATGAACATCTAAAGTCAAGGTGTGATTATTGTCCCGATTGGCTGGTAACACATATAAACATAGCTTGTGTCGTGATTACTGCTGGATGACCTGATCAAATGTAGTGCTTTTCACATACGGTACTGTCCTTTTTCTCCAACTCTATGAGCACACAGACTGTGGCTTAATGGGCGAAGGGGCCACAGATGCGCCTCGAAAAGGTAAAGGTCTGGACCTGTGCAGGAGGATGGGAAGGGAGGCAGAGTGAGAGGTTGCAAGGAAATGAACATCAGAAACCCCTGAACTTAAGTCACCTTTTCATGCGCATCGTAAAGGTTAAGAAGTGCCACATGCGCAGTTCAAAAGCAATCCCACCAGTCTTATTTTCGGAGACCTCTGTGGGGTTATGCGTGCACTGCCACAGTATGTTTGTGTACTTTTTCTCTCTCACACACTTACATACCACACACACACGCACACTACACTGACACAGTCACAAACACACACAGTCAGACACACACACACACACTCACACAAAGAAAAAGGATTCAAGTCCATTCCCATTGCACTTCTCCAACAGTAAAAAAAGGTTTCCTTTTCTTTCACTTGACACATGAAGAAAACCGTCTGTATCTCACGCATGCAGAGAAGGTGGTAGTTCACGCTGTCCTCCAAGAAAAGACAGAAAATAAAGGCAAATTATTCTGAGACGGCTTCAGAGAGATTCTCTCAGACGTGCAGACAGGCAGGCAGCAGGACGCGTCGGAAAAGACATTCCAAAAACCTAGGCGGGCGTCAGACCATCAGCTCTCTCGCTCTCTCTCGCTCTCTCTCTCTCTCTCCATCTCTCTCTCTCTCTCTCTCCCTCTCTCCCTCTCTCCCTCTCTCTCTCTCTCTCTCTCTCTCTCTCTCTCTCTCTCTCTCTCTCTCTCTCTCTCTCTCTCTCTCTCTCTCTCTCTCTCTCTCTCTCTCTCTCTCTCTCTCTCTCTCTCTCTCTCTCTCTCTCTCTCTCTCCTATCAGGAGCACAAATAGCCTGGACTACTCAGGGAGAGGTCGTCGCTCCACCCATCCGTGTAACTGACAAAAGGGAGAACCCAGACAGCGTGGTGAAGGAGTGCTCTTAGAGCTGCTCTCGAGGCCCATTGATCTCTTTGCAGATGATGGATGGAGAAAACAGAAAAATATTTAATCTTCCACCAAAGCAGCAGACCCTCGCCCACAAATGCAAGATGAGATCGAGGACAATCCAAACGCACAGGGAACAAATTCATCTCTTCCAGAGAGAGTAAACATAAGGCCAGTTGGAAGGATTATGTATAGGCCTCCCTTAGTTTATTTGAGGAGAGAAAAGAGAAGATAACCTTGGCACAACTAAATCGTTTTTGAAACCCTTTAGTCATTACATAAACGATATACAGTCCAATATGCATCCTTTAGCGGATGATGCATTCAACCAAACCAAACCAAATGTTTGAAAAAGAAGCTTTTCATGAGACAGGAAAGGCGAGGTGGGAGAGAGAGAAAGCACAAGAGAGAGATGGCAAGAGGGCACCAACAGGAATGCAGGCACACATCCAAAACACAGCATAAATAACAAAGCCTGATTCTGAGGGAGAGGAGAGAAATACAGAGCGGGAGGGAGGGAGGAAGAGAGAGGGAGGGAGAGAGAGGAAGAGAGGGCGAGAGTGTCACGAATCTACCTGGGATCTTCACATCCTGGTTCATGTTTTCCCTGTGCCCTTTTCCCTGTCGTCCACTCCATGTTTTGTCGTGACCTTGCACTTCCTGGTTTCAGCGTCACACGTCAGCCTCAGTATTTAAACCCGCCCTGAGGTTCATTTGTCGCTGAATAATCTTGCCATGAACATCAAAGTCAGGTCTTAAGTCCTCTTGCTCTGTGTGTCACCCCTGGTGTTGCTGTCTCAACCCTGCCTGACTGTTTTGGGTCTAGAGTGTTGGAAAATGTTCACTTTTTGGATCACTGTTACTCAGCCTGCCTGGTCGGTGAGTTTTGCCTTGCAAATGTCCCCTGACATGTCTGCTTTTCATTGGGAGTCTGCTGTATCATCACCGCCTGGACTGCTCTCTGTGAAACAAATTTAGACTGTTTTTGACAAATTAGTCTTGTATCGGTCCTATCCCTATTAAACTCAAATCCTTTTCATAGCTCTGGTCTACTGTGTGCCTCTTGGTCTTAGTCCTACCTGTGACCTCAGCGGCCACAACCAAGAGGGTGGGGGGGGCAAGAGCTGGTGCGGGGGCACAGGAATGCCCTCATGCATCCATAAATAACGATGCCTGACACTGAGTGTGTGTGGGGGGAAGAGAGAAGGAGTAAGAGTCGCTGATCCACCTCCTCCTAAGGATGGCATCCTACCTGCAACCTCCACCCACCAATCAATCCTCAGGAAATGCTGAGAACAGGAATCAATCATTCCTCTCTCTCGCTTTCATCACAGGCACCTCATCCACGGGGGCCTCGAAGACGTCGCTCTCAGGAACATCAGGCAGACACAACAGCACACAAAGGCATGGAGATTACATCTGTAATTAAGGCTCCGATGTCCCCACGATAGCAGATTACAGTAGGTGTGTCTCCTCGTGCAGAAGGGCAAAGTGGGTTTCGCTCGTTTAGGTTTGGGGAAAGATTGGAGAGGGGAAATGAAAAAACAGCCTTTTAATTTCCTGCATGCAACAGCAAGACATACACACACACACACACACACACACACACACACACACACAACCTGGATGCCTGGGAAGGTTCCTCCTTGGGTGAATCATGCCATACCAACACACAACCACATAAACACTTGACTGCAAAATGACTTTTTCTATTCTATCCTCCAGGTCACCACCCCACTCCATCCGAAAATCATCTGTCCATTCTGTCTGCTATGAACAGCTGTGATTGCCCGACAACCGAGAGAGATTCTTGCTCCCCGCTCTCTTTGGCTGGGCATAGTCTGTTGTGGTCTCTGGTGGACCATGCAGTGAATAGCTTATTCATTAGATGTGGGGCCTCAAGGTAAAACAAAGTGCCAACCAATGCGTCTCTCATTGGATGTGGGCCATGCAATAATTGTGTGGTGTGCTCTCCCTCACATTCTGTGTGTGTGTGTGTGTGTGTGTGTGTCTTTCTCATACTTTCTGTATTTGTGTGTGTGTGTGTTGGTGGTGTGCTCTCCCTCTCTATGTGGGGGTGTGTGTGTGTCTCTCTGTTGTGACTCACACACACACACAAAGACACAAAGACAAACACAAACAAACGGTTGTGTGTTAAGTCACAGGGGTGCATCTCAGGGGACCCTTATTAAAGGAGCAGCGGGCGTCGCATGGCATTCATCTTGTTTGTGTTCTAGAACATTCACTCAGAGAAAGAGGGGTGGTGGGGATCCGAGACTAAAAAAATGTGTCTCTAGGGTGACCCCCCCCTGATTTTTGGTGACAAGCAGAGCCCTTATGCGACCTTAAGCACACCAAGGCATGGCACAGCCTCAGACCCTGCCCAAGTGCCAGCAGTAGAGGTTGCACGGGTGCATGCTTTTACAAATAGAGGACTTGTTTTCCGATAAACGTTATTGTTCCATACCTTCTACAGTAGCCCAGGATGGAAGGGTCTGACGTCTAAGTGGGTTCTTATTGTGTTTACATAAAGCAGCTTTTTTATCTATTTTTTACCCACATTCATATGTTTAGCCGTGTATAGTGGCCTAGTCCTAGTCTATTACATGACTCAATGTTAGAGCCATCCTTGAGAAATACATGTACAGCTCACTATTGTTGCACATATAATTGATCATAATAACAGTTGGGAAAGAAAATTAGCCTTTTTCTGTTTTATCAAAGAACTTCCAAGCAATGGATGTTACCTTTTCTGCTATCGCCATACCGTCTCTTGTTTACCAAGGGCTCTAACTGGAAACCGAGTATGCAAAAGATCTAGCATTACATGATTAACGAGTACTCAACGTTAATGTAAAACTAGAGAATTGATGTAACAGCTCGAGTACTTGAATGCTCGAGTACTCTGTGCAACCCCTAGCCAACGATAAAGTATGCCTCTCGGCAGCTAGGCACGCATGCACACCCACATACGCACACACACAAACAGCCACTGCTTCAGATGCAGACTTAGGCTTTCTCAGCTTGATCCTCGTGCTTAGTCTGGGAACCCGCAGGCTTAAATCCACCTTAAGCACATGGTGTTGAACAGCGAGGGCCTCCAGCTCCTGATTTGAATGTAAACAAGGTTGTGAGGTATTTCCATCGGCTCTACACTTCCAGCTCGCTATGACTCGACCGAAAGGGGGCCAGGGCACTCAGCTAAAGCCAGACTTCATTAAATGTCAAGCTCAATCATTTCAGTTCAGGGAACTTTTGACTAGACAAATATGGCACATCATCACGCCAAAGGGCTCTGCGGTCACAGCGCCAGAAGGTAGTGATGGTTGTATTATAATATGGAGTATAATTGGATTTTCTACATCTGTCAGACCACTGACTCCCTGATCCCGTATTCTATTATTTAACCTGTGTTCAACATGTGAATATAAAAAAGATGTAAACTGAACAGGTTCACCTGTCTTTTCCAGCGAACCACATAACCCCCCCCTGCCCCCACACCTGCCCCCAGCCCCCACCACGGACAGAAACGCGGCATCTCAAGTTTGAGGGCCTCTGACGTGCTCTGACAGTTCCTGTCATGCATATGCATGTGGCTGCTCTGCGAGCGCCGTGTTGCACACATCCAGCAGAAACACACACACGCCCATCTGTCATGGACGCTCCATGTCAAGACTCGGGCCTAAAAGATTAAAGGGCGGCCGAAGTTACGCCAAGAGGGGCGACACCAGATTGGACCGTTTCCCGGCGGATCTGGCCCATGAAGCAGGTCGAGTCTCCCCACCCCTATGACCCCACTCTCCATCCCCCCCCCCCCCCCCCCCCCCCTTTCTCTCCCCTCCGGGAAGCAGGCTGATCCAGCCGTAAATCCTGTCTCATCCAGAGCAGGGAGTGCTGCCAAGGTGGCTGGCTGGATGAGGCGCTGCCTCTCTGGGCTTTGGCAAGGTAACTGCAGGCCCTGAGGGGGGATGAGAAGGAATTTACATAAACAGTGTTTTAGAGATGCTCTGCCCTGTCCCCTCCCTCCGCCCTATCTCTCTCTCTCTCCCTCTCTCCCTCTCTCTCTCTCTCCCTCCCTCCCTCTTTCTCTCTCCCTCACTCTCATTCTCCCCTCCCCATGATCTCGCTCTCTTCCTCTCTCTCCATCTCTGCAGTATGATGCTTTATTATCATACTCTTTTATTGCCGGATCATTCCGCAGCCCTGTAAATCAGTGCAACCTTAGGGCCGGACAGAGGGATGTAAATGCGATGGGAAGGCAGCAGAGATGATCAAATAACTGCGCGATCCCGCTAACGGCTGTTCTGTGCCTCCTTAACAAAGTCCTGGGGACGCGTGCATAAATCCGCCACCGTCCGCCGCCCACCCCCCAAACCTCCCACCTTTCCTCCCAATCCTGCCTCCGGCTGGAATTCATCAAGGACTGAGACTAAAGGGTCATTAGTGGAATAATGCATTTTTTGAGAGAAGGAGAGAAAAATGAAGGGAGAAAATAAATGTTCAGCCATTCAAGCGTTGTGTTGTTTACTGCTAATGTTGCCTAGGGCTCTCAACCTTGAATACACCAGTCTTAGCTGTCTCTGAGCCGGTGTTCATGGATACATAGGTATTTACAGGGCTTTAAAGTCACACATCCACAAGTGTCACTCCTATCCATTAATAGACAATGTTCATGACTGCCCCCGAAGCTCAGCTGGTAGAGCAAGATGCCATGTTTCTAAGGTTTAGTATTTTGTAGATGTTACGACCAAAGCCACTTAATTATAACACAAAGTCATGGAGTCAAGAAGCACGCATACAGACAAATTCAAATAAAAATTACATATCTTTTGGTAAAATGTGAAATTACTAAATGTTAATTGAAAATAACAACCGCAGTCCACTGTGAAATGAAACACAAAGAAACTTTTTTTAGACTTCCGGAACAACTCAACCCAGGAGCAGTCACTCTGCACCTGTGGTTCCATGTGATATTTCTTTTCTATTCGTTATTTTCCCCTCTTTCCGTCCCCTGCACTGATGAGGTAACCAGAGCAAAAGGATTATAGGGAACAACATCTCTAAGGCTGACTGCTCGAAAATAGCAGCAATTTTTTTCCTGAAAAGAGCGAAGGGTTCTTTGTAACTCTCCATATAAAGTAAGTTGCCATTCTGGGCACATTTCCAGATAAATCCACTCTCACTGCAGACCTCTACAGATAAGGTGAGCATAACGCTCAAAGTGATAGACCATCTCATTGTACGATACAAAAAAAATAAAACTATATTTGTGTACTGCAAAGTACAGCTGGACATTACAGTCAATCCTTTATCACACAACATATGTGCAAAACTGCAGGCGGAAAACTGCAAAGATAGTCCAGCAAGAAAACAACATGGCTTAAGTTTATAGCCACTTAAAGCAAGCACGTACACAAACAAATAAACACACACACACACACTACAGAGCCACAGCAGTGTTCAAACGTTGCAGCTAATCATACAAAACCGGACACAGCCACAGAACAGCTTTTCCTTTCCAACCCAGCGTGTTGTCACACACTATCAGTGCAAATATATAAAGCCGTCTACACAGGGCCAAAGCTCCTGTAGATTACAAGGGCACTAAAGCACTGCTTCAGGGAGACTGGCTTAGTAGACAAATAAAGTATGTATGTACACTGCACTGTTTCTTTTATTGACAATTGTGAAGCACATATTTATTTGACATCTGTGCAACACAGAAACCCTATAGTTAGGAGTGTCCTCCACTCTTCTCCATGCAATCCCCACTCCATTGTCAAGCCAGAGACTCTCAATCCTCAGCATATCAGTCTGCTCAAAACACTTCTGCTGTGCAGTGCAGTATGCTTGCAGCATACATACTTTCTCTCTGTATTTCATGCAGCCCCTGTATAATCCCTGAGCTTTTGTGGTGCGAATGTTTGTATGTTTGTATGTGTGTTTGTATGTGTGTGTGTGTGTGTTTCTGTGTATTCAGCAACGCTTGAGAACATGCTGGGAGGAGAGGATCTTTTGTCCACTCGCTCTTCCACACAGGAGAAGGGGGGGGGGGGGGGGGGGGGCAACAGACAGATAACAGCAGCAAAGCAACAGTGCCCCCTACAGGGAGAGAACACACCTACAGCAGTAATGCACTGAGGTCACAGAGACCGAATGGGATTTGCAGTAAGCAACATGTGGATACATTGTGTACTGTACAGTTTGCATTGATTATTTGAATACACCCTGGGCTTGTTCCCTCACTTCAGTCATGTTTAAACACCAAAAACGAATCCATGATAACCTGCTGGGAGACCACGCTCTAAATTATACATGTTACCTCAAACCATCTGATGGAATAATTGAGAACAGCCTCTGGACTTTAAGACAGTATGTCGGAGATCGGTGTGGGAACGCTCTAAGCATAGTACATGAGGGATGAGGGGGGAACCCGGATGGAGAAAACTACAGGTGAAACACCTCAAGTGAGCTCTACACCGCTATCCACTGCCACATTAAAAGGTACCATCCTCAATACTGGTCAAAGATGTTTTTGAACTGAACAGCCAAACAAGTACACCTGTGCCAAGCGACAACATTAGTTGGCTGAAATAGTGTATGGTTCCATCTAAGCCACTTTTTTTGAGCACACACACACAGACACACACACACACACAGACACAGACACAGACACAGACACAGACACAGAGAGCGGACCATGAGGAGAAATTCACTGAATTTGACTAAAGGTATACTGGGTCATACCCAAGGACTGCAGCCCTCGTCAGCTGGGATTGCAGGCGGCGGCATCGTGCTTCTGCAGTGTGCTCTGCACCAGACTGCAAAGAGGCCCCGCTGCGTGGCCTGGCTGCCTGGCTGGCCCACCTGCCAACGGGGCTAACTGTTAGCGCCCCACAAAGAAACACAACAGCACCTGGCGGTGGGGTGCAGTGGGGTGTTGTTGTGTGTGTGTGTGTGTGTGTGTGTGTGTGTGTGTGTGTGTGTGAGTGTGTGTGTGTGTGTGTGGGAGGGGCGGGGTTGCCCTCCTTATCTTCTCCACCTCATCGTGCTCTCCAGGAGCTGCAGAGTCGTGGTCTAACCCCAATACAGCTGAGAGGCAGTTACCCTGGGAACCCCAACTGGGACAAAGAGGCACCTACATAAGGAAGGTTACCCCTTACACCCCCACAGCCGTACACACACACACACACACACACACACACAAATAGACATACACAACTGCTGGGAGCAGTTGAGAGTTGAGACAAGACATTAACAACTGCTCATACGTTGACATACATACATAACACATACACTGAGAGCAGATATCCCTACAAAGACTTTTACATCAAACAAAGCACTCAACAAAGGTTTTCCTGCCCTTACTTGCCAATTGTAACCAAGAGCCAAATCTGCTGAGACCACTGGGTTTTAAACATTCTCACTATGAAAAGTCGACTCTTTCTTGTGGGTTTAAGATCTTTGTTTTCAGGGTGGGGGACTAGATCAATCACACGACCAAGAAGGTTCTTTAGAATGTGGGAAAATTTTACACTACAAAGACAAAAGAAGGTTTGAAAAAGGTAAGAAAAGTCCTCATAAGTACTTTGACTGCCACGTCGTCTGCAATTTCCTTGGCTCTGCCTTCCATGGAAAGCTCTGACAAGTCTGTCTGTTGGTGCCGAAAAGGTCTCATCCCTTTTTCTGCTTGCTTTTTGCTGCCCATCCACCAATTAAATGGGGGGGGTGACAGGAGAGGACTTCAGATGGAGGAGCCACTTAGAGTCTGCCATCTCGCCCTCGCCTCAGGAAGCCTCTCTGACCAGAAAACTCAAATTATTTGAAACATACCTTTATTCACACAGAGAGACACAGACAGACACACACACAGAGACAGACACACACACACACACAGACACACACACAGAAGTACATGCATTCTCCGTCGAAAAACACTTACACACATGCATGACAAACAGATTCTTTGATAAGAAACACACACAGGTACCAGGCTGATTCCCACCTGAGCCTGGCAGATGCTCCTTTCTAACTGGGGCAGAGTACGGGCCTCACCAACACACACCAACACATAACTACACACACACACACACACACACACACACACACACACACACACACACACACACACACACACACACACACACACACACACACACACACACACACACACACACACACACACACACACACACACACACACACACACACACACACACACACACACACACACACACACACACACACACACACACACACACTTGTAAAGGCACAGGGGAAACATTTCAAATGTCAAATCCTTCAAAACAACTGACAAAAACGGCAGAATTTTAAGCGCAGATGAAGCACGCAGAGAGAGAGCCCGCTGTAATAATGTGTCCTATTTTAGTGAACCTCTTTTGTTCCCGCCGAATAAAGCACCGGCAAAAAAAGCTGGTTGTAACGACACGAAACGAATGACTACCCAGAGTGATTGCACTGCAGGGATGTGACGTGCAGGGTTCTGAAGTACCATGCTCGGCCTACCGCTGTCGTGGATCGGGGGACGGAATGGCAACGGCTGTGCGACCTCTGCACTCTTCTGATTCGCCACTGGTCTTCACCCTCCCCGGCGCCGGAAACGCTCCGATTACAAAGGGAGCGCGCAGCGACTCGGGTCATTAGTGCCAGTCGGCGAGGATCACCAACTGCCTGCCCGCTCCATCTCGGAGTGTGATCTGAGAGTGTAAAAGCACACCGCGAAAATATGCCAGTGGGGCCTTGGCCACTTAAGGGGCTGGCCGTGTTT
The DNA here is from genome assembly GCF_963457725.1 of Sprattus sprattus. Taxonomy (NCBI): domain Eukaryota; kingdom Metazoa; phylum Chordata; class Actinopteri; order Clupeiformes; family Clupeidae; genus Sprattus; species Sprattus sprattus. Next base: position 14,142,232 of record NC_137926.1, on the reverse strand, counting down.
TCAAAAAATGACTAATAGAAAAACCATCGGGAGAGACAAAGAGACAAAGCCAAAGTGCAGATTTCTTAGTAATAACAATATGTTTAATCACCACTCGCGTGCACTTTAGTTTGCTGTTTTTTCTCATTGATTTGTGTATCAAGTACCTCCACACTACATCCTGGACACAAACCCACACGCTCACATACATGCACACACACACAAATACAACCTACACACCCATACAACAAACACACCCACACGCACATACACAAACAGGCCCACAAACACACACGCACACACACACACACACACACAAATCAGTTGGCTGTGGGGTTTTGGCAAAGTGCTGGGTACTTGTGGGTAAGCACCACATGGTCGTAATCAAAGTCCTCATCCAGGTGAAAAGGCTGTACTTCTTCCCAGCTCACCTGCAGGAGAGAGAAAATCTGTGAAAGAGTGTACATGTAAATACATGAGTACACACATTCTAGAGCTTTCACCAGTGTAAACTGTGATGATGGTGGCTGCATGTATTTTAAGTACTTAGCTCACTAGTTTTAGACCGAAGCTCCCTACTGCTGCTATGACCGACACTATTATACAAAATGACTCGTTCAGTTAAGTATTTGCGCTCCTTTGGAATCAAACCAGTTGAATATGGTGTTGACCTGGTACGTGTTCATACCTGCTGGTTAGACGTCACTGTGTGTGCTGTGTGTGTTTCCGTATCATCCCTGGCAGAGCGTGTCAGGTGTTCTCCCGATGGCGAGTTGGTGCAGCACGTTGTGTTTGCTGTGGAGGACATCTCCAGCTGTGTGGAGTGGCTGACGGAGGATGTGCTTGCAGGTAGGCCCGCCTCCTCCACCTCCCCTGGGAGCAGACTGGACACTGGAGGAGAGAAGAGATCTGAGTGACTGAATCCCCAAACACTGGGCCTCAAAGAAAGAGAGAGAAAACACCACCATCCCATTACAAAGACGATCTTCCAATATCTGAATCTCTTAAAGTTACATGTTTTAAATTGACATGTACATTTATTCACTCAGAAGATGCTTCTATCCAAAGCGATTTTGGGTACGGATACACATTTTCATGATATTTGATGCTATATGCTTATGAACGCTTCTTGGGTCACAAAGCCATAATCTTGTTGTGGTGAGCACCTTCCTCTACCAGTTGAGCCATCATCATCTTTCATGTTAGCCTCAGGTTTTGCATTTTCTCAATAGGGTATTTATTTAAACGTATCTAGACTTAAAAACCTGCAACTGTATTTTCTCCATTCTGCATCTTTAAAATGATTAGGCCTCACAGTTTTGTTTGTTCAAGACAGATTAATTATATACAGGCAACCTTTGTCAAAAACTGAGACAGTCAGTACAGGCTGGATGAGAGTGATCTCTGTGAAAATGAACACGGTGATAAATATTAGCACGGAGAATCACCCTCTCTGTCAAACTAACTTAGGAAAACATCGACAAAAGGAGCCAAAAAACAACTGGAACTCTGACAGTGTGTCAGGCCACAAGTGTGTCGGGATGGGGGGGGGGTCCTGAGAGGTGCTGTCTTTCTTCACACCATTAGGAGGTGGCTAGAGGCTCCTCAGCATGACAGGGCTCCTCACTCACTCACACACACACACACACACACACACACACACACACACCCAGACACAAGCACCCACACCCCGACTCACACACACACACACTCACACACACACACACACACACACCCACACACACACCCACACACACACACACACACACACACACACACACACGCACACACGCACAAACACACACACGCACACACAGATAGACAGCAGAGAAACTAAGAGGCCTTCTGAGAAGTGGGAGCGACCTCTGAACGCGCACATTGGAGTGAATGACATGAAATGAATGTGGTTGGAACACTCTTGTAAAAACTGCCCCCCCCCCCCCATCCCTCCACAGAACCTATCCACCTCTCTGCTTACTGGCTCACTACCACCCCACAAACCCCATCCCCCCACACTCAGCAAGAAGCCTTGGCAGTGAAGAGGGGCGATGCTGATCTTAATTAAACAGCTAATTACTCTGGCAGTGAAAGTCATACTCTGGGTTCTTTGGAGATGCCCAGCGTCTAGGGAAGGGGGGTTAGGGGGGGTGTGGATGGGAAGGAGAGTGATAGATAGAAAGAGAGAGAGGGGGGGCAGATAGATAGACAGAGAGAGAGAAAACGAGAGAGAGCGATATGCTGATCCATGATGAGCGTGCCCTCTCGGCGGATCCCAAAAATCCCACCCTGGAGATGGCAGCGCGTGTCTCGTCTCTCTCTACAGCAAGGTCATTAGCTCTGGGCATGGGAAGAGCGGGCCGGGCCGGCAGGGCGCCACGCCGCATGCTAATGACTGCGGAGGTCACCCCCGCGGGTTCCCTTAGCGCCTGCGATACGCCTGTCCTAATCACGCCGCATTAGGCTCGGGCAAGAACACGAGGAGCGCCGAGTGGCCGCATGTGACCGCCGGTGACCTCCGCCCGCCCGCCCGCACGCCCGCCCGCCCGCACGCGCACACACACACACACGCACACGCACACACACACACACACACACACACACACACACACACACACACACACACACACACACACACACACACACACAGACACAGACACAGACACACAGACACACACAAAGACACAAAGACACAACCTCCTACACATACATACGCACATCAAACTCCCTATCCAAAGGTGTGCAGAGAACAGACCTGTCAACGATGCTGTGAACAAGGCCATCTAGAGGGGAAGTAAAGGATGGATAGAAGGAGGGAAGGATGGAGGGATGGAAGGATGAAAGATGGAGGGATGGATAGACACAGAGGAAGAGAGATGGATAGATGGATTGTTTTCTCCTCAGCTCCTGTGCCTTGCCTCTCTCCTGACACCTCAGCTGAAGAATAATTAGCCATGCTAATGGAGGTGAGGTTCAGGGGCCCCAGCCTGCGTTAGTCAGCAGCTTTGACTGGCACCCGAGACGCAACATCAAAGGGGTTGAGCTGTTTTTCACACCGGTTGGCACAAATCAGCCGTTAAAAACCACCACAAGCTCAGACACGCACACACACACACATACAGACAGAGACACACACACACACACCGACACCTGCCTCACCCTCTCTCCTTCACCTGTGCTCACTTGCCTGCGGGCACACACACACACATACACAGTGTCAACACACAAACCCAACTCTTCCCCCCTTCCACATAATTTTTTTTTTAAACTGTCTGAAAAGTTGCTCTACAGAAACCATATGTATAATGGGTGGACTGATGACTGGTCGTTAAGCTGGTTAACCCCCCTCGCCCCTAAAAGTGAGTTCCTTATTGCACACAACAGCAGCCAGTGCCAAAGCCTCTGATGAGGGGGCAGCAGCAGCAGCAATTTGCATTCATCGAATCTGCTTAATGAATGGTAATATATTTAAATCAAGTGGAATGACAGTCCTAATTACAGAAATGGCAGGCACATGATATTCACTAAACCCTATTAAATGTAAGGTGAACTCCTTAAATGCCTTACATACGCCCGTGCATAGAATATTTATTAAAACTTTGCTTTATCTGAGCTTTTAAATATTTTACGGTGGGCCGTTTCGGGCGGCCTGCTTTGCAGATTAATTTCCCACGGAAAGCCGGTTCCTCTCTGCCTCGGAAATAGACGAGGAGAGATTTGTCTAAGCTCTGTAAAGTTGTATTCTTTTGAATCACTTGAAATGAATGCTCTGTAAACGGTTCTATTTGGCATAAAGGAAGAGTAATGATGAGCACAATTTGGAGAAAAAAGAGAATGAGAGAGAGAGAGAGCGAGAGAAAGAGAGAGAGAGCAAGAGAGAGGGCAGTACCTTGTAAGTCAACTCTGACGTGCTCTTCTCTCAAGGCTGCTTTGTCCAAGCTGTTACTCAGCTGCAGGGAGAGAGAAGAAAGAAAGAACTCTGTATTTTGCACACTAATACTTTTTACTTCTGTAATATGGGAGCAGGTTTATGGAGTGGATAGATTTATTCACACAACTCAAACACTGAAACGTAAACACCACCCCAGCTTCACGGAGGACTGTGGAGAACGACAATCTCCCTGACCAGTGTGTCCCAAAGCCAAAACACCAGCCTCTAAACCACAGCGCCTCCCGCCAAAACACTGATAAACCTCAAAATTAGAACCCTGCCAGTGTTTGAGTAATCGGATTGATTGTCTGCTGTTTTTGTTTAGGGCTGGATCCTTAATGCACAGGAGGGCTATCTGCCTGCAAATCTGGTCTATTACCTTATATCTGCCTTGCAGGGACAGTAGATGTTATTAAGATTGAGCGCAGCCAGAGATGAAACATCCACGTGGAGGCTCTTATAGCCAATACGCAGACTACTCTAAATTGAGTTTTTTTTCCTCTTTCTTTCTTTCTTTCCCTGCTGCTGTCCCCTTGGACTGAAAGGTAAATATGAGACGCTATCTGACAACATCAGCTCCGCTGCACGGTTACCAGATGTACAGTATCGACAGCCGCCAGGCTTGCTAATCAGAATCGCACGGAAATCGATACTTGGCCGAGCGCAGGGCCTGCTGACGCTCACGAACACGCAAACTCTATGCACACTTAAAACTGCAGCTCAGATGTAGCTTTAAAACAAATCACTCTCTCAAACATCTCAGAACACAAAGATGGGTGGCAAGCTGATGGTGTGAATAACAGACCGCAGAGAGGAGGAGAGGACGAGAGGTGAAAGAGGGAGTGGCTACCAGCCTGCTCCTCTGCTCTCACTGAGGGATGGAGGGATTCAGCACTGTTTCTGTACCTCTATCTTCCCTAGAAAGTGAAATTCTCTGTGCCTCCAGGCATGAAGCACAGAAAAGGTTCAGTAAGGCATATACATAATAAAAACAAGCAGCGCCCACTTCTGACACACACACACACACACACACACACACACACACACACACACACACACACACACACACACACACGCACGCACGCACGCACACGCACACGCACACGCACACGCACACGCACACGCACACGCACACGCACACAAACACAAACACTATACAGTACATGTAGAGATGAAATCCAGGTATTTCAGCACGCCTTCGGTATATACTGTAATTTCCAGACTATTAACCACAGTTAATACATTGATTTAGCAACATTTCTGCAGCCCTGCGGTTAATACTCGGGTGGGTTCTACACACGGGAATGCATTTTGTTCGCCAGGTAAAGCGTGAAAGGGAGAGAGTGAGCACATTCAAATACGAATCCCATTAATCCATCAGGTAAAAACAAAATCGGATAGATGTTTTTTATTCACACTCAGTCTTCCATAATGATGAAGTAACGCCAGCCGTGTATTCCCAACAGACTGTATTTAACAGGATGCTATGGAGAGCGAAGAGGTGAGAGAGAACCTCCACGAGAAATGTGAGGGTTATGAACTATCCTAGCTAGCCCTGGCTTAGGGAACCATCAGCTCACCGATAAAAGGCAGTCTTGGGTTCAAAGAGATCACAACCTCTTGTAGGTGATGTTAAATGGTTTCACATACACATTAAACAATCCTGAGAGAAATAATGTTATAAAGGTGGGGATCAATTAACGATTCCACTTAATGGTTAAGCATCAATTCCCACACGCCATAACACATTTAATACGCTCAAGAAATGGTTTTCACTTTTTTTTCACCCAATGCATTTTCCCCTGATGTGCCATACTCTGCAGTACAACAGAAGAAGCTTAAACAAACCATCTGGACAACTAGGGATTGAGCTGGCATATAAGGCTGACCGACGGACTCTGACTGTGGCTCTAAGTATCAGTCAGGCTTACTGAGGCCCTGGGGGTCATGAAGAAGGAAGATCTAAAAGCCATTGACATGAAGGAGGAAGATCTAAAAGCCAGTGACCTCAAGGAGGTGAGGGGGATCCTGTGGCCCTCTCAGATGGGTGTCCCCGTCCTCTCCTCGGCTGTCTCTCATGTCCTCTGGGGTGACGGTTATGAGAGTGCGCCTTGGTCCCTCAGACCGCAGGGTTTCTGTAAGACCACCACAGTCAGGATGAGAAGCCAGAATAACAGAGGCTAACATTTACAATTACATGTATTTATTTTTCTATTTCTATTCTATTTATATGTGTTTTTTATAGTTGTTCATTAAGCATATACTAATATCCACAGTTACAAACAACACAAATTAGGACCAGAGCCCTTTGGTGGTGTTGGCACTATATGGCACCTATACGGATGCTGATTGGTGTGCTCTGCAAGAAACTGACCTGGGTTCAGCTGTGTGAAGGAGGCCAGGAACTGAGTGTAAGTCTGTTCAGATGAGCTGCAGATGAGATCCAGAGCAGCGGACACCACCTGCTCGTGCTGATCACCACCTGTAGTGGGCGCTGAACCTTGCATCCTCTCTGCTGAAGCTGTGACCTAGGAATACAGCGGAGCAGAGAGAGTGGTGGAAACAGGGAAAGATTGATGACACTGATAACTAGAGTGGTCAGAACACCTGACCAGAGATGGACTGAAAGAGAGATGGAGAGATAGAGTGATATGGGGGGGGGGGGGGGGTGGAGTAGAGAGTGAGACAGTGACCGTCAGTTAAGTTGAAAAATGACTGATGATTACAAGCAGACAGGACCTCTTTCATAAAACTCTACCACATCACAGCCACATAAAATTTGAGTTAGGGGTGAAGTTATGGTTCTAAGAGTCCGGCACAATTATGTTGACTGCACACAACATATGGCAGCTCTGACATTAAGGAGCGGCGAACAACCACGTGTGTGTGTGTGTGTAAGGGGGGATGGGGGCCTCGTCAGCACATCGGCGCCATCAAGGGGCCCCATCCGTCACATGGCTCCTCAGGGGCGTTATCAGGCAGCGCTGCTGCTGCATCAAGCGGGACAGAAACAGGTGCTGGGGCCGACTCTAATTACGCGCCTCTATCAATTATGCCCCTCGCCAGGCCCCGCATGGCCTCAGGCCTGCTGCCTGGCACTGTACCTTCCACTCAGCTCCTACCCACTACTACTACCACCACACACACACACACACACCTTCCACTCAGCTCCTACACACTGCTGCTACTACCACCACACACACACACACACACACACACACACACACCTTCCATTCAGCTCCTACACACTGCTGCTACTACCACCACACACACACACACACACACACACACACACCTTCCATTCAGCTCCTACACACTGCTGCTACTACCACCACACACACACACACACACACACACACACACACACACACACACACACACACACACACACACACACACACACACCTTCCATTCAGCTCCTACACACTGCTACTACTACCACCACACACACACACACACACACACACACACACCTTCCATTCAGCTCCTACACACTGCTGCTACTACCACCACACACACCACACACACACACACACACACACACACACACACACACACCTTCCATTCAGCTCCTACACACTGCTACTACTACTACCACTCACACACACACACACCTTCCATTCGGCTCACTACACACTGCTACTACTACTACCACACGTACACACCTTCCACTCAGCTCCTACACACTACTACTACCACCACACACACACACACACACACACCTTCCATTCGGCTCCTACACACTACTACTACTACCACCACACACACATGCACACCTTACATTCAGCTCCTACAAACCACTCACCACTCACCACACCCACACACACACACACACACACACACACACACACACACATAGAGACATAGAGAGAAACAGGCAGACACACACACACAATCTCCCTCCACGTTGTATTGCACCAGCATCGGTTGGGGGGGCTGGAGGGGACACTTTCCACCCGGGCTTAGCTTTGCTCCTATGTCGCCACTAGGGATGAGGCCAGCTTGTTTTTCTCGGGCAAACACATCCGAGAACCGAATGTTAAAAGCATCATAAAAAACAGCCCTGCACTGCCACCACACCCCCTCTCCTTCCACAGGTGCAGGCAGGCAGGCTGCTGCTGGTGTTTTTCAGAGCAGTGGTGCTGATGCTCAACCCGTGCTGGTGCTGCTCAAGCCTTTGTTTCACTCCGACTCCCTCTCGCTCGCTCAGCAGCCCGTTCAAACACAGCATTATGCTAATGAGCTCCAAACAGCTGCTCCTCACTGTCAGCCTCTGTCTGTGTGCAAAACAGTATTAACGTGTGTGTGTGCGTGTGTGCGTGTGTGTGACAGTGTGAGTGTGTGTGTGTGTGTGTGTGTGTATGTGTGTTTGTGTGTGACCGTGTAAGAGTGTGTGTGTATGTGTGTGTGCGTGTGAGTATGTGTGTGTGTGTGTATGTGTGTTTGTGTGTGTTTGTGTGTGACAGTGTAAGAGTGTGTGTGTATGTGTGTGTGTGTGTGAGTATGTGTGTGTGTGTATGTGTGTTTGTGTGTGACAGTGTAAGAGTGTGTGTGTATGTGTGTGTGTGTGTGAGTATGTGTGTGTGTGTATGTGTGTATGTGTGTGTGTGTGTGTGTGTGTGTGTGTGTGTGTGTGTGTGTGTGTGTGAGAGAGAGAGAGAGAGAGAGAGAGAGAGAGAGAGTGAGAGAGAGAGAGAGATTCTGGTGTCTGTGTTTTGTGTTGCAAGATGTGTTTTTTCCGTCTCTCCATCTGCCTCTCCAGGGACACAGGGCACTAATGGTTAATAGAAAAAACAAGCAGCATGTGAGATCTGATAACCTGCCGACTCTCCCCTCTCCAACTGTGATGCACGTGTTTCCCCTTCAGACAGGACCCTGCACTCTAATTCTCTCCAAAACACTACTGAACAGTGGCCTGAGAGGTAGCCGTGGGATGAGCATCATCATCATTATTATTATTATCAGCAGCCGTCGCATTACAATCATAATCACCACCTCCATCAAAAAAGACAAACCTCTAATATGGGTAATAAAAATGGAAGCCTGAATGGAGGAAACAGCAACTGAGGGCCCGTCTCCATCTGGTAGCAACTGAATCACTAGAGGCGGTTTATGAGGGAAGTCGAAAATGATATTGAGAATTCACAATGTGTTCAATCACCGACCTTTGCAGCCTAAGATATGATCGTTGTGCTACATTACAAAGATGGACGACAGGGGTAGGGGCGTTCAATGGAGTCAGAGTGGCTAGATAATGATCACAGACCTGGGCCTCATGCTGCCTGTACTTCTGAGATGTGCGTCATGGGAAAGGGTCACAGACAGAATCAATGACAAGCACAGCCACTGCAGAGAGGAATCATGGGAGAGGCATCAAGCTGGCTAACCACACACAGGTAGAACGGGCACTAAACACCTGCAAGCTCTTCATCTCCATAACAACTGCAATATTAGACCAATAGCAGTTCATCCCTCACAGGTCACCGGTCACATCCCTCAAGATCAGTGTACACAGGGCCTCAGTCTGGCCTCAAGACAAGAGATCCATACTGCCACACTACACACAGACACCAACATTACACAGCAAAGAGCCTAATAAAATACAGATTCCACAAGGTACTTTATGTAGCCTAATGGTTACCAATGACGAACAAGCCTAATCTGTGCATGTATATATGCCTATTGTAATACGTTTCACAGTGTCGCCTACTGTCTGTCAGCCAATTATGGTCATCATGGATATTTCTATAGCTGATGGTTTGCTATTTTTATTAGCAGTAGTATCATTATTAAATGAGTATGTGAACTGGAAAAAGTAGAAAGGGGAGTCATTAAACATTTAGGAAATCTGGCTGCTACACTCGAGATTATCTACTAGTACTTTTTATTAACATAGTGCACTCGACTGGGCGGCAAAACAAGTTGCAGTTCAGCGACTAAGAATAAGAATAAGAGGTAGGCTCATCTTAGCTCTTTACCTCAAGTAGACCTAATTGTCTTTTCCCCAAAGTGTAGTTTTATGTTCTCTGATGTTTAATTTGAACCACTGCCTAATGGCCATGAAAATAAAGATGAAATAAAAGCAACACATTAGCTGTGCATAAGAGTACAATTATGCCAACTGCTCGAAGGGTAAACGTTTGTTGTTGAGGGCAGAGGGGCTCAGACACCTGCCAGCCAGAAGTCACAGGCAGTTAACCTCAACAACTCAGAAACTCAGTGGAATCAGTGAAGCTGCACAAACAAGCACACCAACTCCAACGTTATTAGTCTACAGCATTCTCTTTCTGCAGACTTGCAATAATCCAACATCAGCTAACGTCCCATTCGTGAGGATCCTTTCTTTGTGCAGGTAAGGAGGTGGGATCTAAATGGCATAACTGGCTAAGGTAACATTACAGTGGGGAGACTGCAGCTGAAGTTGCGGGGTTGCATGGCTTGGGTATCATTAGAGTGGGGAGGCTGCTGCTGCTGAAGTTGCAGGGTTGCCAACTCTTGACACACGCTTCTACGTCTTGTCGCATGGGAAGGGAATCAATCGACTTCAATGCATTTCACGTCAAAAAAAAAAAACATCTGTTTTGGTCAATCTCACCGATTCTTTTGCACATTTCCCAAGTATAAGTTAGTGCAGTCTTGGTAAAAAATCTGCAGATGTTAGCTCGTCATTAAGTTAGCTAAGATAACTAGATCGCTTATTAGCTGGTAAATTAACCTACAACAAAACATACGTTGCTAAGTACCTTATTTTGTCGGGAAAGTTGAGCGGCACCAAAAGAAATGTATGACAATCCTATCAGGTTATTGAGTGTGATGGGGCAATCCGTTGCAAATTCGCTTCCCGATGCAGGTTGCGATGACAACATAGACAACCGCGGTTGTAAAGTGGTTACAATTAAACGCGGCTGCTTTTTAAAACAGTAGCACACGCCACTCTCTCGAAACTTTTGACTGCATACCAATGCAACGTTTGAAGATAAATTATTTTAAAAAAGTTAAACATGACGATTTTCTAAAGCATTTTAGGTTCTGAATCGTCGTCTGCTTTCAATGTTCCCGCAAACCAAGCAACGTTTTGTCGAACGGAATGTTGGGAAATGTGGCTATGAATGATTGAATACTATGTAAGGAAATGTGCAAAAAAACTACAAAGACGTAATAGTGCATCGGTTTCAGTCCCACTGGAGAACGAAACCGTCGAAACAATGGTCCTGATATTTTTTCCTTATTTTAGATGTTTATGGAGTCTTAAATCAGATGTAAAATAATGAATGCTTTGATAAAGCATAAAACATACATTTTTCCCTTCATGCAATCTTTCTGTCACATTCATTGAATCATAATTTATTCATCACTTTTCAAACTTAAACCGTAAACTATGTTTCTCCTGCATGTTTTTGTCCGCAGCCCTCCACCTTACCATGACCCTTCAGCCCCTGACTGTAGTTAACTGTGCTGGTCTTCTTCAGCCTGGCTGCTCCTTGCTGCAGCTGGATGGTGAAACCCTCCTTTTCGGGCAGAAGGGCTGGCCCAAACGCGCCTGCCCCACTGGCATCTTTGGGGTGCGAATAAAGGAGAACGAGTTCAAGCTGCGCCCCATCTCCTTCTCCAACAACTCCTGCTACCTACCCCCCTTGCGCTGCCCTGCCGTGGCTCGGCTGGAGCCCCGCGACGGGAACCCGGAAAGTTACCTGATTCACGGCGGCCGCACCCCCAACAACGAGCTGTCGGCGGCTCTGTACGTCGTGAGCGTGGAGAGCCGTGGCTGCAACCGCAAGCTTACCCTGAGCTGCCAGGAGAAGGAGATGGTGGGCGAGCCTCCCAGCGCTCGCTATGGCCACACAGCCAGCATGGTGCACAGCCGCGGCAAGAGGGCCTTGGTGCTGTTTGGGGGACGCTCCTACCTGCCACCGGCCCAGAGAACCACCGAGACCTGGAACAGCGTGGTGGACTGCCCGCCGCAGGTGTTCCTTGTCGACCTGGAGTATGGCTGTTGCACAGCTCACTACCTCCCCGAGCTCGGCGACGGCTTGTCCTTCCACCTGGCGCTGAGCAGGGGAGACAGCGTTTACCTGCTCGGGGGGCACACCCTGTCATCTGACTCCCGACCCCCCCACTTGTTCCACCTTCGCGTTGAGCTTCTGTTGGGGAGCCCAAAGCTGTCCTGCGAGGTCCTCGACAATGGTCTGTCCATCACCAGCGCCATAGCGACCCGTCTGGGTTCGGGCCACGAGTACATCATTCTGGGCGGGTACCAGGCAGACCAGCAGAAGCAGCTACAGTGCTGCTCTGTGGTTCTGGATGATGCCGGGATCCGCATCGAGCCTCGGGAGGCACCCCCCTGGAGCGGGGAGATCTGCAGCAGCCGGATCTGGTTCGGGGGTAGCCTGGGAAAAGGTGGTGCCCTCGTTGGTGTCCCCACGGAAGGAAACCCAGCCCCCGCCGACGCGTTCTACCTGTACCAGGTGAACTTTGTGCAGGAAGGAGGCAGCAGCGAGGAGAACCTGCAGGGTCATAGCCAGGAGTCCACAGACCTTGAGGACTCCGCTCCTCTAGAAGACTCAGAGGAGCTGTACTTCGGCCGTGAGCCACATGAGTTGCAGATGATGGACAGCGAAGGTGACACCTACAACGAGGAGGACGAGGAGGACGAGTCACTGACGGGCTACTGGATCCGCTGCTGTGCGGGCTGCCAGGTGGATGCCAACACCTGGGAGCCTTTCTACTCCACAGAGCTGACGCGGCCCGCCATGATCTTCTGCTCCAGGGGCAAGGGCGGACACTGGGTCCATGCCCAGTGCATGGATCTGCCTGAGCTGGAGCTGGTGCGTCTCTCCGAGAACAACCACAAGTACTTCTGCCCGGATCACGCCACCCACAGCCCCCAGGAGATGACGCCCCCGCGCCAGGAGTTGCCCCTAAAGCGCTTGCCCATGAAGCCCCTCCACAGGAAAGCCCCCGTCAAGGTCATGACCCCTGCCAAGAAGAGCTTCCTGAGAAGGCTGTTCGACTGATCTCCTGAAGGGCCTATGATGTGTTCAGCATTTAACTTGTGAGGTTGCTCAGTATCAATTGACTGGAGATGTGTGGAATTAATTTGTGTTGCTGAATCTTCTTAAATAAAATATGACTACAGAGTGTTTTGGAAGATCATTTTAACTATTTGACAGCTGATTTTGTATCGAATGGCCTTTTTTCATTTAATAAAATATTTGTTAATAGAAACCTCATAGCTCTAAAGCTCTTTATTCATTATTCACTATGTTTTGTAGGGATTTCACCCTTTTCCACAGAGGCTCGGTACACCAAAGTACGCATCAAAAGAATATTCTAGCAAGTAATAAAACATGATGATGTCATGATACACACAACACAGTACATTTTAATCATGCAATCAGGTTTTCAAGTTTCTGAGTCTTTATTCACAGTTAAATCAGTACATCAATCATCAAAACGCAATTAATAATCATTAATACACTATACTCAGTCAATAAATCACATTAGAACAATTTCTACAGATTCTACAAAATACATCTATTACATCTTAGAATACAAATTCATCTGGGAATACAACAACTTGTCCATGATGACCTTGTGGCATAATTTGAGATATAAACCAGAGATAAAACAACATGTAAATGAATATACAAACAATACTTCATCATTGTTGACACATTACACTTTGCTGTGCATAAAATGTCTCAGACAGTCTACACAAGGTAGAGGTGTTAAGCTAATGCAACTACGAAGATGAGCCTGCTTTGGTGCAGTGCCAGTTCTAGTGTCTATATTTGAGACAGCATCAGTTTCAGTCAGGAAGTAGCCTTCCCTGCAAAGCTAAGTGCTTCCTCAGGCTTCGTATGGCAATTGTAGTCTGGGGCCTTCCTTTGCTGTGATTTAGTAGAAGGTCAATGTGTCCTTTTATTCTGAAATGGAGGTAGAATTGTTGCCACTCTTGTGCACTGTGCCGGGGAGTGGAAATATATAAGGGTATTTCAGTCATCCATGCCCTATTGTTTAACCCCAGGAGCCAGATATATAGCTCTAATGCAATCCTTCTCCCCAGCACTCCCAAAACGAAGACAATTTGAGTTTCCCTAATTCCATTTCGCCTCAGCCCCGAGTGATAAATTAATACAGCTATCATAAATGTGGGCTCCTTTAACACAATTTCCTCCCAGTGACTTACAGCATTTTCATCTGTTTCCATAAATAATCCTTTTGTATAAATTCATGAATGTGTCATAACCTTGCAATACAATAAACTCTCTCATATTTCATGTGGAGCCAAAGATAAAAGTCTCAAACCTCTCTTCTTAAAAGCTGAGGGAAAGAAGGCAGTCTATTCCCTTCTGACCCAACCTTCACCATACGGCAATTTATTTTGTATTACAAACACAAATGGAGAGAGCAGTGGACGTTCCTCATTGTAACACAAAGGAAGTTATCTAAACTGCCTGGAACTTCCAAATAAAATATGATGTTTATCTTCATCATTCATTTTTTTTTTTTTTAAAGAACAGTCTGTTCTACTTAAGTATTTAAATGCCTGAAATGAATTGGTCACGTGACGAAAACAGAACAAAAAATATCATGACAGAAAGAATCATATGAACCCAATTCACAAATTGCCAATAAAAATCTATCATGGCACTAAAAGTCAACAACTGACTTAAGGCCCCTTCGTAACTGCTACATCTTTCATTTTCACACAGTCTCTCAGAAGTCTGGAGTCTCCAGTAACATATCACTGTCATCCACAATCTCCTCGGGGTTGATGGTGGCCTGTAAGGCCTTTGCCGAGTTCTTATGGGCCTCCATAAACTTCTGCAGGTATTTGGATGTATAGAGCCAGTGGTGCTTGAGCACGTCCTCCAGCTCGAAGCTCTTGGACTGGCGTGCGTGCATCTTGCGGAAGCGTCGGAAGAGCTTGTTACCGGACTCGTTGCCCTCGCTGGCCCAGGCGCCGATTGAGCCATCCCTCTCCACGATCTCCGGCACGTGTGCCAGCGTCTTGTGCAGGTAGTTGGTGATTTTGCCATCGTAGCGGTACTTGAAGGTGGTGGAGAGCAGCTCTGCGAAGCGCTGCGAGTTGAAGCTGTACTGGCACAGTTGGTCGGGGCATTCGCGGGCGGGAAACGTGGAGCGCCATACCGGCTTCATCTGCACGTAGAGCTCCATGAGCTCCCGCAGCGCCTGCCGACGCTCGTCCGAGGACACCAGCTCACACACCACCTCCGCCGCCTCGGCCGTCATCAGCCGCCGGGCGTAGTTGCCGTTCATGCGCATCACCGGCTTCAGCTTCATCTTCTTGCGCAGCTGCTTGTCGAGCGCCGCACGCCACCGACGGCGTTCCTCCCGGCTCGGCGGGTTGTCGCCACGCGCATGCATCTCGCCGATCTCATCCTGGAATATCTTGTAGAACTCGGTGGCGTTGCCAATGTCACAGTGCAGTGCGTCCAGCGTGGGCGTCGTCTCCATGAATGGTTTGGCGGAGACACCCTTGACGCGGTCGCGCAGCTCGTCGGCCGACTCGGAGAATGGGTTGGAGCGCCACAGCTCGTAGCGTTCCAGGTTCTCCTGGTGGCTGCGCGTGATGGTGTGCAGTACCATGTTGTGCGAGGCCTCGGAGCGGGTGGAATCGCACAGCGTGCAGATATAGGTGGAGCCGGATGCCTCTAGCCCCTCCATCTCACGCACCATCTTTTCGTCGTAGCCCGTCCCACGGAAGTGGAAGCGGAAGGAACGCATCATACCGCCCAGAGACAGGATGAGCCGGCTCTCCTTCATGGCGTTGCGCTCGGCCACCACTGGCCCCAAGATGGCCGTCAGCGTCTCGTGGTCCGATTCGTCCACGAGCATCAGGCACAGTGGCTTGCAGGAGAGCTCCGAGTTGGGCTTCATCTCATGGAAGATGACCACGGCGGCCTCCTCCCCCTCCAGCTGCACGGACACCGACATGACGGTGAAGGAGAAGCGCACAGCCTTCTCGGGTACCGGCGGGCCGTTACCGTGCTTCTCACTCACGTCCCCCATACCGTCGCAGGACTCCTTGATGGTGACGCTGAACCCGGTAACGGAGCTATCTTCCAGGCCGTGCTCCTTCAGACCCTCCATGATGTCCTCCTCCATGTCCTTCAGCGTCGACACCAGGGCCACGTCGTAGCGGAAGCGGCGGGCGATGGTGTCCGCGGGGATGTCCTCCACCGAACTGGTCCAGCCCGAGAGCCCGTCCAGGATGCCCAGGTCCCAGCTGCTGGACACGCCCTTCAGGGCCGGCTGCCACTCGAACGGGTGAAAGCCGGGAATCAGCTCCTTCTCCGCTGCACGCAGGGTATGCAGGGGCTGGAAGATCTGGCGCCCACTGGTGGCCTTGACGGTGCGGTACATCTTGTGGTACTGGCTGCAGCTGAGGAAGGTGTTGACCCTGATGGCGAGGCACACAGCGGGATGCAAACCATACCCCCTGCCTGTGGAGATAAAGAGAGACAGGGAAACAAAGATCATGCTGGGTGAGAAAGCAAGACATTGGGGATGAAAGACATCAGAGTGCAGGTGGGTGTGTGTGTGTCTCTATGTATGTGAATGTGAGTATGAATGCCTTTGTGTGTGTGTGTGTGTGTGTGTGTGTGTGTGTGTGTGTGTGTGTGTGTGTGTGTGTGTGTGTGTGTGTGTGTGTGTGTGTGTGTGTGTGTGTGTGTGTGTGTGTGTGAGTGGGTGTGTGTGTTTGTGAGTGTGTTTATATTTGTGAGTGTTTCTAGGTGTTTGTGTGTGTTTTGTGAGTGCGTGCGTGTGTGTGTGTGTGTGTGTGTGTGTGTGTGTGTGTGTGTGTGTGTGTGTGTGTGTGTGTTCCATTTCAATTTATGCATACACACTGCATATCTGTGTAAATTATCCAATGTTCTGGTGATGCCAGCAGCTCAGAGAATGTCCGAAACACAGTGTTACATTTGTAATGATCATTACTGGTATAACAGGATGAGGGGTGAATCGGCAAAGCTGACAGAACTGATCTATTGGCTGATGATGAAAACAGACACCAGCTGGGCCCAATTCCCCAGAGCGCTGGATGCTGCCGCCTGTGTCATTTACAGATACATGAGCGGGCGCTGTTGTTTTCAGCCTAACAGGCTCTTGACAAGGGCTGTTATTGTGAATCAGAGTGACACAGAGGGAGAGAGAAGGTGACAGCACTGTTTAAATTTTATGGCCATCTCTCTCTCTACTGCTCACAAAAAAAAAGAAAAAACACATGCACACACGCACCACACTTAATTTCATTTTTATGTAGCATATGCCATGAAAGCTCACAAATTATTTCTTGAAAATGTAATGGTCACAAGTAAATTATGTATGAAGTGTGTGGAGTCTGTGTGCATTATTGAATGCTACGGAAAAATCTGGCAGGAACTCAGTTAGAAATGCGACTTTAAATGAATGATGCGGTTCCACGTGGCTCCAATGTCTCTGTGTGACATTGCCCAAAGGTGGTTCCTAACACTTCCACATGTATAGTTTGCTGCTCGCTTTCTTCATGCTGAATGAATGTATAATTAGGTTTTCCACTCTGTCTATATTTCTGTCTGCCACACTACTACACATAATAATGTTTTTTATGGACCCATTTGCTCTTGTTTCCAGATGAAGCAGGGCACGTCTGCAGCTTTAAATGGCAGAGCTTAGTGTAGCCAGAACAGGCCTTGGACTCTGTAAAGCGCTTTGAGACTAAATCTATTGTTAACGGCACTATATAAATCAATACAATTGAACTGAATTGAATTGAAGTTGAAACAGCTTATTAAGACAAAAATGTCAGGGCATGTCAAACTGCCTTCAAAGTGCCTGGCAAGACTAGGGTTGGGAGCAAGAAAGCAGCACTGATGCCACAGAAGTGGTACTTTACCTTGCATCGTGGCCTCCAGCTCATCCGCCTGCTTGTGTTCGTTTCCCGACCTGAGAGCCAGGAGGAAGAGTGTCAGGCAGACGGACTTGGTGTCCCCCCCTTCTTCTTTGTCGGCGAACGCCCGCACATGGTTCTTCAGCTCCTTGAGCCGGTGCTTCTGCGCACGCCTGGTGAGGGAGAGCAGGTGTTGACGCGGGCGGCCGCCCTTGTTTACTGGCAGGTACCTGTCCAGCTCCCTGTCTGCGTTGAGGCCCAGCGGGCCGTCTTTTTCCGGCTGCGTCTGCTGGAGGTGGTCCAGGCAGTGGGCCCTGAAGGAGTCCATCCTGACCCGCTCCCCGCAGCCCTCCCTGGGGCACAGCAGGGGCAGGGACTGCAGCACCGCCAGGAAGGTCTTGGGTGGACTCTTGAGGTCTGTGGGCTGGCAGGGCAGGGAGCAGGCAGGACACTGGGTGCCCAGTGCCCGGCTGTACTTGAGGATGCAGCCGCGGCAGAAGAGGTGTCTGCAGGGGGACTGGACCGGGTCGCTCAGCAGATGGTCACACACCTGGCACGTGACGGCGCAAAGGAAGTCAGCGGGGAGGTCGGCGGGCAGCAGCTTGGCACTAAGGTGGTCTTTCTGGCAGAGGGTGATGTTCTTCACCCACAGGGCTCTCTGTGCAGCGGGCTTCACCCTGCTCCTGCTCACGGGTCCCTGCTGCTGCTGGTCCACCAAGGCCCTCAGCACCCTCTTGCCCCCGACGCCAGCGGCAGAGCCCTGGGCCTCCCACTTCCTCCTCTTGGCCAGAGATGGGGCCCTCCGGAGGGCTTTGGTACGCTTGCGTCCTTTGCGCTGGTAGGCCGAGGGCCTCGTGGGGAAGCATAGCGGACAGCCGGAGGTGTGAGGTTGCCACTCGGGCACCTTGGTTGGCACGAAGGAGCAGAAGCCACCCCCCCTAATGGCTGCCATCCAGCAGCGGTGGCAGAAGGTCTGGGGGTGCACGGTCTCCATGTCGGCCGTCACGTCCACCTTGAAGACCTTGAGGAGGACATCGGGCCAGCCCTGGGCCTTGCAGCCCATCCTGCGCAGGGAGAGACGGCTGCCCGCATCCAACGCACCCTGGGCCTCGTGCTCAGGCCCCTTGGCTTTGCGCAGTGACATCCCACAAAGGCGGCACAAACTCCTACAGACAGGGAGAGATTGATCGAGCCACTTTAGTGTCTCACAGGCTGTCAACTCCAATATGGCCGGAGACAGACTGACACGGCTCATATTTAATAGACTAGAGAGAGAGAGAGAGAGAGAGAGAAGGGAAAAAATGGAGAGTGAGAGCTGTGCTTACTTTAGACAGCTCATGTGAGTGTCAATCTCCTGCAGCTTCTGGTCCACGCACTGGCTGTTGGCCTCCACATTCTCCTTGCTCTTGCCCCCGAGGCAGAGCCTCATCAGGCTGCCTGGATGCCCCACACCTTCATCCCCCACTTCCCCCGGGGGCTTAGAGGGAACCGCGTTTGGAGAGGGCTCACCGGGCAGGGGCACTTTCTCCATGGACCTGACCCGGAACAACTTGAACTTCCAGTCCGAGAACTTGGAGTACGTGTGCTGCACCTCATCTGGCATGGAGTACCTGGGGATGTTCGCCCGAGACTCCATGATGTCAGCCGGGCCTCAAGAACTGCGCAGCAGAGAGAAAGGGCAAGAGATTGAGTTTAGCCATTCACAGACAGGAACTGGCTGGCCACAAAAACAAAATCTAAAGCCTCCATTTTCCCAAAAAGGCATTTCAATAGCATTTTAGTGCCAGACCCATGACACAATCATATAGATTAGTCTAAGTCCTCTGGAAGGCCTCATGGAGAGGAGAAATCCCCGCTCAGAATCGAAAAGCTTGAGCTGAACCCACAGGGCAGCATTATGCCTTAAGTGGCATTTAGGTCCTCTGTAAAATGCATGAGACAGGCATTCAGGAATCGATCCACTGCAAAAAAAAAACTTCATCTCATCTCTCTCCCTCAGCTCCCCTTCTCTTGGACTAGGACTAACTGCCTCTCTCTCTCTCCCTCTCTCTCCACTACTTTGTTTTCATGGACACTGCATATTTGCAAAGTAAACACCACCTTCCCCTTGGGGACTGTCAATCACACGTATTAGGAAGTTTAAGACTGGCATTTAAAGTGCAAGAAAAAAAGAACACAAACACAAAACTTGATTTATACGTATCGATTGCAGGGGATGGAAATGAGCCAAAATCCATGGCGAAGGTTTTTGAAAATGAGACAATTAGAGATGAGCAATGTCCAATTTAACTTCTGTAACTGTTGAATTGATGTGACTGTTGAGTTGTTGACTGCTGATCTTTTTACAGAAATCAGTACTAGCTTGGTGATTAAAAAACACTGTATAAATTAGTCTATTGCACCTGTTGTCACACATTCAACATCCTTATTCAATGGCTATTTAATTGATTCAACCCTTAATCATGAGCAGTTTTGAACATTTTAATAAATCAACAATGTAAGATTCCATGAAAAAAAATCAAGGTTCTGTCTTGGTGAACATGACTTAAAATATAGCAGGAAACAAAAACAAAACAAACTAAAACAAAAACAGAAAACACAGCAAATTGCAAGAAACATTAGTCAATGACTGACAAGACAGATATTCTTCAGAATGTACATTCTACAACATTCTAAACACACGGTGACGGCACTTACTGAAGGGTAAAGTAAAGGGTTAATGAAAAGAAAAGTTTATCCACAGTCTCTTTGTGCCACACAACCCCAGAGCAGCATCCCTGGAAGCATCAAATAAGAAAACATCCCATGCTTACCATGGCAGGTCCATGTAGGACACATGATGGCATTCTACCTCTCCTCTTTGTGCCTGTGTCTGATTCTCACTCCCACTTGCTTTTCACAGTCTACTAACTCTCTCTCCCTTTATTTTTTTTCCTACATCTTTCTGCTTGTATCTCTCTCTATCCTTCTATCTATCTATCTGCCTTTCTATCTATCTGTCTATCTATCTATCTATCTATCTATCTATCTATCTATCTATCTATCTATCTATCTCTGCATACTACTCCTCCTCTGTTCTTGCCTCCTCTTCATAGGGTCTCTATGCTCTGTATACCAGAGTCTATCTGCCTCTCTGAGTCACTGAGTCACTGAGTGTGTCTGTCAGTCAGTCAGCTGGGCTCACCTTGTTTTTTCAGTCTCAGCTGGCTTGGATCCCCAGGGGGCTTTTCCGCTTGGGGGCCCAGGGGCCTTTAAACCCAGCGAGTGAGCGAGCGAGGGAGTGAGGGAGTGAGGGTGAGTGCTTTTCTCCTCCTGAGCTCTCACGGCTTGGATCTTGGCTTGGCTTCTCCTCAAAGGATTGTGTTGCTCCATAGGAGGTAGACAGCCATATTTATACCCCCACATGTGGGGAGTCCTCAACAGACAAGCCCCTGCACCTGAGAGCTAGATGAGAAGGGATGATAAAGCAACCACCGCCACCCCCCACCACCACCATCCCTCCCAACCCATCACCACTAACACTACCACCACACACACACACGCACACACACACACATATTGGATTAACTGACACTCACACACTTGTTCACTCTTTCAAACAAAAAAGCCCTTTAAACACACAAAGAGAGCATTTTACTCATGCTTAAGCACACATATTGATTCTTCTTCTTCCTCTTCGGGACTCACACTAACAATCCACTCTACTCCCGCTGAGCTGGCACACGTATACATACATACCCACAGAATAAGTTGCATACGACATACACACAAACATCAGCACACAAACACCAATATCTCATGTTGTTCACCAGCTGGAGTCTACCCTCCCTCCCTATCCCCGGATCGTTCTTCATCACCAGGTGCTGTACGCCGTGGAGATCCAATTCCAACCCCCCACCAACAGCCAGACAACCCAAACAGTTTGTTTACTTGCACAGAGCGAAGTACTCAAAAAAATCCCTCCTTGCTTTTGATGGGCTCTGCTGACCAGTTGTTTTTGACCTACAAGGAACCGCTTCTATTTATAAAGTGCTTTGGAACTGGTGCACAGGGAGCAAGACTTGGGTCTGTGAGAGATAGATTCCCACCGCATCTACAGACACAGATGTAAATACACGCTGCTTCCATTTCACAGTCAGTTTCATGTTGTTTCACAAGTAAATAATTAAATTTGATTCAATTGAATTTTATTTATATAGTGCCAAAACAATTCAATTGTCTCAAGACACTTTATAGAGCCCAGAGCCTGAGGATAACATTTTATGGGATAACATTTTATTTTTATAACCCAATATGTCACAGTCAACAAATTATCAGTCGCAATTTAACACACTTTTATTCAATAAACTCTTATCTCTAAATGAATCTACAACTACCTGGCAGCTAACTGTCAACCACTGCTGATCTCTATCCCAAGTCTTGGTAAAAAAACATAAATTGTTAATTGCTTGTGATGGCCCATCAAAATTAAGTTTGACTGTGGAGTGCAGTAGGGGTGATATGGTAACCCTGTAACCTTACCTGTATTCCCCATTGTCAACAAAGCATCAAGAAATCATGAGTTGTTGACTGCCTATGATGACCCATCAAAAGTTCAACTGTTAGTGGAGAGGAGCTAGGGTGACGTGGTTAACTTCTTAACCACTGAGTCAACATCAGCTTAGTGGCACTAAGTGGATTTAGTCCAGAACTGGTTCATGCAGTCTACTATGGACCACTGAAGCTACAACATAGGAATGTGCCAGCTGTTACAGGCGGCCAAACCACACTAAAAATGAACCCAGACACAAGAGAATAAAAACTCAGTTTTGATTGG
This sequence comes from Sprattus sprattus, assembly GCF_963457725.1. Classification (NCBI taxonomy): domain Eukaryota; kingdom Metazoa; phylum Chordata; class Actinopteri; order Clupeiformes; family Clupeidae; genus Sprattus; species Sprattus sprattus. Next base: position 14,119,612 of record NC_137926.1, on the reverse strand, counting down.
CAGCCCACAGACTTCAATATGGAGGGCTGTTGATTATTATTGACACTAAGCTTTGGCTCTGGCAGGGTGAGGAAAATTGAATTCACAAGGGCTCCGACTTTGCTTTTCTTGGAATTGTTTTCTTGTTGCCGCGGTAATTAGAGTGCATTATTTGATATCGTGTCTCTGCAGATAGTCAGCATATTTGCTGAAGATCGCTGGGTTTGGATTCATCCCCGGGATTAATCTCATCGCCTGGTAACGGGACCGCAAGCTGCTGCCGCTGGATTTGTCAGCCAAGTCATTAGACACACAGCAAGAGACTGCGTGCATTCCTTCGAACCCCCCCAAACACCCACAGACCACGTCCCAGCAACCAGGATTAATAGCAGCCAAAGCTTTTTACAAACGCCTTCTTGATTTTATTTGTTTATGAGTTTCTGGGAGTGGTGGGAGGTAAGAGGGCCTCAAAGGGGGAAGGCCATTCATACGCTTACATAAATGTGCCCGTAATGTGCAATGCTAATAATAATAAATTGACTGTGAAAATAATAAACAACATTGTAATTTGGAGCAAATTGAAGATGGGGGAGATTAGGGCTGTTTTTTTGTTGGGGGGTGTTTTGTATTTTTGTCCACAACAGCAGGAATGCGAACGGACCGAAGGCAGGATGTCAATTCAGAAATGCAGTCAGGCACTGTTTGTATTCTCTCATCTAGTTTGAATTGTTTCTTTTTCAACTCTTTAGGCTGTTCACCACATGTTTTGGAGACCTAACCTTGCATTTCACTTGGCGTTTTCTCAGGGGGCAAAGCACTTGTTGCATCACCAGGGGGTGGCTGTGTGTGTGTGTGTGTGTGAGTGTGTGTGTGTGTGTGTGTGTGGTCTCTATATAATCTATTTTGTTGTCTCCTTGGACACAACCTAAGTAACCTTTAAACTACTGACCCCTGAAGTTGTGAGGGCTGCTAAGAATTGGAAGCCCACTGCTGATGCCTGCCGAGTGTAATTGCCTCGGGGAAGCACAAGGGCGGAGATAGCCTTGTTTGTGTCCACATGTTTAGCTGCGAAAAAGGGCATCATGAAATTCGATTGACCCTGTTGACTCTGAGCTGCACCAGGGTGCCCCCCTCCTATAGCAATCACGAAAGTTCTTCACAGAACTTGTTCCCGTTTACTTTTGCCTTTCAACGCCTCAAAATGTACACACCACACCACACCACACCACCACAACACACACAAACACACATATACAAATGCATACATTAAGCACCTACATACCGATAACAACACACCGATTTTTTACCAAAAAAAGCCATGTTCAAACATCTACACTGTAAACCAGAACTATTCAGCTCTTGTCCACACACACAGATTTTAGAGATCTCTAGAGTTCTTGCGTTTGTCTTCAGTGTGTGTTATGTTTCTCATTCATCAAATAAAACCCCAAACAAGCTTTGGTGTACTTATAGGTGTACCCTGTTGGAGGCGCCCCCTCTTGTTTGCCATCTTTGATAGCCTTAGCGTTAGCAGCAGACTGTGTGCTGTGGCAGCCATGCAGGGGCCGAGCTGCAGATGTCTCCCTGACAAACAAGCTCCGACCCCTGGAGACCCTCATCTCCCCGTGGCCGCTGATTGACTTGTTATTGATAAACTGGATGGCAGTTTGATTTATGGGAAAAATGACACGTTCAGACGGCCACCTGGCCTCTGCCTGTATGTTTGTTTCCCTGCAGAATGAGGAGGATGGAGGGACGAGCTGAGCAGGGGGACGTTTCATGTGGGCACGTGCGGCAGAGCTGCTATGTGCTTAAGTTAGTCCACGAGCACTAACAGAAGAGCGGGGAACATTAGTGCCATACGTTATTACTGCAGAACAATAATGTAAAGTCATTCCAATAGGATTAGGTGCGAATATCTTTGTTGGTGCATTTCGGAGACGTAGATGCTAATGGCACAGAGCACAGATACATTTATCTTCAGGTATACGGATAAGCATATGAAGTAGCAACACCTGGCCTTTGTGTGTCTCTCCCGCCCACAAGTATTGGCACAAGTAATTGAACAGTGTATCTTGGGTACTATTATATAACTATGGACAACAGAGATAAAATAAGAAACCGAAATAAACATCTTTTCCAGCCAGGTAATGCCATGAAAAAAAAAAAGAGTGTGGTTATTTCTGTCGGCCATGAGCAGCATGCACGGATAATGGAAAACACAGAACAGTCAGCTGCTCCAGAGGTCAAAGGTTAGACTCTTAATGGGGAGCTGCTGCAGTCTCTTTGGGGCGAGCACCTATTCCTCACCGCAGTCATCGCAGACAAGCAACAGTGTGGTATATAAGGAATATACCATATTGTCTTGTGTGTTACTAGATACATGAGGAGACCAAAGATATAGATAGACAAAAGATAGAAATAACCAACAGAGATGAAAATCTTTTTTTAATTCAGGTAATGAAATAGAATAATCTAATAGAGTGGTCCCCTCAGAAAGTCCTAAACAACATGCACGCTGTTAATGGAAAACAAAACATCTACTGGCACCAACAGTCCTCAATGAAGCGGTGGACACGGTGAGATGTCGGGCTCTGCGCGGGAAGCTGTCGCGGTCTCTTTGAGGTCAGCGCTTATTTCTCGTACCGGTCATCAATGGGAAGTGACAGCGCGTCCTGTTGATAAATCTCACACCTGTCAGGGGGAGTGACCGCTCCGGCTCTCTGGCCGCCGGTACCCCTGGCCTCTAGCCGGGCCGGCTCGCGGGAGATCCAGGCATAACCGGGGGCTTGTTTGGCATTTATAGAGCCACGTCCATGTTTGTTTCGAGACGCAGCTACAGGGGTTATCATCCCACTAAAGGTTTAAGTGGGTCGCCCCCGGTGCTGATCTCGCTTACCATTTTACGGCCATTGCCTGAGAGGAATACACAACATCCTTTCAGTCGGAATTATGCACCCCTCCTTGTAAGGTTAAATCAGCTTTGCTCCCCATCATTCTCCTGCTATCTCTCTCCTCTCCTGTCTCTCTATCCCTCATTCTCTCCCTGTCTCTCACCCCACCTACCCTGCTGTCTCCCACTTCAAGTTTATTTTGTGAATTAATATTTTAAACTGTTTCCCCTCCCTCTCTCTCTTTATCATTCTCTCTCTCCTTCCTCACTGTCATAAACACACATATAGTCTTTATCTTTCTCTCTCACTCACTCTCTCTCTTCTCATTCTATCTCCCTATCTTTCTACCTGTCTTCTCTCTCTCTTTTTGTCGCTGTCAGGCTCATACCATTTCTCTCTCTCTCTCGCTCTCTTTCTCTCTCTCTCTCTCTCTCTCTGTCTCACCCTCTCTTTCTGATGCAGTCTCTCGCTCTCCTGAGGGCTGGGCTGGATCTCGTGGCCTCATTTGGCCCAACTGTGCCCGTAGCAGACAGCGGTGACAGATGGAGCTCCAGGAGGAGCAGAGAGAAACCCAGTGCTCCTCTCCCCCTCTCTCTCTCTCCCTCTCCCCCTCTATCTCCACCTCTCCCCCTCTCTATCTCCCCTCTCTCCCTTCTCTCTCACTGTCCCCCCCTTCTCCCTCTCTGTTTCTCTCTCTCCACCCACCTCCCCTCTCCCTTTCTCTCTCCCCCCTCTCTCTCTCCCTCCCATCCCCTCTTTATTCCTCTCCCTCTCCACCCCTCTCTCTCCCTCTGTCTCTCTCTCTGTCTCTCTCCCTCCCCTCCCCTCCCCTCCCGTCCCCTGTCCCTCTCTCTCCCCTCTCTCTCTCCCTCTGTCTCTCTCTTTGCATCTACCTCTCCCTTTCTCTCTTCCCTCAAACTCATTACTCTCGCGGCAGCGCCTCCTAATAATCATTAATGTGATTATCAGAATGCAGCACCACTCATTACTCTCCCTCACCTCCTCTCCCTCAACGTTCCCTCTGTCCTTCCATCTCATCTCTCTTTCTGTCTCTAGTTCTCTATTTTTTCCTCTCTCTTCCCACTTTCTCCTACTCTCGTCTGTCACTCTCTCTCTCTCTCTTTTCACTCTCTCTTTCTGTCTCTTAATTTCATCTTAAGTTCAATCGCAAGTTTTTCATTCACTCTGCTTGTCTGTCTCTGTCCCCCCACCCTCTCTCTTTCTCTCTCTCTCTCTCTCTCTCTCTCTCTCTCTCTCTCTCTCTCTCTCTCTTTCTCTCTCTCTCTCTCTCTCTCTCTGTCTCTCTTTGTCATAGTGGGCATCTGTCAGAAAGGTACAGCTCAGCTGGAGAAGGAGCCTGGCGCATTCGTCTGGGGTGGCTTCACTCTCAAAGGCTCCACGCTGCCTGTGGCAGACAGTGGTGGCAGATGGGCCTGCAGAAGGAACATATTTGGGATCTCTCATAACACCTAACCTGGACTGGGTTAGGCCGCCTTTTGTTAAAAAAAATGCAGTTTCGTCGTCGGGGGAATTTTTAGAAAGCGTGCCGTCTGCATAGCCCAGTCTCTATGTAGACGGGCCAGAATGTCAGCAGGAGCTGAAGTTGCCTCTCCAAAACATAAACTCCAAAAAGAAGGGAAGCGCGTCATGGGAAAAAAAGAACATTGTTTGTGTTTAACGAGTCAACAGAGAGAGAGACCCGCTCCAGATGGGGCCTCATCTCCTGGAAGTAAACCCGGCGAAGTGAGAGCAGCCAGGCAGATTCAGCAGGGCGATGCGGAGGAAGCGAGGTGTTGGAGGTCTTTAATCAAAATAACAATGCTCTTTAATTCCGTTTTAATTAAATCAGGTTCTCACTGAGCTCGGTTCCAGCTTGATGGCTCCTGGAGACTTCTGGCCTCACAACATTAACTTTTTTTAGTTTTTGTAATTTCTTTTGGAGTGTGTGTCTAATCATCTCTTTTTCAGTATCAGCATCTTTTTTTTCTTGCCGTGTTTTAACAAGCTAATGCTGGTTTACCAATCTGCCTTACTGACATCAAGCTAGCACTGAGGAAAAAAAACACAATTACCCCCATCTCCATCAACACCTGCTACACCTAGAAGGGTAGAGATCAGAGCAGATCTGCATCAGAGACTTTTATTACTTTTCGCAACTTCGCAACAGTGTTGTGTGGAGGGCAGACGAAATGGAAACTTCTGGGCCATCTTCCATATCAGCACCCTGAGCCAGTGCGTGCCTGTGAGGAAACAAGACAGCTGAGTCTGGATGAACCTAAATGAGTTCTCAAACTGCCTCAACGGGAATCTATTGGTTGTCCTTTGGTTTAAGATATGGCTGGAACATTCCCGGCTATCTTTTGAGCGTGGGCACATTTTCTGCCTTTTTTTTTTGTATCTCTCCCCGTGTAAGGCATTGGTCCCAATTCTTTCCCTCTGACACAAAAAAAATGTACGTACTTGTCAGAGTTTGAAAAGAGCAGCACCATTGTCTATCACCCCAGACCCCCCCCCCCCCCCCCCCCCCACCCCCGACAAGGTAATGCAGACAAAATATGTCACCACTGTGCATAGATCAGATTATTAGTTTTCTGTCCTTTGACTAAAAGGTGCGTGATGGGAAATGGCAGGGCAGTTGTGGCCTTTTTACAGCGGCGCCAGTGTCATAGCTCAGGCCGAGGACAAAGCCACGGTGACAGCCACTGATTCAGGGCTGATTTAAAGTGAATGATCTGTAAATCAATGCCCCCCAGTAATTATATGAGAGCAGGGAGGGAGGGAGAGCAGACCTGAGAGAGAGAGAGAGAGAGAGAGAGAGTGTGTGTGAGAGAGAGAGAGATAGAGAGAGAGAGACAGAGAGTGAGACAGAGAGACAGAGAGAAAGCAAGGGGAAAAAAAAGAGAGAGCGAGAGACATGGAGACAGCCGGACCGACAGAAAAACAGGGAGAGAGTGATACAGAGAGGCAGAGATGAAGAGATAGAGAGAAAGCAAAAAGGAAAGAGAGAGGAAAAAAACAGAGAAAGAGAGAGAAAGCAGAACAGTGTGTGTCACCAGGCAGGGCCCTATTTGGAGAGGCAGCCTATTGGCAGCGCCCGCAGCCTGGGCTCCCCTCAGCTTCAGCTGCATTACTCCACTGAGGGGCTTAGAGGAGACAGCACTGTAACCTTTAGTGGACACACAACTATCCCCTGTCCTCAGTGAGAGACACACACACACACACACACAGTCAATGTCACACACACAGAAGCACACCTGCACTATCAGCGGTGATGGGCAGAGAGAGGACAGGTTTTATAGAAGCACAAAGCGTTCAGGGACAAACACGACTGTGTCTGTGTCTGTGTCTGTGTCTGTGTCTGTGTCTGTGTCTGTGTCTGTGTCTGTGTCTGTGTCTGTGTCTGTGTCTGTGTCTGTGTCTGTGTCTGTGTCTGTGTCTGTGTCTGTGTCTGTGTCTGTGTCTGTGTCTGTGTCTGTGTCTGTGTCTGTGTCTGTGTCTGTGTCTGTGTCTGTGTCTGTGTCTGTGTCTGTGTCTGTGTCTGTGTCTGTGTCTGTGTCTGTGTCTGTGTCTGTGCCTGTGTCTGTGCCTATGCCTGTGTCTGTCTGTGTCTCTCACTCTGTCTCTCTCTCTCTCTCTCTCTCTCTCTGTCTCTGTCTCTGTCTGTCATACTCCTTCCCTCCCTGCTTCTCCAACTCTGTCTTTTTACCTCTTACTCTGTGTCTTCCCCAGGGGAGCCTATCATTCTAGACAGGCATAGAAATCTCTCTCTCTCTCTCTCTCTCTCTCTCTTGCTATCTCTTTTTTTATTATATCATTCCCTTTTTTCAGCAAAAGAGGCTAGAATAGATGGCAGGGAGGAGAGCTAAGGCTGTTTATTCTGTAACTTTTTTTGTAAGAATCTGTAACTCTGCTGGAGTACATTTGATTTAGGCAAGCTGCCTCTGGGCTCAGGGCATCAACACTGCAGATAGCAGGCCAGTGTGTGTGTGTGTTGTGGGGGGGGCAAGCTATAGAAAATCTCCCTAAGGTTACAGTGCGTGTGTGTGTGTTTGCCTATATTTGTCTGTGCTTCTGTGTGTGTGTGGGTGTGTGTGTGTGTGTGTAGTTGCGCCTGTGTTTGCCTGTTCCTCTGTGTATCTGTTTATGTAGGTGCTTGTGTGGTTATGTGTGTATCTGTATGTCTGTGTGTGGCTACGCGTGTGAGGGACCGATGCCGTGAAATACGGAAAAAGCGCGCAAGAGAGAGAGAGGGAGTGAGAGAGAGAGAGAGAGAGAGATAAAGAGAGACGGGCGGGGTGGGATATTCAAGTGAAAGTGTTCAAGCAGGAGCACGCCTTACATGCAGCGTCCACCACCCTGGGTGTCAAGTTACCATTTAATCTCAGGCCCCTACCCTAACACTATTACACATGAAATCCCTTTAGTGGGAGCTTCCTGGGCTGCTGCGACCGGGCAGATAGCAGGACTTAGCTGCAGGGAGGTGAGCTGTCCTGCGTAGACCTGTAGGGGGCTGGAGACGGCACAGGCAGAGCCTCCCCAGCTCTGTGATTAGGAATGCAGAACCCAATAATCAGCAAGTGCCTGCGCAGAGAGAGAGAGAGAGAGAGAGAGAGAGAGAGAGAGAGAGAGAAAAATGACTTTTATAACAAATAATGACTGCCATGCTTTCATTTATCTTATTTTATTTATTTTAATTTAAGTCAAGAGATACTTGTAAGAAATAAGAAATAGTTTTAGACATGCAAAGAAAACCCAGTAAACCAAGGCCAAAAATACATTTATAAAAAGCTGAAGGAGCCAGAGCTACCATAGTCACACCAGATTGATTTAGAGAGTCCAATTACATATTACATACATTTATATAAATCACTGAAAAAAGGGAAAACCTGTGGCATTGATAACATTCAACAGAAATCCCAAAACATGGTACACCACTAGCAAGACAAGACAACTCTTCAATCTTATTATAGAGAGTATTTGCCTATGGTGTGGAAGCACAAATATGAAATGCTTTCTCTTTGCAGATGACATGGTGCTAGTTCCCCTCTCAAAAGAGGCCCTGTAGGAGAGTCTTCACACATTAGATACATATAGTAAAAACTGGGCACTACCAATTTATACTTACAAAACAGAAATTACGATCTTTCAGAAGAAATCTAGAGCACCTCAAAAAGGAACCAATTTCAAGAATGCAGAAGCTGACACGAAGTTAATATCACATTATAGGTACTTGGGACTTACATCATCGGGCAGGTTCAATCAAGAAAACCTGTCTGACCAGGCATGATGGACGTATTTCTTAATACAAAAGCTTTACGAATTCAACCCATCAACTACATTTTGGCTTAAGATTCCATCCTCAAATCAACAGCATAATTTACAATCCAAAACCTGTACAAAAACAAATTGATATCACTAATCAGTGGTATTAAATACAATTTAAGACAAATAGGTCTGTAGGCAAATCTGTACACATACCGGTAATCTGTTGATTTATTGGTTAATCGATTGATTGAGAGAGAGAGAGAGAGAGAGAGAGAGAGAGAGAGAGAGAGAGAGAGAGAGAGAGAGAGTATGGGAGGGAGGGAGAGAGATGGAGAAAAGAAAGAGATAGACCAGAGATTCTGGGAGGGGAGAGTGAGAGTGAAAGTGAATCTGGATTTTAGAAATCCTTCATTACAAACTATCTATTTTAAAAGGAAGAAAAAGAAAAAAAATAATATAATATAATAATGTAAAAAGATAGACAAGCAAGGTGCAAAAGCTGGTTCTTCATTGTTCACTGAGCACACAGCCCGTTTATAACACCAAACACTTTCAAAGGCACCAAGATAACTTGACAAATTGAAATCCATTTATATTCTTGATCTTAACAGTGAAAACATCATAATCAAAGTCCTGGTCTATTATGTTTTTCTTGCCATTTTTGCATTACCTAAAATGAAATTGATCAATTCTCCCTTTAACATGTTCATCTAGCAATGTTTTTTAAAACCAAGAATACATATTCGTTTTAAAAAACATTCATCAAAGGCCTGCGAAAGGCTTTGCAAAAAGCATAATCTCAAACCATGCAGAAAAAGCATGAAACACTGTTTCTCTTTTTGAACGAAAAGGACAGTCCTGTTTGACCTCTGGATTCAAAACAGAAATGAATTAATTAATTGGCACTCTTCCACAAAGACCCCACTGCTGAAAATCCCCCATGTTTTGGGGGTTAATGGCAGCATACAAAGTTCCCCATTCAGGCTTTCCATTGTTTATCAACACTAAAACACAAGGCCAGGGTGTATCGATTCTACAGTTTAACGACTTTAACCACTTTTTGTTCAAAACTTTAACACAGTTTCTGTATATAATTTTCCCACTGACCTCACCCGTGTCCGTTATTATTCGCTCAGCAGGGAATAGAAGGGAACCTTCACATTCATCTATTTTAGGAACCAAATGTAACCTTGGACAGGGATCGATTGGATCTGGACTCACCAAACCATTCCCATAATCCTTCAGCACTTTATGCTCTTCTGGTGATAGAGCAGACCTCAAACCTTGCCCAATTTCTCCATTACATGCATGGATCTCATCCTCTACATTTTTAAGTTCAGCCACACATATATCCACCATACAGTATATCCACCTGAAGCCACTGCATTTTTTTTTTTAAATCAGGCAACTCCCTCTGTATGATAACTGTGGCGCCAACCATTTCCATTTATTTAAACTTCCTCTTATTTTTCCACCCTCCCAATTCTTCTGCATTACACTACTGTCACCTAAATAAACACCAACATACCTGACTTTTGCCATGTCCCACTACTGCTGCAATGTGGGAATAACATATTTTTCTAGTCCAACAGCATTCCAAAAATAGGTAAAAACTTCTTTAA
>NC_137926.1:14102352-14107352 GCF_963457725.1 Sprattus sprattus | reverse complement strand
GACACACACATACATCATGGACACACACACACAAACGTGTCCACGTGCACAAATGCAGAATACATGGAATACAGAAATGATAGTGACCTTCAGACTTTCTTTCATAGTATGATGCAATCAGTAGTGTACGTCTGGACGCCAGTCACACAGAGCACATTTAGGATTCCACAGGCGAGTGGACAGAGTGACGGGAGGAGGTGGGAGGAGAAAATATTGGAGCAGGACAGAAATACAGAAAGTAATAGACAGAGAGAGAGAGATAATAGAGGGAGAGAGAGAGAGAGAGAAGGAGCGAGTGAGATGCTTGGAGATGAAAGAGGCTGTGTTAGTGTTGAAGAACCACAGAAAGAGGTACAGTTTCTGGTAAGAGAGAGGGAGAGAGAGAAAATGGGGAGAAAAAGGAAGACAAGAGAAAATGATAGGAGAGAGTAAGTGCTTACAGAGAGAGAGAGAGAGAGAGAGAGAGAGAGGGCGAGGTAAGAGATGAGAGACAGGTTTAGAGGGTGAAAGAAAGAAAGAGAGGGAGAGATGAGAGAGGGAAAGAGAAAGAGGGGGGTGAAGGAGAGTTAGTGCTTACAGAGAGACAGAGAGAGAAAGAGAGGTGAGAGATGAGAGAAAGGTTTAGAGGGTGAAAGAAAGAAAGAGAGGGAGAGATGAGAGAGTGAAAGAGAAAGAGGGAGTTGAGGGAGAGTAAGATGAAATAGGGGAGTGAGAGAGGAGAGGAGAAGATCAAGGAGAGTTAGTGTTTGGATAGAGAGATTGATAAAGGGAACAAGGGAGAGAGAGACAGAGAGAAAGGCAGGAAAGGCAGGATGAGAGAGCGAGAGAGGAATGGAGAATGATGATACAGAGTGGGTAGAGTGAGAGAGGATGAGAAAAAGGAAGAGAGAGAGAGAGAGAGAGGACGAGTGAGGACAGTGTAATTCCACTCCCCATGTCCGTCTCCCCCCTGAGACTGTGTGACCATGACAGCTGAGGCGCTGATTACCCCCACACCATCCCCACCAACTCACCAGCCTGACAGGAGACCTGCTCAGCAGTAGCACACACACACACACACACACACACACACACACACACACACACACACACACACACACACACACACACACATGGCCACACTCACATAAACCCACACGTGTGTGCATCTACTCATACACACACATGAGCACACACACACACACACACACACACACACACACACACATGCACATGCACATGCACATGCACATGCACATGCACACATGAGCACACACACCCACACTGAGACACGCCTGTATTTACACACACACACACATACATGTACATATGAGCACACACACCCACACTGATGGCATATGAATCTACTCCCACACACAAAAATATATGCATATACATAAACACAAATACATCTATGCACATACTCTCAGAGGCACACATCCACACACAAGCAAATACATGGACAGACACACAAACACACCAGCACAAAACATTTGCTTAAACATGCATACAAATCCAGAGTAATGGGTTTCCCCAATGACAGAGCTGAAATTCATTTTTATACTGTATGACTACACACATTGTCAGACTGCATCTCATCCTCAAATTCTCTTTGCATCAGCATCAGAGTATGTCATTTTGTGTGTGTGAGTGTGTGTGTGTGTGTGTGTGTGTGTGTGTGTGTGTGTTTGCATGTGTGTGTGTGTGTGTGAGTGTGTGTGTATGTGAATTTGTGTATGTGTAAATGTGAGTGTGTCTGCCTAAGTCTCCCCATGTGTGAATGGACCGTTTGAGAGGTTATACCAAAGTCCAGTGCATTTAAATCACCAGAGAATAAAATTGCTGCCGCATTTTGTCCCTTTGTGTCTGTATCCAAGGTTATATATTTAATCATGCTGGAAATGTAGTCATCATCATTTGTGGGCAAAGATGAACAGATGCACACTGGCGAATATACACACACATAAACACACACACAAACACACATATGCTCTCTAAAAAACATCCCCCCCATGCACACCGCACATCCTACCTCCCTGATTTCATTATTTGCCAAATGGAGGGAAATAGAAAGAGGGTTTTCTTTTTTTTCACCAAATGCAGTTTTGTTCTCATCATTGTCACGTTACAACAGCTCCACCAAGTGGTAAAAGTGGAGAAGCACGCGCATCGCTCCCTCATCACACTGAGCACGACGAGCCCAGAAAATCTGATAATGCCTCCCTTGGCAGGCTGCATCTTTATTTATTTATCGTCATAAACACACATGCGCGTGCCCGCAGACTTTCTTCCGAGGATCCCAGGCGGCAACATAATTAGGAGGACACGGCTCCTTAATTGGGCTCTAACTGATATGAAGAGTATCGCCGAGGCCCAGGCGGTATTTCACACAGTGGTGGCAGGTTGGGTGGGCGTGTCTGCTGTACCACTCAATCAAAGAGTGGCGCCGATGTCTGCTGCCAGTTGCCTCGTCCACAGCCCTAATTATAAACACATATTCTACAAAGGAACAGGCTTTGGACACACAAACTGTTCGATTGGCCATTAAAGGCAGTTAGAGAGCCTCTGTCCCCTGTGTAATGACTCAGAGCTGTTCAGCTTTTCTCTCTCTTTTCCTTCCTTATGTGTGTGTGTGTCTTTATGTGTGTGTGTGTGTCTGTCTGTGTGTGTGTGTGTGCGTGTGTGTGTGTGTGTGTGTGTGTGTGTGTGTGTGTGGTGTGTGTGTGTGTGTGTGTGTGTGTGTGTGTGTGTGTGTGTGTGTGTGTGTGTGTGTGTGTGTGTGTGTGTGTGTGTGTGTGTGTGTGTGTGTGTGTGTGTGTGTGTGTGTGTGTGTGTGTGTGTGTGTGTGTGTGTCTTTGTTTGTGTCTGTGTCTGTATCTGTGTGTGTGTGTGTGTTTGTTTGTTTGTTCAAAAGTCTGTGAGAGAGAGAGTGTGTGTGTATGCGAGAGTAAGAAAGCAAGAGAGAGAGCAAGACGCTGAATAGCACTGAATCCTCCCACAGGAGTCTGGTGTTCTTCTATGACTGATCTGCCACATGCACAGGCCACAGAGGCCAGCTGTAGCGCACTGCAGGATGCTGCTAAGGGCTCTTGTAGTCTCTGGTGGTTTGCTTTAGTCGTTGATCTCTGAAGAGAGACTGCCTAGTATTCGTCTGGTACTCTGCCAGCACGACCTTGAAGGACATTCAGCTCTCATTCAAAGAACAATTAAGCACTAGTTGATAGGTTTGAGAGAAGGGGGGGGGAAAAAACAAATCTCAGTGGATTTAATAACAAACTCATTACCCAACGCTAACAGGGTGGAACAGTCTTTTAATTAGAGCAACACTTGATTAATGCCCAATTACCGGAGCCTGATCAAGTTCGCTCTCCCGCACTCTGGTCGCATAAAAAAATAAACAACTTCCTGAACGCCTCCACAGAGACAGCTGGCAGCACGAGCGAAGGTCCGCAGGTCACATGTCAAACAAGTGTCTCTATATCTCTCCCTATTCTCTCAAGTGTGCCAGTCCTTCGGTGGAGAGCTTAGGAGCAGTTTTCATAATGCGACCACCCTCGTCAGTCAGGGTAAACAACAAGTGAAACACAAATATTATATTAAAAACCACATTTAACACATCACTGAGACTGAAAGATATGGAGGGAACTGGACAGTGGGTGTTTACATGAAGACAAAAGGGTAATTGGCTCTTTATATATCATTAAAAAAAGGAGGACAAATAGATTGCCTTGCAATACACGTTCTTTATTAAAAAATGTTAAAAGGCGTTAAGGCATTACTGTTCACCATTTCTGACAAAAACACTAATGGTTGCATATTTAAACTTGTAAAAAGACAAAACAAAACAGAAAAGCATTCACTGGTTGTTAACTGTTTTTTATAATGTTATGCCTGAGAGTAGCATCCTTGACCAGCATACGTAGTGCTTTGTTGGTGACTAGAAGCCAGGCTATTCTTAGATGGTCAAAAACCAGCAACAGACAAGTGTGTGTTTCCAACAGCCTTATCAGTAAGGTCTTGCTGGTCTCTTAGCATAAATCACTATAACATTAACACCAACAAAAGACGAACACAGTGGGGCAAACAGCAAATGGACTTAGACCAGCAACAAGCTTGTCTTTTTCCATGGGGCATTCTTTGAGAATGGTGATTAAAAATGTAATCTTTTCTATTACATTATATGCAGTGGTGTAGTGGTCCCTGGAGAAGTGGGTATACTCTTAATTTTGTTTAGCAGCCCATACAGCACAGGATAAACGCCCTGTTTTGAGAAGTGGGTATACTCAATGCTGACTGAAAAATAAGTGGGTATACTCTGTATACCTGCGTATACCCTGGACTACACCACTGATTATATGTGATACTGCAGCTGAATCTGTGGGAAAGCTTAACCAAAACGCAATGGCAGTAAGGTTTTCAGGTTTTCATGGGAAAAACCAGAATCTGTCATTGCCAGACTGCTCAAGGTAATGTTCATACATAGCATAGATTGCACTTATCCTCTGTGGCTATAGTGTGACTACAAGTGAAAAGAGAATACTACTCCTCACAGTCAAGTGTAATAAAAGCTTTAGCAAGCAGATGTTCGTTTAAAGTGTATATTCCACAACCAGTGTAGCCACATTAATCACGAATAGAGCTCAGGACAGGGCAGTGGATTTAAAATATATATTTGTAGTAAAAACATTAATGTTTAAAAGTGCCCCTCTCTGTACCTCACATATTACACTGAAGCAGCACCAGAGGCAGCTTAATAAACACTTAGCATGAGTATTAACAGACACCAACGTCAGAGAAAGAGGAAGTAGCTCCTCTTCCTCACTTCTGCTCTTCCCTCTCTCTCATCCAAGGACATCCCTGCCTCTGTAACCTGTATAGTGAGAAACCCAGTCCTGCACTGCGGGTCAATCCTACAAAGTCCTGACACGGAAAGCAGGCGTGCTAGCAGGCCAGCTTAAATCCCACAGGCTCTAGCATCAGTAGCACCCTCGCACTTGTCTCAAGGTGTCGGCAAGTGAGTT
>NC_137926.1:14099179-14102152 GCF_963457725.1 Sprattus sprattus | reverse complement strand
AGAGGTGAGGGGAAGGGAGGAAAGGAGAGGTAGACAAGTGGGGAGAAGAGGAAGAGAGAAGAGCAAACCAGTCAGTCACTTGTCAGAGGAAGAATCAGCACTGGCATGCCTTTTCAGTACACTCAGCTCCAGCAGGGCTGGGGCAGTGGAGAGAGGCAGGCCTGCTTTGAGAGGCACCGCAGTGGCAGGAGGATAACATCCTCTGCCGAGGGGGTATTTCTCCATCAGTTTACCCCATCAGGACATGCCACTGAATGTGTTTAGACAAGTGCAGAGTGACTGGGTCATCTTCACTCGCATTGCGCATCACAGGCTACAAACAGCCTGACACAGATACAAAAACACTCACAAACACACCGCATTCAACGTGTACACATTATAACGCCCCACCACCACCCCAACACACACACACACAAACACACACACACACACACACATACTGTACACACACATATATATACAGTCATGGACAAAAATATTGGCACCCTTGCACTTCTGTCAGATAATGCACCACTACTCCCAGAAAAGTGTTGCAATTACAAATGTTTTTCTATTCACATGTTTATTTACTTAGTTTGCATTGGAAAAACACAAAAAATCTGAGAAATAATGCCAAGTCTGACTTTATTCCACATAAAACTCAAAAAAGGGCTGGACAAAATTATTGGCACCCTCAACTTTATAATGGGGAGAACACCCTTAAAAATAAAGAAATACAAATATCTGAAATCTTAACCATTAATGAGGAATTTCGGACCACTCTTCTTTTGCCAACTGCTCCAGGCCTCACACATTTGAAGGGTGCGTTCTCCCAACTACTGACTTAAGATCATGCCCCAGTTGTGCTATGGGATTAAGATCTGGACTCATCTCGGACACTTCAGAACTCTCCAGTGCTTTGTCTTAACCATTTCTGGGTACTTTTTGAAGTGTGCTATGGGTCATTGTCCTGCTGGAAGACCCATGTCCTCTGACCGAGACCCAGCTTTCTGAAACTGGGCCCTACATTGCGCCCAAAAATGATTTGGTAGTCCTCAGATTTCCTGATGCTATGCACACAGTCAAGGCATCAGGTTCCAGAAGCAGCAAAGCAACTCCAAAACATTGGTCCAGCTCCACCATATTAGCCTGTAGGGACCGTGTTCTTTTCTTTGAAGGCCTCATTTCGTTGTATGTAAACTACTTTACCAAAAACCTCTACTTTGGTCTCATCTATCTACAGGAAGTTCTCCCAGAATGATTTTGGCTTCCCCAAGAAAGTTTTGTCAAACTCAAGTCTGGCTTTTTTAGGTCTCTGAGTCAGCAGTGGGGTCCTCTGGGTCTCCTACCATCGCATCCCATTTCATTCAAATGGCGACGGATAGTGCAAGCTGACACCGTTGTACCCTTTGTCTGCAGGGTAGCTTGAATTTATTTGGAAGTGTTCTAGGTTATTTATCCACCATTCAAACAATCTTTTGTTGCATTCTTTCATCAATTTTTCTCTTCCTTCCACATCCAGGGAGGTTAGTGACAATGCCATGGGCTGTAAACTTGTTGATGACACTGCGCACAGTGGACACAGGAACATTAAGATCTCTGGAGATGTACTTGTAGCCTTGAGATTGTCCATGCTTTTCTACAATTTTGGTTCTCAAATCCTCACACAATTCTTTGCTCTTCTTTCTTTTCCCCATGCTCAGCGCGGTATACACAGACACACAACACAAAGGTTGAGTCAACTTTGCTCCATTTTAACTGGTTGCAAATGTGATTTCCATATTACCAGCATCTGTGGCTCGCCACAGGTGAGTTTAAATAAAGATTAAAGGAGAATTACATGCCTAAAATACAATTATTTCTTAAGGGTGCCAATAATTTTGTCCGGCCCTTTTTTGAGTTTTATGTGGAATAAAGTCAGATTTGGCATTATTTGTCAGATTTTTTGTGTTTTACCAATGCAAACTAAGTAAATAAACATGTGAATACAAAAGCATTTGTAATTGCAACACTTCTGCATTATCTGACAGAAGTGCAGGGGTGCTGTCAAGCCAAGAAGGCACCGGATGCCTAAAAGAGCCCGGGTGACGTAATGTTGACTCTTGAGTGACAGTTTCTATGCCAACGTTAGCATTACGTTAACCCGGTCACCGCGTACCTTGGCGAAAGCCATCAGCTACTTTTTAGTCGCTTAATATTGTGCCTAAACGGACACTACGCATCTGGACACTTTTTAGCTATCAGTCAGAGAGTCTCAAGAGTTGTTCGAAAGCCATAAGGTACTTTTTAGCCGCTTAATATTGGCTGCCGGTCTTTTGTAAGTAAGCACTCATCAACAGGTTTTAGCATCTATATTGCTAATAGCAATTCCTCCTTTTGTGCGACAATATTAAGCGACTAAGAAGTAGCTTTCGAACAACTCTTGAGACTCTCTGACTGATAGCCAAAAAGTTTCGGGGTACATAGTGTCCGTTTAGGCACAATATTAAGCGACTAAAAAGTTTTAGCTACACCTGCCTGATGGTATTCTGTAAGTTAACAATGTCCGCTAGCATATCAAAGCTAGCAATCCCCCGTTGTTCTTTAGTAAAATGTTGTGCAAACAATGCCCTGTTTTGTTCCAATGTAATTGTGGGTGCCGTCATATATGTCTAAAAATCACAAAACATTAAGGAGTTTCTTAATTTAAGCACAACAACAGATGAATAGCTTCAAGCTAACAAGATAGCTCGTTACACTAGCACGAGCTAGCTAGCTGATGGAATGTGCTTACTTTGATACATACATTTGATTTATATAAACTAGCGAATCAACAACTTTCCTACCAAAGTCAAACATCAAGTACATCGTTGTTTTGGTTGGTTTATTGTAGGTCAAATACAAGCAAGCCGGTCTCGGGTAGCGAAGTTCAATGCAATATGCTCTGAATTAAATCGCGTTATGAGCGATGAAGAGCCTGGGTGACGTATTGGCGTTGGCATAGCAACTGTCACT
>NC_137926.1:14079179-14096679 GCF_963457725.1 Sprattus sprattus | reverse complement strand
CAGTGGATGGGTGAGGCACTTACCGGGTGTTTTGCTGCCCGGCTCCGAGGATTCCCGTGAGCGCAGCCAGCGCAGCAGCCTCTTGGCTGCATCTTTCAGTTGATGATGCATTGATTAGGTCTCAAAGAGTATAAGTTTCACAAATGAGATTAAGAACAAGACGAGCCCGCCGAGAGAAGAAGTCAAAGAAGAAACAGTAGTCCTCAGAAGTATTTCTCATTCACACACGTTCTCTCTCGAAGTCAACGTTGGATCTCTGGAGCTGCCTTGGTCGGAATACCGCGACTTTAGTAGTTGCTTCTCATGTCACTGTCAAAGACTTCCCTGCCTCTAGAGTGAGGGCCGCCTCCGACGGAAACCCCCCCTTCCGCCCCCCGCTTAAGGTTTGAATTCCCCCTGAATCTCCGGTGACTCACTTAGCTCGTGCCACGCATGGAAAGTGAAAATCTCCTCGATTGTTGCGCATAGTGAAAGGTGCTCTGCGAGTCACTGTTTTAAGATGTCAAGTGAAGTTCAAGAATAAGACGAAGATCTTCAAAAGACTGGTTCAAAGAGCAATACCTGAGGCTATTAAGTCCATAGAGACCCAGGTTGATGATACATGAATAAGGTTTAGGCTACCACAGTATGCATAGGTGACACATTTATCCAAAGCAAGTGATAAACAACTAAATAGTCAAAATAAACAAAGTCTTCCACTGTGATATCACTTCATTGGTTTCCTTTAACCTTCCTCCATGTCCTTGCTTGCAAAAATGCCCAGATGTCTGGGTTAAAAAAAACATCCTGTCTAACCCTGACCATATGGGGGATTACTTACAGAAGTCAAGATGACATTCTTGTTCTTGTTAGTGGCCACTCCCAAACTCCTGTTTATATCCCCAAACAGGCTTCTGGAGCTGTGCTCTTAACCAAACAGGGGCATTGCTGATTTCCCTAAACACTTAAGCTCTTGTATAGACCAGCGTACATTACTGATAACCACTGACTAAAGAGTGAAAAGAGAGCACGAAAAGACATTTATTTCCAGTACCAGCCAGCAAAATATTGCTGTTGTAATGTTCTAGTGCTGTGCAGTGCAAGAGATTCTACTGTGGCATTTTTTAGTAATACATGTGAGCATGTTTCTGTTTGTATATTCAGTCTCGGACTGACTCTGAGGTCGAAAGTATTCACTGGCCTTCAACCACTATGGTTAGAAATAGAGACGGTATGACCATGCACACACAAATACACACAAATACACCCTCATAGTGTATGCATATAAATAGGTTATAGTAGGCGGCAGTGGGGTTAAAAGAGATTATTATGTTAAAAGTTTTCATACACGGGTCCAATCAATGGGATTTCTGTCGAATATATCTTGTATTCTAGAGTCCATGAATTTGTGAGCTGATTTCTTCTGTAAATAGGATATACACTCATGTGATGTTAGCTATAATATAAATGAGGAACTTGTGACCTTATTGTGATTACGTGAGAATGCACTTGCACTTCTCTCTGTCCTTCAGGGAAGGTATTTAGAAACTGAGTTTGTGTATGTTTTTATAACATTGTGGAGTCTACACAGCTATAGCATGGCCTTGCCTTTCTATTGCACCAGTAAAGGTCATATTCTGATATTGATTTCACAGTACAGTAGTGACTGCCCACCAGAGACCAATACAGTATGTGTCGTCATGGCTACGAACCAGTGGTAGGAGGCAAAACCCACCTGCTTACGCTTGGAGTCTCCATTAAGTGGGCCGACCTGAGACCCATCACATCACACCACTCCCCCCACTATATAAAAAAAGAAACCCTACTTCCTGTTGCCTGCCCCCACAGCTCACAGACGTCATGTGTGAAGCCAGCTAAAACGTTTATGTGCTTAATGGATTATGACACAGTGGCTGTGGTTAACAAAAAAGTTTGTTATCAACAACAACAAAAATATCCATGCTGGTACAAGACTGCATTTCAAATTGGTTCAAGGGGGAAAAAAGCAATTTGCTTGCAAATTGAGGTAGCTATGTATCACAGTGCAGTGTCATGATCTCATTAACCAGAAAAGCATTTCCTCAAGCGACACTGTCTAATGTGTATATTGACTGTTGGGTGTTGGCTGTAGAGTTTAAACAGGAAATTAAAGTGGAGAATATGCGTGTAATATGGTCAAATTAGACCCCAGTTAAACAAGTGCTTTGAAGGCATCACTTCCTAAAAAGTCAGAATGTGTCATTTATTCCAAATCCATTACTGAGGCCGTCATATAATTAAAAAAAGCTGATGTCGAAACATACGCACACATTGAAAGTGCTGGCAAGCAAATGTCCACACATCTGAGATCTGCGTAAAAAACATTCTTTTATAGGCTCAAATTCTACAAACAAGACCTAAGAGAGCCCACAGCTTAAGACATAAAAATGACAGCAATGACTGGCAAGTGGCAAGGAAGAAAATGTAAACAGAGGAGTGGATATTTTAGATGAACTTGAAGAAAAAGAAGCTTTTGACTGAAGGCTAGAATGAGGTTGGCAATTTGAGCTCTAGAACCAGTGATGTTCATTTTAAGTCTTAAAGCTTTCAGATCCTTTATCATCTCTAAAAGGCAGAGAGCCGAGCGTTGAGAGTCCCAGCAGTGAGCAGGAGCAGCTTGTCGAGAGGACGCCACTCGTTTTTCTCTACTTCCTGGCTCTGTCTAGCAGATCTTTAAACACGTCAAACAGCTCCGGGTCTTCCCCGGCAGCCAGTTCTGGAGTGTTCTTCTCCAGCCAATCAGATGAGCGGATCTGCTGCCGCAGCTCCCCGATGAGACTGTCCAGCTTTAAGCCCGACTGAGTGCTCTGGCAGTCCAGCACCACGAGTTCCTCAGCGTCCAGGCAAAGGTTCTCAGTGTCATCAGCAGTGGTGGTGGCAGAGCTGGACTCTCCTGCGGATTTCTCCGGGCGAGGCTCTTGGGACCCCGCGGGTCCCACCTCCTCCCACGCGACACTGTCTTTGGCTTTGTCTGAGGCCTCCTTCTCCTTCCTCCTTCTTGCACTGGTCACTTCAGCGCTCGCTTGTCCCGATTCTCCAGTGTCGTGGAGTCTCGGTGACTCCAACTCGTCCAGGGCCTGCCTGATCCGCTGCATGCCTGCAGCAACACACACACACACAGTTCAGCATCACAAATCACGACATGCCACGAACAACATTCCTGACTTTAAAAGGGAGAGGGAAATAGAGTGGGGAGAGATGGGAAGAGGATTCTGAAAGTCACTGTTCACAGTGCCATGCATTCTTCTCTACTCCCAGATCTGCAGGGAAAATTTGTCATGTTTCAAAGGAGAAACTTGCAAAAGAAGATAAAAGTTCACTCATAAGAGTTTCACTTTGGAGGCAGAGACAGAGAGTGAGGCATTGCCTGGGGAGAATATGATAAGGCAAAATGAAAGAGAATGACTAAGGGAGGAGGCCAAAGAGAGTGCCAAACAGTCAAGGAGAGGAAGTCGAGAAAGAGTGTACATAGAAGCCAGCGACGGGGAGGCAAGAGAGAGAAGAGTCTAAAGAGGGAGTGAGTGAAAGAGATAGAGAAAGTGATAGTAATATAGATTGTGAGTGAAAGAGAGAATGAGAAATAGACTGTGAGAAAGAGAGAGACAGGCAGAGAGGTGATGGTAAGAGAATTAAAAACGAAAAGAGTGAGAGAGAAAAAGAGATTAAGCTGACCGAGCTGCAGGCGGCTCTCCTGGTCAGAGAAGACGATGCGGAACCATCCGGGGCTGGAGCAGGAGAAGGCCTGTCCACAGCTCAGCACCACACGGTGCCTCAGGAACCGCCGCCACAGCTCCAGCTCCGCAGGGAACGAGGCCTCAGACAGGAACTAACACACACACACACACACACACACAAGCGTGCAAACAGACACACACATTATGTTAATATTGGACTTCTCCTACACTGGTGTCCATTCAGTCCATTAGTTATTTTTAACAGAGAGCCTTAGAAGCATCTATTTGTTCTTAAAACACATTCAACCCTTGTATAAGGCCATCTTGGACACAGTGCCTTAAACTTCACATCACTTCAGACCTTCCTTAACTTTCTTTACAAGGACTATGGCCAACTTTTACCAATAGTGTGAGATGAAAGGCTTGGCACAACCAGTGTTGTTATGTAGTGATGCGGTCTATGGTGCATTCTCACCTTGCTGAAGTCGGCCCAGATGAAGAAACCGACGGGCCGGTGGAGGTAGGGCACGTCCATCTTCCTCAGCTCCCCCGCCAGGAAGCTGTGAGCCGCCCGCAGGCGCTTCCTGCAGGTGGGCAGGAACTCCTCACTGATCCAGTCTGACAGGAACAACAGTAGATTTAGCAATGTGTGTAGTCTGTCAACACACATCTAGCCACAACCCTGTCATCAACCAGCAACTAGTAGCTTTAGCATCATTGATGGTCTGACACAACAGACCTTACCATAGCATTCCCTCTATAGCAACACCTGTACACATCTACCCAGCAACCCTGTCGTGGATATCAATACACAGCTACACACACCCTTGTCATTCATAACAAATAACACATCTACCTGCACCCTGTCTTCCAACCCTTGTCTACCTTTAAGTATCTTATTCATAACAACATTTAACAGTCTCATTCACAAAAACACATACCAAACTATTACCCTCTCTGTCACAATGAAACAGGTTTGGAAGAACCTGTACTTTTCTCTTTATTGTTGTTAGAACATGAAATAACCTTTCACCCACTGGATTACTGGTGCTGGAGTATTTGGCTTATGTTCTGACCTTGTCTGCACACTGTTATGGCTTTTCTAAACCCTTCCTTGTCTCATCCTATCTCTCTCCTGGTCATGTGTCCTCCACATGCATGCCAGTGGGTATTTCCTCCATTCCTCTAAACAAGGCTTTTCTTTACACAACGATGCCCTTGACTTTTAGTCCTCTAAGCAGAACACAATCAAAGTATTGTATCCTGTGTGGTTAGATCATTGAAATCATAGATGAAAAATTGTATATGAAAATATGCTTTATTGCACATAGTAAAGGATTTGATGGTATAAGAGCTTTAGTTTCATTTCATTTTGATTGTTTTAGGTCTACATCCCCATGCTAATCGTCATGGTTTAGAGTGTACAAATATCCCTTGTCCCTTGTTTTTGCTGTTGGAATTCAAATTTGAGTTTGATAAAGTTTTTGTCTGTTCTCGGACCTCACTGTACCTTACCTGACCCAACCGACATAGAGTAACAGACTTTATTCTCCAGCCTCAGGCCAAAAGCAGGAGTCCGAACATTGATCTGGCATTCACATTGCTGCTGTACCGAATGGTAAAAATCTTTCCCTGACCCATGGGTACACAGACTGACACTGAGAATGTATAGTATATAAAATAAACAGTAATCTGTACAGTAATTCTGTACTGCAAGCTGCTTCAGATAAAAGCGTCATCTAAATAATAAGCTTTATTTGCAAAGCACCTTTCATACAACACAATGCATCTCAAAGTGCTAATTCTCGTCTAAATGAATAAATCTACAATGTAAATGCACACATACGTACCTTTGTCCTGTAACAGACGTGCCACCTGGTGCTGGACGGGTCCTGGCACACCATGGAAACAGCCCAGTTGGTCCAGTGCCTCCACCAGCTCCCTGTTCTGTGAGTACAGGGTGCCAACACGTATGCCCGCCAAGGCAAAGTCCTAAAGCACCAAAACAAAGTCGAAGGATAACCTGGTAATTTATGGTATAGTGCCTTGTGGTATTGTTTTCCATTTCAAATTTTCAACTACTGCTATTACTATTGTGCCGCCGCTCCCATGTGTGTTTGTTTGTTGTTTTGAGCAATTTAATACATCTCTTGTTCTGACTGTTTTGATACGCATGCCTAAAAGGAGCCTTATATTTCTATAATGAAATAATAAGCTATTATAATTATTATAACTATGATGATTTTTCAGTTGCCTATTATTTGGTGCCCCCTCAAGACTTGGTGCCCTACGCAGGTCCTGAGGGGGCACCAAATAATAGGCAACTGGAGGTATGCTTATGGCATTAAAATGGCTAGCAGCAGCACTGACTATTCCTGCTGTGTTAAAATGTATTTTTGTTTACATTTTGATATATTGTATTCTAATGTTTGTCAGCAATCTCACACACGTAAATAACTTTGAACTGCACATGCTGACTGCTCACCTTACTCAGTCCCCATAGCACATGGGTCCTCTGGGGATCTGGCAACCTGCAAGTAGAAAACATTCAATATGTTGCCAGATATGTTCAACCCTGTGCAAAAGAGAACTCTAGCATGAGGTTGGACTATATGTGATCCCAGTTGCACTTGTAAGGAAAAGTGATGGGAGTAACAAGTTATTGCAACTGTTTTTCATCTTACCAAAGCAGTACAACACTTTAGAAGGAATTTCAGAGAATAAAGTCATATGTCCATATCCATTCAGTACACAGAAAGATAAAACACAGCAAATGGCAAGTGCCAAAAAAAGAAAAAAAAACTATGTCCAAGTGCCAAAAAAAGAAAAAAAAGGCAGTGCTTAGTTTATCTAAGCTTTTGTATTAACCACAAGGACAGGGGTCTGAGTGCTCTATTCATCATGCTTTAGTAGAAACAAGTGCAGATTTTAGCTCCTGGAACACCACCATTTATGGCAATGTTTTAGCCCAGAGCCAACCGCAGGACAGAGCAGTAATCCCACACACAGGGGGAAGTAGGCCCACATCGAGGGGGAAGAAATGAAGATGTGAGAGTAAAAATAAAGGTGATGAGAAACTCCAGAAAAGCCTTCTGTCAGAAAGCATGTGGTTAAGCGGAGGCAGTGCAACAAACTGTTCCTCAGCATTCTTTGTTCATGTCCTTAAGGGCCACACTACCAGTGAAAGGTACTTTCCCATTGTGACAAACTGACCATGCGGAGAGAGACTTGCTTATTGAGCAGCAGACAGAGGGTGTAAACATTTTTGATGCTTCTGATGACCTTGAATTTGGACTGTTTTTGGTATGCAAGGGCAGAAGGATCCACTACAAATCCCGTGGAAAACAATGTGGCTGAAAGTATCAGTAAAAGCATCAATGGATGCTGGTCTTTGACCAGTCTGAGATGTAACTAGGAGCCACTGCCAGTAAAATCCTACCATAGCGGAGTTTGAGTTACTGACTTCCTCACGCCAGACAACTGTAATAGTCAAATTTATAACAAAACATATGATGTGTGTGATCCCAGTGATGCTTGTCAGACAAGAGATAGAAAGAGAGAGCGAGAGAGGGAGGGAGAGAGAGAGAGAGAGAGAGAGAGAGAGAGAGAGAGAGAGAGAGAGGTAGATGTATTGGCATATCGGTAACGCATTTTGTGGCATTTGGGTAACATAAATGGAAATGAATGGCATATCGGTAACATGACGTGGCATTTGGGTAACATGAGAGTGGCATTTGGGTAACATGGTGTGGCATTTGGGTAACATTGATTTTAAAGTGGCATATTGGTTACATTTTAAAAAACAAACTTAAGGCATGAAATCATTCATGATATGAATCAGTAAACAATGTGTTGCTAATCTTGAGGGTTTTTTTTTTTTTTTTTGGAAAAATAGTCAATGGAGGACATAAATCCCAAATGTTTTTCATTCATTAGGATATTCATAGAGAAAAAGGTCTTAATAAACACCCTCATTATTTTTTATGATAATGTATTATAGTGTATGTGTAAATGTTTCTTTTATTTATGTATTTATGATATTTAATACCATGTACACTGCTAAATCTCTGCCACTTCACCTCAATCGTCACGACTAAATGAGTCAGGATGACCCGCACCATAGTGGAGAATCATTTAAACCTCTATAAACTATACATTTAATGAAAGCTCATGAAGTGTACATGTCATTTAACAACTTATTTGGCACATCAGATGTGTCTATATGGATGTAGAAAACAACTATCCGCACTAAGTGCATACGAAATTCACGCCACTCGTCACGACTGAATGAGTCAGGATGACCCGCACCATAGTGGAGAATCATTTAGACCTCTATAAATTATACATTTAATGAAAGCTCATGAAGTGTACATGTCATTTAACAACTTATTTGGCACATCAGATGTGTCTATATGGATGTAGAAAACAACTATCCGCACTAAGTGCATACGAAATTCACGCCACTCGTCACGACTGAATGAGTCAGGATGACCCGCACCATAGTGGAGATCATTTAAACCTCTATAAACTATATATTTAATGAAAGCTCATGAAGTGTACATGTCATTTAACATCTTATTTGGCACATCAGATGTTTCTATATGGATGTAGAAAACAACTATCCGCACTAAGTGCATTCGAAATTCACGCCACTCGTCACGACTGAATGAGTCAGGATGACCCGCACCATAGTGGAGATCATTTAAACCTCTATAAATTATACATTTAATGAAAGCTCATGAAGTGTACATGTCATTTAACATCTTATTTGGCACATCAGATGTTTCTATATGGATGTAGAAACAACTATCCGTACTAAGTGCATACGAAATTTACGCCACTCGTCACTACTAAATGAGTCAGGATGACCCGCACCATAGTGGAGAATCATTTAGACCTCTATAAACTATACATTTAATGAAAGCTCATGAAGTGTATATGTCATTTAACATCTTATTTGGCACATCAGATGTGTCTATATGGATGTAGAAAACAACTATCCGCACTAAGTGCATACTAAATTCACGCCCTCGTCACGACTGAATGAGTCAGGATGACCCGCACCATAGTGGAGATCATTTAGACCTCTATAAACTATACATTTAATGAAAGCTCATGAAGTGTACATGTCATTTAACATCTTATTTGGCACATCAGATGTGTCTATATGGATGTAGAAAACAACTATCCGCACTAAGTGCATACGAAATTTACGCCACTCGTCGCGACTGAATGAGTCAGGATGACCCGCACCATAGTGGAGATCATTTAAACCTCTCTAAATTATACATTTAATGAAAGCTCATGAAGTGTACATGTCATTTAACATCTTATTTGGCACATCAGATGTTTCTATATGGATGTAGAAAACAACTATCCGTACTAAGTGCATACGAAATTTACGCCACTCGTCACGACTGAATGAGTCAGGATGACCCGCACCATAGTGGAGAATCATTTAGACCTCTATAAACTATACATTTAATGAAAGCTCATGAAGTGTACATGTCATTTAACATCTTATTTGGCACATCAGATGTGTCTATATGGATGTAGAAAACAACTATCCGCACTAAGTGCATACTAAATTCACGCCCTCGTCACGACTGAATGAGTCAGGATGACCCGCACCATAATGGAGATCATTTAGACCTCTATAAACTATACATTTAATGAAAGCTCATGAAGTGTACATGTCATTTAACAACTTATTTGGCACATCAGATGTGTCTATATGGATGTAGAAAACAACTATCCGTACTAAGTGCATACGAAATTTACGCCACTCTTCACTACTAAATGAGTCAGGATGACAGAGAGACTGTCTAGGGTGGGCAGAGCAGAGAGACTGTCTTAGGTGGGCAGAGCAGAGAGACTGTCTAAGGTGGGCAGAGCAGGGCAGAGCAGAGAGACTGTCTAAGGTGGGCAGAGCAGAGAGACTGTCTAGGGTGGGCAGAGCTGAGAGACTGTCTAGGGTGGGCAGAGCTGAGAGACTGTCTAAGGTGGGCAGAGAGACTGTCTTAGGTTGGCAGAGAGACTGTCTAAGGTGGGCAGAGCAGAGAGACTGTCTAAGGTGGGCAGAGCAGAGAGACTGTCTAAGGTGGGCAGAGCAGAGAGACTGTCTAAGGTGGGCAGAGAGACTGTCTTAGGTGGGCAGAGCAGAGAGACTGTCTTAGGTGAGCAGAGCAGAGAGACTGTCTAGGGTGGGCAGAGCAGAGAGACTGTCTTAGGTGGGCAGAGCAGAGAGACTGTCTAGGGTGGGCAGAGCAGAGAGACTGTCTAAGGTGGGCAGAGAGACTGTCTTAGGTGGGCAGAGCATAGAGACTGTCTAGGGTTGGCAGAGCAGAGAGACTGTCTAAGGTGGGCAGAGCAGAGAGACTGTCTAAGGTGGGCAGAGCAGAGAGACTGTCTAAGGTGGGCAGAGAGACTGTCTAGGGTTGGCAGAGCAGAGACACTGTCTAGGGTGGGCAGAGCAGAGAGACTGTCTAAGGTGGGCAGAGAGACTGTCTTAGGTGGGCAGAGCAGAGAGACTGTCTAAGGTGGGCAGAGCAGAGAGACTGTCTAGGGTGGGCAGAGCAGAGAGACTGTCTAGGGTGGGCAGAGCAGAGAGACTGTCTAAGGTGGTTAGAGAGACTGTCTTAGGTGGGCAGAGCAGAGAGACTGTCTAGGGTGGGCAGAGCAGAGAGACTGTCTTAGGTGGGCAGAGCAGAGAGACTGTCTAAGGTGGGCAGAGAGACTGTCTTAGGTGGGCAGAGCAGAGAGACTGTCTAGGGTTGGCAGAGCAGAGAGACTGTCTAGGGTGGGCAGAGCAGAGAGACTGTCTAGGGTGGGCAGAGCAGAGAGACTGTCTAAGGTGGGCAGAGAGACTGTCTTAGGTGGGCAGAGCAGAGAGACTGTCTAGGGTTGGCAGAGCAGAGAGACTGTCTAGGGTGGGCAGAGCAGAGAGACTGTCTAGGGTGGGCAGAGCAGAGAGACTGTCTAAGGTGGGCAGAGAGACTGTCTTAGGTGGGCAGAGCATAGAGACTGTCTAGGGTGGGCAGAGCAGAGAGACTGTCTTAGGTGGGCAGAGAGACTGTCTTAGGTGGGCAGAGCAGAGAGACTGTCTAGGGTGGGCAGAGCAGAGAGACTGTCTAAGGTGGGCAGATTAGAGAGACTGTCTAAGGTGGGCAGAGAGACTGTCTTAGGTGGGCAGAGCAGAGAGACTGTCTTAGATGGGCAGAGCAGAGAGACTGTCTAAGGTGGGCAGAGCAGAGAGACTGTCTAGGGTGGGCAGAGCAGAGAGACTGTCTTAGGTGGGCAGAGAGACTGTCTTAGGTGGGCAGAGCAGAGAGACTGTCTAGGGTGGGCAGAGCAGAGAGACTGTCTAAGGTGGGCAGAGCAGAGAGACTGTCTAAGGGGGCAGAGAGACTGTCTTAGGTGGGCAGGGCAGAGAGACTGTCTTAGGTGGGCAGAGCAGAGAGACTGTCTAGGGTGGGCAGAGCAGAGAGACTGTCTTAGGTGGGCAGAGCAGAGAGACTGTCTAAGGTGGGCAGAGAGACTGTCTTAGGTGGGCAGAGCAGAGAGACTGTCTAGGGTTGGCAGAGCAGAGAGACTGTCTAGGGTGGGCAGAGCAGAGAGACTGTCTAGGGTGGGCAGAGCAGAGAGACTGTCTAAGGTGGGCAGAGAGACTCTCTTAGGTGGGCAGAGCATAGAGACTGTCTAGGGTGGGCAGAGCAGAGAGACTGTCTTAGGTGGGCAGAGAGACTGTCTTAGGTGGGCAGAGCAGAGAGACTGTCTAGGGTGGGCAGAGCAGAGAGACTGTCTAAGGTGGGCAGAGCAGAGAGACTGTCTAAGGTGGGCAGAGAGACTGTCTTAGGTGGGCAGAGCAGAGAGACTGTCTTAGGTGGGCAGAGCAGAGAGACTGTCTAAGGTGGGCAGAGCAGAGAGACTGTCTAGGGTGGGCAGAGCAGAGAGACTGTCTAAGGTGGGCAGAGAGACTGTCTTAGGTGGGCAGAGCATAGAGACTGTCTAGGGTTGGCAGAGCAGAGAGACTGTCTAAGGTGGGCAGAGAGACTGTCTAGGGTTGGCAGAGCAGAGAGACTGTCTAGGGTGGGCAGAGCAGAGAGACTGTCTAAGGTGGGCAGAGAGACTGTCTTAGGTGGGCAGAGCAGAGAGACTGTCTAAGGTGGGCAGAGCAGAGAGACTGTCTAGGGTGGGCAGAGCAGAGAGACTGTCTAGGGTGGGCAGAGCAGAGAGACTGTCTAAGGTGGGCAGAGAGACTGTCTTAGGTGGGCAGAGCAGAGAGACTGTCTAGGGTGGGCAGAGCAGAGAGACTGTCTTAGGTGGGCAGAGCAGAGAGACTGTCTAAGGTGGGCAGAGAGACTGTCTTAGGTGGGCAGAGCAGAGAGACTGTCTAGGGTTGGCAGAGCAGAGAGACTGTCTAGGGTGGGCAGAGCAGAGAGACTGTCTAGGGTGGGCAGAGCAGAGAGACTGTCTAAGGTGGGCAGAGAGACTGTCTTAGGTGGGCAGAGCATAGAGACTGTCTAGGGTGGGCAGAGCAGAGAGACTGTCTTAGGTGGGCAGAGAGACTGTCTTAGGTGGGCAGAGCAGAGAGACTGTCTAGGGTGGGCAGAGCAGAGAGACTGTCTAAGGTGGGCAGAGCAGAGAGACTGTCTAAGGGGGTAGAGAGACTGTCTTAGGTGGGCAGGGCAGAGAGACTGTCTTAGGTGGGCAGAGCATAGAGACTGTCTAGGGTGGGCAGAGCAGAGAGACTGTCTTAGGTGGGCAGAGAGACTGTCTTAGGTGGGCAGAGCAGAGAGACTGTCTAAGGTGGGCAGAGCAGAGAGACTGTCTAGGGTGGGCAGAGCAGAGAGACTGTCTAAGGTGGGCAGAGAGACTGTCTTAGGTGGGCAGAGCATAGAGACTGTCTAGGGTTGGCAGAGCAGAGAGACTGTCTAAGGTGGGCAGAGCAGAGAGACTGTCTAAGGTGGGCAGAGCAGAGAGACTGTCTAGGGTGGGCAGAGCAGAGAGACTGTCTAGGGTGGGCAGAGCAGAGAGACTGTCTAAGGTGGGCAGAGAGACTGTCTTAGGTGGGCAGAGCATAGAGACTGTCTAGGGTTGGCAGAGCAGAGAGACTGTCTAAGGTGGGCAGAGCAGAGAGACTGTCTAAGGTGGGCAGAGCAGAGAGACTGTCTAGGGTGGGCAGAGCAGAGAGACTGTCTAGGGTGGGCAGAGCAGAGAGACTGTCTAAGGTGGGCAGAGAGACTGCCTTAGGTGGGCAGAGCAGAGAGACTGTCTAGGGTTGGCAGAGCAGAGAGACTGTCTAGGGTGGGCAGAGCAGAGAGACTGTCTAGGGTGGGCAGAGCAGAGAGACTGTCTAAGGTGGGCAGAGAGACTGTCTTAGGTGGGCAGAGCATAGAGACTGTCTAGGGTGGGCAGAGCAGAGAGACTGTCTTAGGTGGGCAGAGAGACTGTCTTAGGTGGGCAGAGCAGAGAGACTGTCTAGGGTGGGCAGAGCAGAGAGACTGTCTAAGGTGGGCAGAGCAGAGAGACTGTCTAAGGGGGCAGAGAGACTGTCTTAGGTGGGCAGGGCAGAGAGACTGTCTTAGGTGGGCAGAGCAGAGAGACTGTCTAGGGTGGGCAGAGCAGAGAGACTGTCTTAGGTGGGCAGAGCAGAGAGACTGTCTAAGGTGGGCAGAGAGACTGTCTTAGGTGGGCAGAGCAGAGAGACTGTCTAGGGTTGGCAGAGCAGAGAGACTGTCTAGGGTGGGCAGAGCAGAGAGACTGTCTAGGGTGGGCAGAGCAGAGAGACTGTCTAAGGTGGGCAGAGAGACTGTCTTAGGTGGGCAGAGCATAGAGACTGTCTAGGGTGGGCAGAGCAGAGAGACTGTCTTAGGTGGGCAGAGAGACTGTCTTAGGTGGGCAGAGCAGAGAGACTGTCTAGGGTGGGCAGAGCAGAGAGACTGTCTAAGGTGGGCAGAGCAGAGAGACTGTCTAAGGTGGGCAGAGAGACTGTCTTAGGTGGGCAGAGCAGAGAGACTGTCTTAGGTGGGCAGAGCAGAGAGACTGTCTAAGGTGGGCAGAGCAGAGAGACTGTCTAGGGTGGGCAGAGCAGAGAGACTGTCTAAGGTGGGCAGAGAGACTGTCTTAGGTGGGCAGAGCATAGAGACTGTCTAGGGTTGGCAGAGCAGAGAGACTGTCTAAGGTGGGCAGAGCAGAGAGACTGTCTAAGGTGGGCAGAGCAGAGAGACTGTCTAGGTTGGGCAGAGCAGAGAGACTGTCTAAGGTGGGCAGAGAGACTGTCTAAGGTGGGCAGAGCAGAGAGACTGTCTAGGGTGGGCAGAGCAGAGAGACTGTCTAGGGTTGGCAGAGCAGAGAGACTGTCTAAGGTGGGTAGAGCAGAGAGACTTTCTAAGGTGGGCAGAGCAGAGAGACTGTCTAGGGTGGGCAGAGCAGAGAGACTGTCTAAGGTGGGCAGAGAGACTGTCTAAGGTGGGCAGAGCAGAGAGACTGTCTAGGGTGGGCAGAGCAGAGAGACTGTCTAGGGTTGGCAGAGCAGAGAGACTGTCTAAGGTGGGCAGAGCAGAGAGACTGTCTAAGGTGGGCAGAGAGACTGTCTAAGGTGGGCAGAGCAGAGAGACTGTCTAGGGTGGGCAGAGCAGAGAGACTGTCTAGGGTGGGCAGAGCAGAGAGACTGTCTAAGGTGGGCAGAGCAGAGAGACTGTCTAAGGTGGGCAGAGCAGAGAGACTGTCTAAGGTGGGCAGAGCAGAGAGACTGTCTAAGGTGGGCAAAGCAGAGAGACTGTCTAAGGTGGGCAAAGCAGAGAGACTGTCTAAGGTGGCTAGAGAGACTGTCTAAGGTGGGCAGAGCAGAGAGACTGTCTAGGGTGGGCAGAGCAGAGAGACTGTCTAAGGTGGGCAGAGCAGAGAGACTGTCTAAGGTGGGCAGAGCAGAGAGACTGTCTAAGGTGGGCAGAGCAGAGAGACTGTCTAAGGTGGGCAGAGCAGAGAGACTGTCTAGGGTGGGCAGAGCAGAGAGACTGTCTAAGGTGGGCAGAGCAGAGAGACTGTCTAGGGTGGGCAGAGCAGAGAGACTGTCTAGGGTGGGCAGAGCAGAGAGACTGTCTAAGGTGGGCAGAGCAGAGAGACTGTCTAGGGTGGGCAGAGCAGAGAGACTGTCTAAGGTGGGCAATTTAGTATGCACTTAGTACGGATAGTTGTTTTCTACATCCATATAGAAACATCTGATGTGCCAAATAAGATGTTAAATGACATGTACACTTCATGAGCTTTCATTAAATGTATAGTTTATAGAGGTTTAAATGATCTCCACTATGGTGCGGGTCATCCTGACTCATTCAGTCGTGACGAGTGGCGTAAATTTAGTATGCACTTAGTACGGATAGTTGTTTTCTACATCCATATAGAAACATCTGATGTGCCAAATAAGATGTTAAATGACATGTACACTTCATGAGCTTTCATTAAATGTATAGTTTATAGAGGTCTAAATGATTCTCCACTATGGTGCGGGTCATCCTGACTCATTCAGTCGTGACGAGTGGCGTGAATTTAGAATGCACTTTGTGCGGATAGTTGTTTTCTACATCCATATAGACACATCTGATGTGCCAAATAAGATGTTAAATGACATGTACACTTCATGAGCTTTCATGAAATGTATAGTTTATAGAGGTCTAAATGATTCTCCACTATGGTGCGGGTCATCCTGACTCATTCAGTCGTGACGAGTGGCGTAAATTTCGTTTGCACTTAGTACGGATAGTTGTTTTCTACATCCATATAGACACATCTGATGTGCCAAATAAGATGTTAAATGACATGTACACTTCATGAGCTTTCATTAAATGTATAATTTATAGAGGTTTAAATGATCTCCGCTATGGTGCGGGTCATCCTGACTCATTCAGTCGTGACGAGTGGCGTAAATTTAGTATGCACTTAGTGCGGATAGTTGTTTTCTACATCCATATAGACACATCTGATGTGCCAAATAAGATGTTAAATGACATGTACACTTCATGAGCTTTCATTAAATGTATAATTTATAGAGGTTTAAATGATCTCCACTATGGTGCGGGTCATCCTGACTCATTCAGTCGTGACGAGTGGCGTAAATTTAGTATGCACTTAGTGCGGATAGTTGTTTTCTACATCCATATAGACACATCTGATGTGCCAAATAAGATGTTAAATGACATGTACACTTCATGAGCTTTCATTAAATGTATAGTTTATAGAGGTTTAAATGATTCTCCACTATGGTGGGGGCCATTTTGTATCAGCCGATCATGAAAAATACCACATCTACAGTAGTGGCAGCGTATAAAGATACAGGGTGAGACATTGTGCCCATTAAGATGTGATGTTTCTTTAATGCTGCTTAAGCAATCCAAGACCATTTTAGACACACCGCATATTTAAAAAAATGTCCTAGAAAGAGAAATTTATGAATGTTTTGCAACCCAATAGTTAGTAATATTTTCTTTTAAATTCGCTATTACTAAAATTGCAAATAGGAAATGCTTATAATGTCTGAATGTTTTCAAAACTCTTCACATTACCTCATTCGTAGCCAAATAACCTAATAAGATGAATAATTTGGCCACATCATAAATAGCTTCTCCAAAACTAACCCTAGGCTGCGTTACCGAATTGCCACAAAAATACACAAACATCATATATTTGTCCAATACTAAACACATTTCTCAAGTATTGTTACATAAACTGAAACATGGTATTAGGTTCTTACAAAACAGTTTCATATTTTGTTCCTTCATGTGATAATGACAAAAATACAACAATTTAAAAAAATGTTACCGATATGCCACAATTTGGTATTACAGTCAAATTAAAACATAAAATGGTAATATTTTGGTTAATAAATCTTATGTTTCTGGAGGGTTAGATGTTCTTTCTCTTTTTCAATGAAAAAAAAAATGATTATAGTATTTCCAAAGTGTTTTAACAACAAAAAACAGGTTGGGATATTATGGCATATCGGTTGGCATATCGGTAACATGATTTCAAAAGATAAAACTTAAATACTTCTGTCAAAATTAGAGGAATCCATTTGAAATTAACTGAGGCTGATGCAAAGGATCCCTGCAACTGGAATATACCAAAAAATCACTATTTTTGCTAATGCAGAGCTTGTAAAAAACTCTCCAATCTTATAACCAGTTACGAACTTTATGTGTATGCACTCTCATAGGAACGAAGGATGTCTTTCCGGTGA
Source organism: Sprattus sprattus (assembly GCF_963457725.1). NCBI lineage: Eukaryota > Metazoa > Chordata > Actinopteri > Clupeiformes > Clupeidae > Sprattus > Sprattus sprattus. The sequence continues at coordinate 14,079,750 of NC_137926.1, read as the reverse complement.
AAACAATTGACCAAAAAAAAACTAAGCAAAAACTTTAGGGAGAATAAATGCAGGTAATATATAGCTAGAAATTGCCCCAAGAATCTGTAAAAACATTCACATTCTCTCCAGTAATGGTGAAGATATAGCTTGTGGCATATCTGTAACATTGTCATGACATAACTATGCATAAAATTAAAATGGCTAAACAAAAAAAATAATTGACCAATATATGTCATAAAGGAAGTTCACAGTATTAGTTTAATATGTTAAATTAACTAAAAAAAGTATTTGTCTGTTTTTAGGAGTGGAAAAGAGAGCAATGTTACCGATATGCCACTTCATGCATCTAAAGAGAGAGAGAGAGAGAGAGAGAGAGAGAGAGAGAGAGAGAGAGAGAGAGAGAGAGAGAGAGAGAAGCACTGTTTGTGTAGGCAGAGCATAACTGCTGCTCCGTGTTGGGACGGGTTGGCGGTCGGGCGGGGGGGGGGGGGGTTCTTACCTGTCAAGGCTGAGGACACTGTGGAAGGACACTGCCTCATCAAACACTGTCAGCATGTAGACCTCATCCACAATGGCATGAAGCTTGTGC
>NC_137926.1:14061679-14074179 GCF_963457725.1 Sprattus sprattus | reverse complement strand
CCAGGTAAGGAAGCTCAGCAGGGCCTCGTCCACGGTGCGGCGGTTCCCACCTCCGCCACACGTCCCCCGCCCCACACGCCGGCGCTTGCGCTGACGCACGGCGCTCGGGCCTTTCAGGCCACCTCGGTCACGTGACCTGGGCCTTTCCTCACCCCCACCTTCTCGCACAGATACACCTGTCCCTGAGGAACCGGCCATGTTCTGATCACTTATTCCTTTATGATTGGGTGAAAATAAGAAATATACAAATAGAGACATACAGACAGAGTTTAATGGATGACGAAATATTTGCGGTCTCTATTGTTTAAGGCTATCTCCCACTGTCAACTGGAATTCAGGTCAAAACCAAAGTCAGTCAGGATCATGGCTACACAGCTACAAATCAAAGCTTGATCTTTCAAACCCCACGACAAAAAGTTTTAGTCTGGCTGACAAAATAACTCAATTTTACAAAGACTAATGGAGTGTCACTAAGCTAGTAATGTGTTGTAATGTAATGTAATGTAATGGGTTTCCTGAAAACTGGTCACGGAGTTAATTAGACCTACATAGCTTACTATTCGTAATCAAAGAACAAAGTTCAACAGGTCTTTTTACAAAGAGGGAGTGTTTCCATTACATTTCCAAGTGACCAATCTGCCAGGAAAACTTTCGACCTCGCCTTTTTTTAGAGGTTGGTGTAATGAAGAGGGTGATGACCTATTGAGCATGAGCTTACCTGAAGGAGACAGTCGCGCGTGAGTAACGCCCTCCGCTCTTCCCGCCTCCGCCGAGTCCTCAATATCGGCTCCCAGTGATTTACTGTCGGCATCAGGCTCGTCACATGAACCAATGTGATACAACAGTTCGGCAGGGGCCCCTGAGCTCAGGATTCCGTCCTCAGAGTTGACATCTTCGCTTTTGATCTCCAGCAAGTCACCAGGTTTAGGGGGGTGACTAAACAAATAGGAACCTGATGTTGCAGACCCGAAAGCTGTTGTTGGCAGGCCATGGAGGTATGCGTCTGAATAACCCGCTCCTGGCAAAAGCTGATGAGCCATGATACCACCCCCTCCTGAAGAATAGGACAAGGATGGTCGGTTCGTCAAGACACGGTCCATGACTTCATAAAACTTCCAGGTCCTTCCACCCCGAATGGTTCTCTTCTGGTTTTCTTTAATGCGGCGGTATTCCAGTTTCATCTTTTTAATTTTCTCCCTACATTGATCCCCCGTCCGGAAAATTCCTTTCCCGTGCAGAACCTCCGCGATGCGATTAAAAACGTGCTGGTTCCGCAGACAGCTCTCCAACTCAATCTGGACCGACTCGTCCGCCCAAAGCTGCAACAACTCGGCCACCTCCGGGTCAGACCAGTTGCTCCCACGCTCATACTTTTTACCTCGAAAATCCATATCTATAAACACAATTTGACAGGTTATCTACCTTGTTCATTAGAGGACAGACACACTTCCTGCTCTGGACGTCAACTATAAGGCAGTATTTCACCCAGCATACTCCTCACTATAATTGTACATTCAGCGCTAACGTGACAAATGAGGAAACTGTTCAAATGCTCATAAAACAGTTCAAGATGTCTCTCGGAAGAATTGGCAGCCATGGTGACATTCGCTATGTTTACACTTAGTAACTAAAACATTGCAAATAGTGAGATCAAACTAAACAAAACCACGAACTAATTCATTTTATCAACAGACATTGCCCACTGTCACCTGATGATCTGTGTCACGACTCCTCGAATCCTGACCCGGACCAGACCAGTCTAAACCCTCCACTATTTAGGCATAACGGATGAAAATGAAATCAGTGTTCATGTTGATATTTATAAATTGGACATCAAAAGCAGAGGTCGTAAGAATGGGTATAATTCTACATCCGGGTTGACGGCACATGCGTGCTGCCGTTATTCCGGGATAACTTTGGTCCGTGCTAGCGGACGCAGTAGCTGAAAGCGGGCTGGCAAGTCTGCCTGTTTCTAGCATTGGTCGACCTGCCTGACAAGCCTGAAAACTCAAACTTCAATACTATTGCACCCTCTAGCGACCAAACTGTGGAACGTATCGTGTTATGGTTGATTTAATCTGTACAGCATACCTGGAAAGTTTAGCTATTTTTTAAACACACTGTAAAAACCTCCGGGAAATGTTATCTTAAATAAACGTAAAAGTAGACGTAAATACCTGCTTGTAGGCTAGCTTAATATCCAAAGAAGAAGGGCTGGCTGATGAAATAAACTGTCAAAATAAGTGTAGGCTAGTTTAGATAGGTAGATAAATAAAAATACAAAGCAGTGATCACTTTATAGTTAGTTTTAGATTTAACTTTAAGACCTACAAATTATTGCTGATTATTATATTATAAGCTAATGTGTTGCCTTATAAATATGATGTTATTATGTTGTCTATAGGCAGTTCCACTGGAAAGCCACTTCAAGACTATCCAACAAAGAATTGAGCTCAGTTTAGGGCATGGATGCTATATGAAAGCATTTAACATTTGGTCAGTATAAAAGGACATTGCTGCTGGTTAGGTTATATGTGTGTAACATATGTTCATACTACTTTTCATTATTTACCGTTTCATTTTATTTCATTAGAACACCCTACTTAACCTATTTAATTAATTATTCACTCTGCCTATACAAAAATTCATTTTTTCTGAAATGACACATTAAAGATCAAACGTATTGATCTGGTCATATTTTCAACAACAAGTATACATATAGGTCAGTAATCCAGTAACAATACTATGTTTAATTCTTTCTTTATTTATTTATTTTCATGGAGGCCTGCTATAGTGATACTTATTTTTCAACTAGCTGTTTTACCAATAAGATCCTCGAGATGGCGTCAATGATCAACTATTCGCGAGATTGGTAGTTTTGTTTTTTCCTTAACCTATGATTGCACTGTGACGTACTTCCTGGGATTTGCAGAACATAATTACATCGTGAGGGGATCGTGTTGTCTTGTTGCAGAAATGAAATTAGTTGAACATTTGAAACTCATGCTGTCCTCTTGCAGCACGGGGGAAGTCTGTAGCAAGGAATAACTATGAGACTGAATGATAAAACTGCCGAAAGTTTTTCACAACCTCTATGGTTAGTGATATGAGCTGTTGGAGTGTGGGAGGTTGTTGGTTGAACTGACGTTGGGTCCAGTGAATCCACAGGAATGCGTGCGAACTAGAGGTATCCTCATCCTCATCATCATTTCCAACATCACACAAACTGTCAAGTTATCGTTGGGAACCACACAGGAAGAGGCTGGACCACCGTTTAAAATATGACACATTTGCCGGGGATCCACTCTTTCGAGAGATAACTGGACATGACAGCCTTGTTACTAAACTGTCTACGCCTCTGCTCGTAGGGGAGCCCCGGGGCAATCGCTACTTGTTTGCAAGGAGGATAACCGTTCTCTGTCGGGTAAAATCAAGGTAAGGATAGAAACCTGCCGTCACCTATAACGCTGTTTATATATCGTATGTTAATAGGCTGTCGAATTGCTTGCAATTTGATGCACGCTAGATAAAGTGTCATACCCGTAGAGCTACGGGATCACTAGATCAAACTTTATTTGTCAGGAAGGCTAATATTGTGTGTTAGTACTTTCTTACTTCTTAACTTAAACAGGATGATTAATGTAAAGAAGTAGAGGTCTTCTTGCGAAAGAGTTTAGTGAGATCCGGGAGAATAAGATGTTGTGAGCGGTTGAGGCTTTACTCTCATGTCGTCTCAGCCAGGTTTCAGAGGTGGTGTTTGTGTCTCAACTTTCCGAGTTGAAGTGCCAACATGACGTCTGCTTACTAAAAACAAGTTAAGGTAAGATAGTGTTGTACACAAAATAGAAGAGCGTTTTTTATGGGTGCTGCATTTTATAAACGATCACAAAAGGAAAGCAGTAGCCTACTGCCGCTAGAATAGACTCTTGGGTTTGTAGAGTAGGATTATGTCGATTGAAGAGAGAACATTTGTCACCTGGCGATCTGGCTATGGATCATGGCTTGTCTTAACGAGTTTGCGCTTATCCACGAGTTCTTGTCAAGCTGGCTCTTCTCTCAATCGGATCAAGTCCTACAACGGACAAGATTAGCCTAGTTATTGCGCTCAAAGCAGAATTCGTCTCATTTCCTCCCTGCGAGGTGTTCATCTGCTCCATGCCTCGAGCTGTCACCGCCACGCGTCTGTGAGATTCCTGTCGGTGCACCGAGAAGATAGCAGAGTGGAGGTGTGTAGGAAAGCTATTTCGTAACGACCTTCGTTCGCCTCGGTAAGTTAAACCTCCAAAGACTCCCGTCACAGATAAATCAGCCCTGTGCAATAGAGATACTGGAGGCGCTGGAAGTGCAACAAAGTGTTAGATAAAATGTGTTAAAAGGCTTACATATATATGTTTAATGTGCCCCTGAAGGTGTGTTTTGCAGTGTAACATGGGTTGTGTGTGGTGTGTGCCTGCCCTAATTAATTTACTATCCTAAGGGGAGGATGGTGAGTGAGGAGAAGAGAGAGAGGAAAAAGTGTGTGCGTGTGTGTGTACCGTCTGTGTCTGTGTGTGTGTGTCTGTGTGTGTGTGTGTGTGTGTGTGTGTGTGTGTGTGTGTGTGTGTGTGTGTGTGTGTGTGTGTGTGTGTGTGTGTGCGTGCCTGTGCGTGCGTGTTGGTGAGAGAGAGGAACAGGGGATCTGGTCTGGTCAGATTAAATGAGTCACTACGGCACTGCAGGTGGACTCTCTCTAATGTCATCAAAGGTCACAGTGCCCTGAGACGTGTTCTGTCTGGCGGCCTGTGTGACCATGATTACGCCTTTCCTGCTGTACTGTGGAAAGGTCTTCCTAGAGGGGAATCTCACGTGCCCAGGTATGGGGACGCTTAAATTAGGAGGGAATTAGATTTCATTGTGAGTGCTGAATTATTCACAGAGTCTAAATATGCCTCAGAAAATGCAATAACGGCAGCAACGGAGGCAATACTACCAGAACTCCAGGGTGTGACACAGCATGTTGAATTGGTTGGAATGAAGATGGATTGAGCTGGAACTCCGATGGTCCACCCCGGTGAAGCTCGTATCTACCCTCTGCCAGGAAGCTCCTCCGGGGAATTTTGCAATGAAGCATTCTTATTTGTTATCTTGGAGAACTAACTACATTTAGCTAATGTTTTTTTCTCCGAGAGCTCTTGGCACTGGCTGTGATAACAGATCATTTTCATTATCCTGGACATTAGGAGGAGTGTATCTGCTACCAGGAACCATGCAAAGTTACTGGCACACTCATGGCTTCTCTCCAGTTGTTCTCATTAGTGGAGTAATAATGAACGTTTGTGCGTGCTCCAGCCCCCCCAAGCTGTTATCAAGCCAATGAGTCCAGAAGTCTGTAAGTACCACGCCTGATGGTAAGATGGCATCAAGGAGGAAGAGAAATGTAGAAAAGAAAGAAAGAGAGAGCGAGAATATACTGCGCTCGCTTTGGATGGGCCTCTTCATCAAGGCGGTCTCTGAAGCCCACTGAGGCTCTTCACTCCAGCACGTCTCTCTGTGTGATTCAGCCAAGCTCCACTCCTGCCAGCCTGTCTCCTCTCCAGCTTGCCTCAGCAAATGGCTAGGTCACTGGCAAATAGGCCTCTCAAAGGTGCAGAAACTTCAAAAGTGAAATGAAACATTTCAAGCACCAGCCTATTATGTTCTCTTCTTTTAGTTTCATAGATGTTATTATGTATTAAGCTGCAGCAGAATAACCCACAAAGCTGTTTAAAAACAAAAATGTATACACGATCAGTCATTTGGTTCAACTCTGCAGTTTACCTCATTACTCCACTGTGAGCTCATTAGCAGGCTATAATGATATTCTGAGTTAAACTTAACACGACATGTAAAAGTAGGCTGAAGTCCTGGAAATCGTGATTCTGAGATTTACATAATTTCACTTTGAATTTTTACAGCCTGTTTGAGAAGCCTACATCGAAGGAAAATAACTCTTGATAACACTTTGATTAAATTCTGACTACGTCCTTTTTGAACATGGTGATGCCTTAGTCAGGCTTTTGTTGTCTGTTTGATCTACGACTGCAATCTACAACTTACAGGGTAACATAATTAGGGCTCATGAGAGACATATTCATTACATTACATATTCATTCTCAGCTTTAACGTTTAAACTGAGTCTGTCACATGTATGAAGTTAAGTTGTATAAGTTGGTTCTCTGACATGTTAAGGTTTGGGTTTGGCAAACACTGGCAAAACTCTATTTGTCCAGTATGTAGCTGCTGTTTAATGTATGTAGTATGTGTGTAGTGTGCAGTTGCCCATTTACATGACACAAAATGAGGGATTTGTTCTTGGAAAGGAGTAGACATCTTTCCACGACTGAGCATTGTGAGATTTGTGATAATTGGCAGCCTGTGAAATTGAGAGTTGAGAAATGAGGAGAACTGGTCATTCGTCTTACATGACAAAATAAATAATTGGAAATACTCCTTTGTTTTCCATTTTGCAAGCCCGTGGCTCTGCTGTTTTTTTTTACCTACTTTCTGCACATCTGGTATATCTGTTGTCTCGCAAACAATAATTGGGTACAGTATTAACTTCATGAGCCATCTGTTTTTGTCAAACAAGTGTACGTCTGACGCTGGTCATTGGCCGATGCCATGTTTCCATGTATGTTTGCTTTACTCTTGTTTTTTTTGTTGCTATGACAGTTATGACCTATACTGCAACACACCCAGTCAACATCACCTCCTTGAGTAGGTGTCAGAACGTCACTCTACCGTATTGAGAGTGCCTTATGTGCCTTATGTTTCCAGTATCAAAGCAATGTCTGAAATAGCAGAATCGTTGAGGTACAGGGTACTAACATTACTTTAGATGCATCCCTGTTACCAAGAAACATGTCAAGTGTTGAAATGGCTCCGCATCTGTTGCTGTCTTTGTAGGAAATCATCTTTCAACTTTCAACTAACACCTTTACTTGAATTCCATCGGTTGAATCTATTCAATCTCTCTTTTGATCACATGCTTTGGTAGATGAGACGGAGTGACAAAACATTTCAGTAGTTTTGAACAGGGAGAGTTATGTGCATGTTGTTACATCACAGCTCTCAGCCATGCAACTTGAGGTTAGCATCCTTGAACCCTGTTTCAGGCTACGTTGATAAAACATTTCTATAGGCCCCTCTTAGCATTGTCACGCCGTCCGGAGATGGCAGACAGCAGAAACAGAGATCTGCTCCCCCAAAGGCGATAACCAAATGAGTCTTTCAATTCAAGTCTGAATGACGTCTGATGAAGCAGAATCAGGTCGAGAAAAGATCAGAGTGCCTATCTTCTCGTTAGTCATTTTTATCATTGGGACATGAAACAAGTTCTGGTTAACACGTCTTGAGAATAGAATCGAGCCGACAGTCAAAGTTGTGGAGTCTAATGGTTGTCACATATGAAATCACGATCCATTAAAAAGAAATTTCAATCGGGATTTCAGAAACCATTAACAATCTCCCTTTTTGTTTCGGGCGATGGCACTTGAATTAGGCCACCACTTTTTCATTTTAATTGGCACTTTGGATGGAAAATCTTATTATTCAGCTGTTGTTCAGACATGGCTGAATGAGGAGATTGTAGTGAAAAGCTTTTCCATGTCTGTGTAATTGCCGTTTTAAATGGAAACTGCTCTGATGTCTAACGGTAGAAAGCTAAAACATGAACAATTTCAGACCCCCTTCCTTACACACACACACACACATACACACACACACATCCACCCACTTTTTGATCAAATGCCAAAGTGCTCCATCTCATCCCCCTGTGAAGTATGTGCCCCTGGCATGCACTACCATCTATATAAGTGTATAACTTTTCAGCCACCTGAGGCAGATAGGCACCCCAACACCCCCCCCCAAGAAAATTATTTAGCTTTGCTCTTGGTGCCGCAAGGCAATTGATTATTTCATATTTTTGTCACACCAGAAATTGTGTTCTGGTGGTGTGTTTTCACCAGAATGCTTTGTAGTCAGATAGGTTCCATATGCTCGACATGGCATCCTTGGACAAATATAATGTGCTCCAGATTTGATGTGGCCTTTGTATGTTGAACGTTCCAGAAACACATAGGCTGTGCGTACAATTCTGCTGACGTGTCACAGAGACTATTCTAAGCGAGATGAATGGTTGTGAAGAAGCTGGCACTGCAAAATTTAAATTAGAGTGTTCGGAGACATTCCATTCCTCTCGTTTCCAGAGCTGTGTTTTATCTGTCATGATGATTTCCTTCCCAGCTTTGCTCTCCACATCCAGGTTTACTTCTTCATCTCCGTCGTCTCTCTCTCTCTCTCTCTCTCTCTCTCTCTCTCTCTCTCTCTCTCTCTCTCTCTCTCTCTCTCTCTCACTCTCACTCTCTCTCGCCCGACCTGCTGCAGACCACAGGAAGAGCTCTTTTGAAAGAGAGCCTGGGCAGGCTCCTTTAAGTTTAAATATTCTCTCTCTCTCTCTCTCTCTCTCTCTCTCTCTCTTTCTCTGTCCCTCTCTCTCTCTTTCTCTCTGTCTCTCTGTGTCTCTGTCTCTTTCTCTCTCTCTCTCCCTCTCTCTCTTTCTCTCTCACTAATAAGCGCTGCCGAGCTGAAGGTGGCCATATGATATGTGAGTCATGCTGATTGGCTAATGAGCTCACGTTACTCAAATGTGCTTCTCCGTGTGTGCAGCTGTGTCAACCAGGAGTGTGTCTCACCACACACCCCAACGGAGGCCTCGCTCATAATAACCATCATGAGCATTCATTTGATGAATTATTGTTAAGTATCACCTCACCATATGTTAAGTATATTAGATGGCAGCCAGCAGGTAATTTCGGAGGAGAAGGGAAGGAGAGGAGGGGAAGTGCGGTGGTGGTTGTAGTGGTTGTAACTCTCAGGATTGCTTCTTAGACAATGTGGGGAAACGTGCACAAACTTCAGCTCTGGAGTGTGGATCTCAGAGGTTCAGCACAGCTGGTGGGAGGATTGAGGGGGGTGGGCTCTGGAGGGTTGCCTCCTGGGTGGATGTGGGGGTGGGGTTGGGGCTGCGGTGGGGTGGGTAGTCTCTTGTACAGACTACTTGCCCACAGAACACCATAGACTTGTGCATTAATGATCACAGAATTTGCAGAAGTGCAGGCCACCTGCTCAGGCAACGGTTGTTTTTGATGTGAGAAACAGGGGGGTTGTCAAGACGACAGCAGACAAACAATCATTGCATTTTTGGAAATATGATTTTATGCGGAAAAAAAGAAACAATCACTGCATTTTTAGGTAATTACATTTGGCAAAGAAAGAGCAATCACTGAGGCAATTCTTCCAAATTTCGGGTGCAAACACCACTTAGAGTGGTTCAATGGTTTGTTGATTTGCGTGTTGGTCCACACAGCAGGCCAAGGCGGTCCTTGGCTGTGTTGAAATGAAACGTGGGCCATGCTTCCTACCGCCAGTCTGGCTCGAGAGCCTAGTTGTAAGTCCTCTTGTGCTCGAACCATGCATTAGAAGGCAGGCCGCGTCAGACGTGTCTGATCCCAGATATTGTTTCTGATTTAAAGATTGGGAGCTCAGATTTGACAGCCAGAGTGCAAGAGGATCACAGGGGTCACAGAGCTTTGCTTGAGTCTCAAGCAGACGAGACAGAATATCAGTGTGTGAGTGACTCTCTTTAGATGCATGAGACTCCTTCAAGACAATAATGTGTATATGTGTGTGCGTGTGTGTGTGTGTGTGTGTGTGTGTGCCTGCATGTGTTAATGTGTGTGGGTATGTGTATACAGTTAATGGATGTTTAAGTGTGTTTGCATGTGTGTTTAAACTGATTAAATCATTCTCTCTGTCCTCTGCAGGTCCTGCGTGTAGTTGTCCATAGAGGCCTGCAGGGGTCGAGCTTAAGCAGCCTCTGACCCCCCTCCCCCTCCCTCCGGCTGCCAGAGACCCAGCCCCCCTGTTCATGGATGCCCGGCTGGGCCTGCTGCACACTGGGGCTCTGCTGCTCCTCCTCCACCTCCTCCTCCTCCTCCACCTGCCCCTAAAGACCCGGGGGGCACACAGAGCCACTGTCGCTGCCTCCTCCTTCACCGCTGGCACCTACTCTAACTCCTGGGCCGTGCACATCACCGGGGGCGCCCACGAGGCGGAGCGGATCGCTAGGAAACATGGTTTCGTCAACCATGGCAACGTAAGTGTTGGGGCAGCAGCAGCCGCAGCAGCACTAGTTTTGGTCGTGGGTGGAGGGATACAAGTGTGCTGTAACAAGAGATTCGTGGTGTCATGACTAATTGTTCAACGATAGATAAATGATGTGTATATGTGAGTGCCGTGAGAGTCACTCCAAATAGAGTCTCACATGAGAGAAGATAAATAACACTATATAAGGTACGATTGTTGTGGTGACAAAGACAAAAGTGGGTTTGGGAGTGCCTATTGATTTAGTTTCAGGCTAGGCCAGTTAACAGCTGTAGCATCACACTCTGCATTTCTCTCTGTTCAGTGACCATGATTAGAGGTTTTCCAATAGCTCTAGCGCTTTGTGTGTGTGTGTGTGTGTGTGTGTGTGTGTGTGTGTGTGTGTGTGTGTGAGAAATAGAGAGAAACACAAGAGAAGGGATAGTGTGTGTTGTCCTCCCTTTTACCAGCAGCCATTTAATATGGGGTGTTTACCCATCCCTGGTGGCCAGTGAATGATCTTCTCCAGTCTGTGTTGATTCCAGGCTTTTCTCCGCATCTGTAGCTGCCTGCTCAGCTACACTATAGCACATCGAAGCACAGCAGGGCCCATCAAAGCACAACCCGCTCCGCCAGCCAGCCAGCCAACCAGCCTCGCTAGCCTGCGGCAACTTCACTCTTCCCTGTCTCTCTCTCTCTCTCTCTCTCTCTCTTCACTCTGCAGAACCAAAGCGAGTCCGCTGTCAGTTTTGTTAGGCGAGCACAGCAGGACACACTCTCTCGGCATTGTGAGCCCAGCGGTTGCCCCCTCCGCCTGGTAGAGCGCGTACAGCACGCGCCCCTGCCCTTGCCCTTGCCCCTGCTCTGCTGCTGGCACAGCCCGACGATTTGAGCACAGCTTGAGACAGTGCTCTTCTGCTCAGTGCCCATGGGAGCAGCACAGCCCAGTAGGCACACGAGTGAAGTGAGTCTCCACCAACAAAGACATACAGTATGAAATGCAGTATTGCACTGGGCGTCTGGGGACAACCGAGTGAAATTTGTTTTTAAGGGTAGAATGAATAAAATAGTGGTACAAAACAGCCAGAAAATAACTGACTGGTGCCTTTGTTAGGTTGTGGACATGAAAGAAAAGGAAATGAGAGGAGAGGAGGAAAGCCAGTCAGTGTTAGTGCTGCTTCTCAGCACTTTCAGGATCAAAATTTAAAGAAGTTGTTTTCAGACGTCTAATTCTTAGCTTGACGTGCCACCACACCCCCCACGAGATCAAGTCTTCCACGACGCAACCACAGTCCTGCTGTCCTTGTGAGCGTGGAGACTGATGTGTGGGTTTTTCCCAGAAATGTCTCTCTTTTCAACTAAATAATAGACGTGTCCACAAATGAGTAGGATGATGCTCCTGGCAACTTGCTGTTGTGTTTGTACTGACGCAGGCCTTTCACTAGCAGATGGGGGAGGAAAGACAGAGGCATTTGGTTTGTTTTGTTTATCACTCTTGCCATCATTTGTTAATGTTGCCGGCCCTATAAAGGCAAGCCTGAGAGGCAGAATTAGCACGCGCTATTCAGGATGCTTTAGCGTGCGGCGACAGAAGTGAAACTCGCATGCACTCATGGGATTTGTTGTTCCTCCTTTCGTTTGTCGGCAGAAGTCATCATAAAACCCACCTTGCTTCGCCTTCAATCCCCGAGGGACCCTCTTCTTGTTTGTTTGCCCAAGTTGGGATTTTTAATGACCAGAAAATTGCATTATCTTGGATATGTCTCTGCACTGACAGACAATCTCTCTAGCAGGCTTTTTTAAAGCCTGTGAAGACTCTCTATAACGGAGTGCCAGCAGGCCTGCACATAGATGTCAGATCTATTCTCCTCTCTGAAAGGGAAAAAGCTAACTGTATATAAGGGTGATGTCTGCTCCATGCTGCACTGCCAACAGCGAGGACGTCCTGGAATCAGACATGGACTCAAGCGCTTCCACCTCCACTGATCCCTGTGTAACAGGATCTCGCCACCGCGCTTTAAATAAGCCAGCGCTGTTATCCATTAAGTGTGAATTAATACGGCTTATTAGCACAGATGTTGGGTCCCTTCCACACTGAGAATGACTAATGACTTAGCCTATCGCACCCAGTCGTATTTCGGTAAACAGCGTGTTGCCAAGGGACAACTTGTGTGTGTTTATCTTATCGATTATCGTCACTGCATTAAATCGCTTAGATCAAGCCTCTCACAGTCGGCCAAATAAACATTGATGTTTCACGTCCCTGATCGGGCGAGTGACGCGAATGCTAATGTGCTTGGGTGTTTTCCATTTTTAAAAGCATCATCTGGACTCGGCCC
>NC_137926.1:14046679-14049179 GCF_963457725.1 Sprattus sprattus | reverse complement strand
TATGTGTGCGCGTGTGTGTGCATGTGTCACCTCTTAAAAGCCTGTTCCTTTTTTTAACCCACTGTATGTGTGTGAGAGCGAGAGAGAGAGAGAGATATATAACCGTGTGTCTTTTTCTGTAATGGCAGCTACTGAAAGCCTGTACTGAGTGCAGATGGTTATCTAAATGGGAGGGGATGAATGTAGCTGTTTACAGCCTGATCTGTGAGCAGAACCTGTGCAGCCTGTGCTGCCATGCCTAGCTCATCTGGCTGACAGGCCTGTATTCTAGTCAGGCCTGTTCAATAAGTCACACTCACACCATATTCATAATGGATCTCTAGCTAAGATAAATCTTTAACTATGGAGAGTGTGAGTGTTTGCGTTTGTGCTTGTGTGTATATGCGTGTGTGTGCTTGTGTGTGATCGTGAGAGGGCATGTTTGTGTGTGTGTGTGTGTGTGTGTGTGTGTGTGTGTGTGTGTGTGTGTGTGTGTGTGTGTGTGAAACTGTGTGAGAGCGTGTTGGTGTATGTGTGCGTGTGTGTGTTTGTGTGTGACTGTGTGAGAGCGTGTTTGTGTATGTGTGAGAGCGTGTGTAGAGTCAGGCATTTGAGCAATGCCTTCCTCTGAAGTGTCTTTCCAGGGTTAAGTGATACAGAGCTTTGTGGAATCCTGTTAGCTTCTCTCTGCCCTTCCCTGCTAACCTCCCACTGAGTGGCTGACCAGGTGAAACCACCATCGCTGCCCCCGCAGGGATATATGCAGATAGACTTCCACTGGCACTCTACTGGCATCAAGGTTATCTTCCTCTACTCTACAGCTCTACTGCTCCATGCTGTGTGTGTGTGTGTGTGTGTGTGTGTGTGTGTGTGTGTGTGTGTGTGTGTGTGTGTGTGTGTGTGTGTGTGTGTGTGTGTGTGTGTGTGTGTGTGTGTGTGTGTGTGTGTGTGTGTGTGTGTGTGTGTGTGTGTGTGTGTGTGCGTGTGTCTGCGTGTGTCTGCGTGTGTGTGTTTGTGTGTGTGTGTGTGTGTGTGTGTGCCTCTGCTAGTGTGTTTTGGTAGGGTGGGTGTCTGTGTAGGTTTCATCCTATGAGAGCCTTCACCTAGTCATCCAGTGCATACTGTGAGCCATCGACTGAAGGAAGAGCTACAACTCCCACGCCTGGCAGTCCATCTCCAGATAAGCCAGCACAGTGGCAGACTGACAGCATGAGGGGGAAGAGTGAAAGGGGAGAAGTGTGTGTGTTTGTGTGTGTGTGTTTGTGTGTGTGTGTACATGATCGTGCGTTTGTATGTGTGCATGGGTGCGTGTGTGTGTGTGTGTGCGCAGTGGGAGTGTGTCAGCTTTTTGTCCATTGTAGATTGTGTTCAGTTCAAGGCTACATGTGTGTCTTTGTGTGAATGTCTGTGTGAGTGTGGCCATTCCTATATAGTTAGCTGCTGTGGCCTACCTTGGGGGCATTCAATGTTCCACCTGTTCTGCTCATTTGAATGGTAAAAAGGAGCCCATTGATTAGGTGCCATAACACGGCTGTCCCGCGGCTGCAGGGCTGTATAATTGATTTAACCTCAGTGAGGGTCACTTTCCTAATGATGTCAGAGTCCCAGGCTCTGCAGCAGCACAATCCCCCTCGCGCACCATCCCCCCACCACACCCCACCCCACCCCACCCGGCCACCTGAAATGGCCCTAGATATGTGTCACATCTCATTCCGCTCTTTCCCACCAAGGATTCTTTAGAAAAGGCACTCTCTCTCTCTCTCTCTCTCTCTCCTTCTCTCTCTCTGTTCTCCCTATCTCTTTGTTTCTTCTGCCACATTTCTTGTCCCCCCTTTCTCTTCTCTTTCTCCCTCTCTATTCTTTCTCTGGACTTCCTCTGTGGAGGTTTTTTATCGTAGTTTTTTCCTTCATTCTGTTTCTGTCCCTGTACCTTTCTTCCACTATATTTCTCCCTCTCTCTCTCTCTCTCTCTCTGTATCCCTTTCCCTCTGCCTCTCCCTCTCCCTCTGCCTCTCCCTCTCCCTCTCTCCCTCTCCCGCCCAGCCAGTGCAGTTGTCCCTCTCTCCCTCTCCCGCCCAGCCAGTGCAGTTGTCATGTCCTAACTCCTGCATTAAAATGGAAGAGGTCGCTAATGTGTTTTTCAGTGGGCTGAAATTGCTGGTATCGAATTATGACACCTTTCCTCCTCCCTCCTCTCGTTTTTCTCTCTCTGTCTGTCTTTCTCTGTCTCGCTCACACATTCACAGCAGTATGTACACACACACACACACACACACACACACACACACACACACACAAACACATGCCCATTTGTTTGCAGTCACACATTAAACATACTCCATCTTTCTCTTTCTCTCTTTCTTTCTTTCTCTCTCTCTCTCTCTCCCTCTCTCTCTTACACTCTCTCTCTGTTAGCTGTCTGTGTTGTAGCTGAGAAATGGAGAATGTGAGCTTGCCTTTCCCACCAGCATAATTCAGTCTCTCCTGCTTAATCACATGTGTGAATGTGAACAGTGCAGGA
>NC_137926.1:14016679-14029179 GCF_963457725.1 Sprattus sprattus | reverse complement strand
CACTAATCTTATCCCTCTTCTCTATTTTTGCTGTTTTGCTCTCCCCATCCTTCCCCTTTTTAACCTTCTCCTCTTCTGTTATCTCTGTCTTCTCCTCTCTTGTCCTTGCACCCCTCCTTCTCTCCTTTCTCCGCATCTTGCACCTAACTCCTCTCCTGTCTTCTTCACCAGCTCTTCTCTCCTCCTCTTCTCTCCTCTCCTCTTCCTCACTCTCTCTCTTTCCTCTCTCTTCTCCATATACTCTTTTACCCCTCTCCTCTAGCATCTTTTCCTTCAGCTATCCTCTCTTCTCTTCTCCTCTTTTCTCTTCTCTTCTATTCTCTCCTCTTCGCTGTGCACCCTTCTTTCATCTTCCTTTGTTTTCTTTCTCTTTGTCTTTCTTCTCTACCCCCTCTTTTTCTCTCCTCCCTTCTCTTCTCCTGTCCTCTCCTCTCCTCTCTTTTCCTGTCCTCTCCTCCCCTCTCTTCTCCTGTCCTCCCCCCTCCTCTCTTCTCCTCTCCTCTCCAACCCTCTCCTTTCTTCTCCTCTTCTGTCCTGTCCTCTGCTGTCCTCCTCTGGGCTGGGGTGGGCCATTCTCCCATGGTGAGTTGTTGGCAGGATTAGTGCCAGAGCACTCAGCTCTGGGATGGGAGCCAGCCAGTCTCTTTCTGGACTGTTGTTGTTGTTGTTGTTGTTGTTGTTGCTGTTGTTGCGCTGGGTATGAGGGTGGAGGCAATATCTTCTCCAAACACTTCAAGAAAACTAAGTGGGGGTAAAGACAAAACCGTAGCCTTCATAATTGTATCACATGCCCACGAGGCGTGGTATGCTCTCTCTCCCTCTCTCTCTCTCTCCCTGTTTCCCCCTTACAGCCTGCTCTGTTTCTTGTCTCTATCTTATCTTTCTTGATTACTCTCCTGGTCTTTATCTCCATATGAGAGAGAGAGAAATGTGTGTGCCTAATGGATGCCCAGGGTAAGAGGGCACTAGATGTGGGTGCCTGATGAATGCCCAGAGTAAGAGGGCATTAGATGTGGTTCCTGATAATTGCCCAGAGTAAGAGGGCACTAGATAGGCGGCTGGAGCAGGAGAGCACTTGAGGCTACATACCCTCATCCGAACAGGACAGCACTGAGGATAGGCTCCTGAGGGCTTTGTTGGCCTTTCACGTATACAGGATACACACATTCATGTATACACACACAGTGTCACACAGACACATAACCTCTTAAAAAAACAAACGCACTCACACACACACACACACACACATGCATAAAACACGCGCACTAACACCGACACATGCAACCCCTGCTGTCATTCTGATTATCCAAGACAGAATCAATTCGGGCTCCATGAAATGAGAGGCAAATTGTTTCTGTGTCAATAGCGCGCCCGAGAGCCACCTCACTAGGACGGAGGGAGAAATGAAACCAGATGAGTCGCGTAAGTCCCCGCACAAGGCCGTGGCTCACACACACTAAAACGCTCCCCTCAATCGCAATTAAGATGCATGTATTCATGAGGTGCTTCGCAGAGACAGCGGCAGGAAAAATAGGGGATTTCAGGGACTCTTTGCCTCCTAACCACAGAAAAAAACAAAAAAAAAACAAAGAAAAGCACACCTCATTTGTGTTTCCGTCACGCCGTGCCGGGTTTTGAATTTGCATCTATTTCTATTTCCTGTACCATGACAGGTGAGAAAGACGCTCATTTTTTTTGCTTAGTGTGTCGAAGCTGCTAAGGAGAGAGACAGTGAAAATGCAAGCCAGTTGGAGAGAGAGAGAGAGAGAGAGAGAGAGAGAGAGAGAGAGAGAGAGAGAGAGAGAGAGAGAGAGAGAGAGAGAGAGAGAGAGAGAGAGAGAGAGAGAGAGAGAGAGAGAGAGAGAGAGAGAGAGAGAGAGAGAGAGAGAGAGAGAGAGAGAGAGAGAGAGAGAGAGAGACGGTGAGAAAGCAGACAAGTTGGAGAGGAGAGGTAGATAATGAGAGAGAGAGAGAGAGAGAGAGAGAGAGACGGTGAGAGAGTCAGCGAGTTGGAGAGGAAGAGAGATGGCTAGAGAGTTGCTTCTTTTC
Organism: Sprattus sprattus; assembly: GCF_963457725.1. NCBI lineage: Eukaryota > Metazoa > Chordata > Actinopteri > Clupeiformes > Clupeidae > Sprattus > Sprattus sprattus. The sequence continues at coordinate 14,027,130 of NC_137926.1, read as the reverse complement.
CTACATGAGTGTGGAAAAGCTGCCAGATACCTTTGCAGCACTTCTGAAGCTCATCGGATTCGGCTCCAGTCAAGCATGTTAATGTTAATTCTCCCCGTGTTTCATCATCGTGCTATCCAAATGCTCGCTCTCACCCCACCCCCACCCCCGCTGCCATCGCGTCTGTGTCAATACTAAGGATTCTGCCGAGACAAACGAAACAGCTCCGCCTCATCTTGTCTCACCTCATCTCGTGTTTCGAGAGCATTGCGAGGTCAGTTCGACTGTGTCTTCCCTTCAAAGATATCAATCAGGATCATCCGTGCTGAAGGCCGCCCACCTCCATGTCAGTCTCTCTCTCGCTCTCTCTCTCTCTTTCTGTCTTTCTTTTTCTCTTTCTCTCTCCTTCCGCACGTTTCAGCGGGGCAAATTTCAGCCTCGGAAAAGAAGGGCAAAGGAGCATAGTGTCCAACATAACATTTCCCCCCTCTGGACCCCTGGGCCAGCAGATCAAGGTTGTATTGGCCCCTTATATAGTTTTGCTGGCCCCTAATACAGTTTTATTGGCCCCTTATACAGTTTTACTGGCCCCTTATATAGTTTTACTGGCTCCTTATACAGTTTTACTGGCCCCTTATACAGTTTTACTGGGTCCTTATATAGTTTTATTGGCCCCTTATCCAGTTTTATTGGCCCCTTATATATTTTAACTGGCCCCTTATATATTTTTACTGGCCCCTTATATATTTTTACTGGTAAACTACATTTTACTAGTATATATAGGGCAATGATTAATCCAAACATTAAATAACTGAATTTAAAGATTTAAATATAATTGTTTTATTTCATTCATGTTAAATATTGTATGCATAACGTCTAGACAGCAAGACAATTGGTGAGAACTGTGGATCTTGAGAAGCTCCTTCTGTCTGGGTCCCTGAGCCACCCCTTCACTACTGGCATGAAAACATTTACGAACATAGTACAGGCAAATAGACCCGTGTAGATCTTCATTTAACCACCCACACTTTTGGACTAGCTGACGGTTAGCCAGTTAGGTGGATTGACTTGTGATTGGTGGACACAATGTCTCTGGCCAGATCAGGCCAGTGAGTGGCCTATCAATATGCCCTTTCTACTGGCCCTGGCTCCTCGGGCCATTGGTTATGTCAAACCCTGGAGCAAATTGAAATGAGAATTTGGAAGAGAGATAGATAGAGAGAGAGAGAGCCCAATGGACTGACTCAGTAGGTGACGGCCTGACTCTGTGGGTGACGGCCTGACTCTGTGGTGGGTGTACCGAGACGCCTCCACCAAATCAAATCCATTAGCCGTTGTCAAACTGTTTGTCCAACAAATGGTCTTGGTCACAGAATGGACTGGGAAGACGATGCACAGCATCCGCCAGCAGCCTGGTCGCCTGTTAGCGGATCATTTGGCAATTCCCTTTTGTGCAGCAGGGATAGCAGTAGAAGGATACGGACGCCCCTGGGTTTGTGGCTTTCGCAGCTTAAGGACTCTAACCACGGCTGATAGTGTGGTGGAAGACCAGGAGGCGAGTAATCTAGCCCTATCTGCAGCCTTGCAGAAAGGGCGATTATCTCTGGCGGATTCAGCTCTACAGTGGCAAGCAGATGCGCTGGGTCTTTAAAAGCCATTCTGCTAGGAAGACCTCATTGTTTGTTCAACTGACAACATATTGAGTGGCTCGTGGATGTATGGGCAAGTGCATATAATGACAGGACCTCAGGCACTCCTCCGCCATGGCTCCTTTCTTCTTCTTTTTCTTTCATTCTCTCTCTGTCTCACTCTCTCTCTCTCTCTCTCTCTCTCTCTCTCTCTCTCTCTCTCTATCTCTCTCCTGCTCTCTCCCCTCCCTCCTGGCTCTGCTCTCATGTGCTGGCTGTCTGTCCTATTGTCAGCCATAGAGGCTTTTCTCTGCAAAGATGCAGAGGTTCCAGGCAGTGTCTGAACCTTGGAGTACAATGAGCTCCTGCCACAATGTACCCTTGCCTAGCGGGAGTTCACCCTCATGCCATTCAGCACAACAAGAGAGATGGAGAGGGAGAGAGAGGGAGCGAGAGAGAAAGATGCTGCATCCCTTATAGAGACAAATAAAGGGAAACAATTGTGCAGGAAAAGATGGCTTTTAGCACAAGAGGCCATTTTGTTGTGGGGTATGGGGACTATTTGGTGAAGATGGAGGAGGTTCGAGCCCTTTCAGACAGCAGGCTTATAGCTGCACTCCAGTTTATCAGGACTCCCCCCCCCATCCACCCCCGCCGATCCACCACAGCAGGGGCGAAACCAGCCAGGCAGGCTGGCTGGAGTGGAGACACAGTGCCTCAGGGCTCCAGTTAGCCTGCCGGAAAATGTCCTAATCCCTTCAGCAGGGGCAGGAAGCCAGGACCCCGTTCTCTCTCCGCCAAAAAGATACAGAGGCTTCTCACCAGTGGAGTGGTGCCACCTTTCACGCTGGCATCAGGTTGGCATTGCTCTAGTTAGTCCCCATCCGCCATGCCCCGACTTCATAATACATAGCTTAGAACAGCTACATGGCCCTGAGCAGGCAGACGCAGTGGGCTCTGAGGATAATACATGTAGTTTTCCTCTGCTTTTTTTTTCCCCAGAGGGAAAAGACTTTGAGGAGTACAAGAAGCCCTTGTGTCTCTAGTGTTATGATGGTTCTTAACACCACTCCGCCCCAGGTACGGAACTGTCTCTCTGCTTGACAGATGAAGCTTGTGGGGTCACCTTAGAGGGAACCAGCAGGTGCTGTGATGGCAATTAGCATGTGCTACATACCTGGCAGAAGGCATTTGAGTCAGTCTCCTCCTCCTTGGTGTCCGCACTTGTTAAAGTCTACACTGCACTAGGTGGGAATGAATTTGTATATTTTCCCCTTAGTGAGCTAGTACACCTATTTCTGTTGTCCATATACAGTACATATATATTTTTTTTTTAATCAGGATCAGAATAGTTTTTATTGCCAACTAGGTTAATACATACAAGGATTTTTTGTTTGGCCGTTTGGTGCATAACAATAAACATTGTAAGAACTACAAGTCAAGAAACATAGAAAACAATATATAAAATATATACAGAATATGTTAAAGTGAAAATGAGGAGGATTTCAGGAGGATGTTCTATAATTTGGGTGGTAATCACAGATTGATGGACGTCCCTCCCCAGCACTCTGTCATGCGTCACCATCTCTTACTTTGAGTGAGTGCAGCCCCAGTGGAGGTCTGATGATGACACAGTCTGCTTGGTGAGACTCATGAAGCTGCCATACATCACCTTGAGTAACGCTTCATCCAGGTGTCGAGTGTGTGTGTGTGTGTGTGTGTGAGAGTGAGTGAGTGTGTGTGTGTGTGTGTGTGTGTGTGTGTGTGTGTGTGTGTGTGTGTGTGTGTGTGTGTGTGTGTGTGTGTGTGTGTGTGTGTGTGTGTGTGTGTGTGTGTGTGAGTGAGTGAGCGACTGTTTGACTGTGTAAGTGTCTGTGAGTCTGTGAGTGGGTGTGTTAAGCTTATCAGTGCACTTAAATGGAGAAATAAAACTGTGAGGGCCGTGTACACCAGTCCCTCATTGACATGCTGCCTTCATGCCCCACGTCTCAGCTCATCGTCAGACCTTTCACTTGAAATGAAACACACACTCTAATGTATGCAGGCTGTGTGATCTTGAGCCAATGAAAAGAAAGTGTTCGTCGGCCCACTGTCAGCAGAGCTGGCTTCGTCTGTCAGGAACATCTTTCCCGCGAGGCACGCCGTCAAGACCTGCCTGAAGTAGAAAAGATCATCCATTAATGCCTCCCTTTCCTTCAAGCGTTCAAGATATGTTTCAGTTGAGGGTCATAAACATTCATGCTTGTGAAATTTTGATTCATATTTACTACAAAATCACACGCCTGTCGACTACTGAAGATGAATTACTTACAGTGAGTGGCTGCAGTTTCATTCAAAGATGAATATGCTCCATATGTTCATTTATTTTCTCCTCTTTCCTGGAATATTGGCCACTTTTAGTGTTTCAAATCAACCTCTCCTCCAGGGCTTTCTCCACAGAATGTTCCTACCCAGTATGTTCTTTCAATTTCTTCAAATATATTTGTTTAAGTAACTGTATGCTGGTTTTACAGCTTTTTGAGGTGTGTTTTTCAAGGTAGCTAGTTTTTGTATCTTCCTCAAATTCAATTTGACTGCAGTTTTGTCTTCCGGAATAAAAAACCCATATTTTACAGCACAAAGTTGCCAAATACATTGCCAAAATGCATCAGTTCGTAAGCTAGCTAGCTTTTATCAGTGCCAACTGTGCCATTATTCATCTTTGCAAGGCAAGCCTGTTGGCTTTTAACTGGTTAACTCTTGTTTCCTGATTCTCGCCAATGTGGTCCTTTGTTTCTTAAGTGCGCTTCTTTGAGTGTCTCTCCAGTACATCCAGGTATCTTCAGACTTCCCTCCACAATCATCTCTTCACAGCCACATCCTGGGCTGCCTTTTAGCTGACATTTAGCTGGCATTATTATTCAAATGGACTTGCGTTACAGTGAGTGGGTTTCAGTTGCAGAGTCTGGCACCGCGCTCCGCACCCAGCAGTGGCAGAGCCCCTGACTTTGGCATCGGCTTTGCCAGGCAGTGCCAACCACGCCACAGGAGTGCTTCTGCGCCCTCAGTCTGAAGGTGAACTCCTTCCTCCCGCGCCAGCTTTCCCCTGCAACTTCACCCAATGAGTGTTCACCTGATGGGGAAAAGTGTGTTTGTGTGTGTGCGTTTGTGCGTGTGTGTGTGTGTGTGTGTGTGTGCGTGCGCAGGTGCACACACCTTTTCTTTATTGCTATCTAACTTCTTCCCCTATACCAGCTTTCTGCTGCAACTTTACCTCACAGGGGAGCAGTGCAGACGTGTGTAAGAGAGAGAGAGAGGGAGAGGCAGAGAGCAAGGTTATTACTCTCTTAATTTTTTCCAGCTCCTTCCCTTGCCATGTTACTGCAGTAACTTCACCTGACAGAGGAGTGCTGCACTAGTGTGTGTGTGTGTGTGTGTGTGTGTGTGTGTGTGTGTGTGTGTGTGTGCGGATCTGTATTTGGGGCTATTTCTACTCTGCCTTGATTCTGGACTGAGACTTACATAAAACGGCTCTTCTTGTGCTGTATAAAAAAAAGTTTCTCTCCACCAAGGACTTCGATGCAGCCAGCCACTCTCAGTGTGAGTCTCACCACGCATGCCTTAGAGTCAGCAGACACGCGATTCCTGCTGCATTTTAAAAAGTAATTGGCGTCTCCTGAGCTGCTTTACCACACAGATAGAGGATTCCTGTTAAGACTGGACCTGCTTCTCCCTTCAGATTCTCAGACAGGATTTCAGTTAAGACTGGACCTGCCTCTCCCTTCAGATTCCCAGACATGATTCCAGTTAAGACTGGACCTGCTTCTCCCTTCAGATTCCCAAACAGGAAAGGGATAGCAGACAATCCCAACCTCCTGCCTTCCAGACCCCCAAGCGAGAGGCCATCATCCGTCACCCGAGGTCTCGCTACATACACGGCTGATGGTAGCTGTGTTTGAGTCCGTTTGTCTCTTCAAACCAATACCAGTCATTGTTACCAAAAGCAATGACGGAGGCCTCCGCCGGCCATCTGAGGTCATTGTGCTTTGATGGCTTTCATTGTTAGACGGGGGCCAGGAGACTGGCATGGCCGTGATTGGCCACCCGTCATTATACCCCAAGGCTGAAAGAGAAGAGCAATTGCAGAAAGAAGTGAGAGAGAGAGGGAGCGGGAGAAAGAAAGAATAAGGAGGAGAAACAGGGGAGAGAGTGAGGAGGAGAGAGAGAGATGGATAGACTGCGTAGTAGAGAATGTGGAGAGATAGTGAGGGATAGAGTTAAGAGGAGAGAAAGGGAAGAGAGGGATAGAGTGAGGAGGAGAGAAAGGGGAGAGATAAAGGGAGGGATAGAGTTAAGAGAAGAGAAAGGGAAGAGAGGGATAGAGTGAGGAAGTGAGAAAAGGGAGAGATAGAGAGAGGGATTGAGTTAGGAGGAGAGAGGAGATAGAGTGGGGAAAGGGGGAGAGAATGTGAGGGGGAGACTTTAATGGCTCGTAACCAAGGGCAACACCTCTGAGCAGTTTCTTTATCACTGATTCATGTTTGCTTTTCAACCCAAAAATAACTAGTCAATTTGAAGAAGACTGTAGGCATTTCTGTCTCCAGCCAAGTGTCGTGATTGGTCCCCTGTGACCACGTCTACCATAGGTCACCTCACTCTCTAGCCCTGTGCTTCGGGGTCGGACTCATTATGCAGCACTACCTCCATTACTCTTCTCACTGCAGCTGGTGTGTGCGGTATGCTTATGTCCATTTCAGTTCATTAGCTTGGTTCAGTGCTGCTGTTCAGTACTTCTTTTCAGTAGTTCCTTTGATCCAGGTGATTTTCAGGTCTCCTCTGACACACCTCTCTCTGCTGGTAGATTTGAGGATTTAAATGCTTGAACGCACTGATGAAGGTCTTAAGTCACCAGGGACGGAGGCCTGTTAGACTTTTTTTTTGTAGTCTGACATGCCTTGATGTTTTTGTATATTTCCTCTAGTTAAAAACATTGATGCTCAAGTGGCAGATGTGTAGAAGATTACAGGTTTTCTGGGGGTGTTCCTTTCATGACTCTAGGGAAAAAAACTCGCAGAGCTTTTTAAGGCATATTGACAACAAGAACAAATGTTTAAATATCCCTCCACAGGGATATGGTCTTTGTGGACTGAAGAAGCTTTTGTGCATTGGGTGCCAATATGTATTAAAGATGTTATGATTGCAACATCATGTTCTCAATATGTATTGATAAGCATGTATATGGATTTCATGATAGGGGCTTCATGACAGGGGCTTATTCTGGAAAAATGAACCTTTCAGGTGGTTGGCCATATCAGACTATATCAGACTCCACTTCTGCTCCTGTCTTAAGGTGAAAAAGGCCTCTCCCTTACATTTCAAATTACCTATATAGCAGACTTATGTCATTCATATACACTTAATGCATAGATTCAGTGAAAGGAACCGGTTGGCATTTACATCGTTTAACTGTAAATATTACTGCAGGAACGGGTCATTTTACCTGCAGAGTCATGGTAGCATGGTACAGAAAGTGTATTTGACTACAGAAAGCCTAGAGAAGTCTCTGCTGTGTTTTGAGGTCATCCACAATCGCTAATTAGCATAATTCATCATACTTTGAGGTGGAACCAAGGAGTGCAGTAAGTCTGGCAGCGGAGTTTAAAAAACAGAAATATGGCCTGAACCTCCAGACCCTGCGCCGCTAAAACAGAACTACCCTCAGTGGCTTTCCGCCCCCACTGCCCCACAAGCCACCAGTCATAGTCGCAGCGGGGGGCATCATGCTTGATTACACGCGCCACTGCTTACGACCCCCCCAGCCCCTTTTAGAAGTGGTGGAGACGTCCCTCACATGCATGCTGGGCACAGTAACCGCAAAACAGCCCAAGGGGGAATAAACAAAAGAACACAATGCGGATCCATAATTAGGCTGGGTTCAGGTTGCACTGCGTGGCCACAGCACAGCGAGTCCTTGCAGAGGACGGCGCCACAGTCTGGTTCCTCTGGGCCGGTGGCAAACGAGCAGACAGATATGGCTCTTAATGGCCTGTGAAATGACTTGTTAAGGATGCCAAGCCAGGCCTGTGTGTCTGGCCCCCAGCTTCCCGTCAACCGCAGAAAGTGTGTGTGTGTGTGTGTGTGTGTGTGTGTGTTTGTTTCTTTAGGTGTGTGTGTGTGTGTGTAAGTGTTTGTCTGTTTGTGTGTGTCTAGGTGGGTGTGTTTGTGTGTGTGTGTGTGTGTGTGTGTGTGTGTGTGTGTGTGTGTGTGTAAGTGTCATATATATATATATGAGAGAGAGAGAGAGAGAGAGAGAGAGGTGTGTGAGTTTATAAGTGTTTGTATGTGTGTGTATGTGAGAAAAAGAGTTTGTCACAGAAAGTGCTACAGAGCAGGAAACACATCTGTCGCCGTCGCCGTGGTCACCGCCTCCGCACTGCTCACCCCCTCCGTGGGGCTCGGCACTCATCAGAAAAATCCAATATCCACTTTCCCCCTCGCGTCATTCTTTTTCATTTTATGATAGCATCACATATTTTCACATCACCTGAGGGTGCCCTCGCCCAGCTCTCTTACCCAGGTGAAATTGATAAGCTTAAGCCTGTGTGTGTACTGTGTGTGTGTGTGTGTGTGTGTGTGTGTGTGTGCGTGCGTGTGTGTGTGTTTGTGTGTGTGTGTGTGTGTGTGTGTGTGTGTGTTTGTGTGTGTGAGTTGGTGTGTTTGTGTGTGTGTGGGTGGTTGTGTGTGCATGTACTTGTGTGTCTGTGTGTGCGTCTGTTTGTGTGTATGTGTGTGTGTGATTGTCTCTTTTCGCATGTACTTGCTTGTGATTTTGTGTGTGTGTGTGTGTGTGTGTGTGTGTGTGTGTGTATGTCAAACAGCATGAGGAGCGCAGCCTGTAATGAAGGCCACAGTGGGTTGTCATGGCTCCTGCAGTGCTCTCAGGAGGGCTTGGGGTTGACACTGAGCCCTGAGCTGGACAAACTTGTCACGGTGCAGCCAGAGCTCACTGACTCCACTGAAGCCTGATGAGAAACCCACTCCTGTTTAAGGACACCAGGGGAGAGTGCTCTGTTAGCACTAGAACATATACCCACAGTCTGACAATCTTTCTAAGGACAAGGACACGCAATATGCAACCTTTGCCATCTATTGATTTTTCTTCTTTTCTTTTCTCTATCCTCTTTTCTTTCCTTTTACTTCCTCCTGCCGCAGTCTATCACTCTCTCACCTTTACCGTTTTTTTCTCTCTCTCCCTCTTTCATGGTCCCTCCTCTCCACCTCTAATTCTCCACCACTTTTCGATTCTCATTTTGTCTCTCTTTCTCTCTCTCTCTCTCTCTCTCTCTCTTTCTCTCTTTCTCTCTCTGCCTCCCTCCCCTCACTAAATCGTCATTCCACTCTCCTCTGCTCCATCTTCTCTTTGTTCCATGCAGTTGCCTGTTCTCTCTTCTATTTTTCATGAATAGGAGTTTTACAAAGGAAGATTCACCTGTAAAGAATAGCAATGCATATGAAAAGACCCCTTTACTAGATACAAGTATTATGATCACAAATAATTCGAATTACATTCCTTCAGATTTATTTATTATTTATAAATAATTTTGAAAGTGAATTGTAATTACTTGTGTGTTCCTCGTATGATATTAAGAGTCTCTTTATATGTGAATAAAAGGCACGAAAATGAACAAAAAAATCCCAATAACACAACACCTTTTTTTATTTCCCCCTGCCTGCACACAATCATAGTTCTTTGCGCCTTATTGATTTATTGGTGACTCACTGGACTCCAGTAGCGAAGCTCCCACACTCTCCCCTGCATTTTAAGCTCTCGCCAGGAATGTAATATTTATACCTCCCTTAGTTGTTGCAGAAGACACTCATCACCCAGAGAAATTGATCTCCGGTTCAGAGAGAAAGCTTTATTTTAGTAATCTCTTCATTAGCAGGCGCCCTCAGCCACCCTCATTTTTGTCTAGGTTGCACATGGGGCCACATTGTCTCTCTTCTCTTCTCTTTTCTCTTCTCTTCTCTTCTCTCTTCTCTTCTCTTCTTTTCTCACCTCTCTTCTCTTCTTACCACTTTTCTCATCCTCTCCACTTTGACCTCTCTCTCTCTGTCTTTCTCTCTCTTTCTTTTACAGAAGTTTATAAGTGCTAATCTGTGTGTGTAGGAAGCTTGATTTAACTCATTCTTGTTTTAGTATTCTTTCTGAGAAACTTCTCTTTGTCGTGTGTGTGTGCGTGTGTGCGTGTGTGCGTGTGTGCGTGTGTGCGTGTGCGTGTGTGTGTGTGTGTGTGTGTGTGTGTGTGTGTGTGTGTGTGTGTGTGTGTGTGTGTGTGTGTTTCTAGACATGGGACACGCTGCGCAGGGGAGGTGGCTGCCGTCGCCAGCAACGGCATCTGTGGTGTGGGCGTGGCCTACAACGCCAAGATTGGAGGTGAGTGAAGGACCATGGGCAATCTCAACTCAAAGAAACAACCCACTTTGTTTCCATAACAAATAACACCATTGTGTTCATCCACCTGCTTCCTGTGTGTTCTCCTGCTCCTGACCTGCTTCTGGCATGAGATAATATATAGAATTGAAATCCAATTATCAATCTGTTTTCCCTTCTGCTTGGCATGTGGGTCTGTTTGTTCTGGGCTTTCTGCATCTTAAAATGCCCACAGACATGATCTATATTCATTCAGTTATAGTTCACTCTAGTGCTGTGTGTGTGTGTGTGTGTGTGTGTGTGTGTGTGTGTGTGCGCGTGCATGTGTGTTTGGTTGTATAATGTGTGTGTGTGTGTGATGCAGTTATTGAGTTACAAGGAGTTCCTTGGCCAAAGTGGTGTGTGTGTTTGGCATTGGTGCATCATGCACG
>NC_137926.1:14009179-14014179 GCF_963457725.1 Sprattus sprattus | reverse complement strand
TGTGTGTGTGTGTGTGTGTGTGTGTGTGTGTGTGTGAGTGTGAGTGTGTGTGTTTGTTTCTGCACTGTTCAGCAGAGTCTGCAGTCCCAGGAGACTGCTCAGTCCGCAGACCAGCGGATTAAGATGCGTGTGTGTGTGGGTGTGTCTGTGGGTGTATGTGTGTGTGTGGAGAGCTCTCCCCACCAAACACCAATCTCTCTGCAACTCAGATGTTTTTGTTTTGGTTGTATGTCCCAAGGCAATATATCTCCTTCTTTCTTTCTTTCTTTCTTTCTCTCTCTCTCTCTCCTCCACTGGCCCTCAAAGGCAGTCACTTCTGTTGTCGTGTTTTCTCTCTTTCTCTCACATTCACTCGACCTCCTTCTGCCTCTTGCACTCTGCAGGTCTCCTGTCACTGTTTTCCCTAATTTCCCTGTCTGTCTGTCTCTCTCGCTCTCTCGCTCTCTCTCTCTCTCTCTCTCTCTCTCTCTCTCTCTCTCTCTCTCTCTCTCTCGTGCTCTCCCCCCTATCTTCCTCTCTCTCTCTCTCTCTCCCTCCTTTTGTCCCTCCTTCACGCTCTCTCTCCCTCCTTTTCTCTCTCTCTCATGCTCTCTCCCCCTATCTTTTTCTTTCTCCCCCTTCCTTTTCTCCCTCCAACACACACTCTCTCTCTCCCTCCTTTTCTCTTTCTCTCTTTCTTTTGCTCTCCCTCCCTCCCTCTCTCCCTCCTTTTTTTTTTCTCTCTCCCTCCTTTTTTCTCTATCTCTCTCTGTTTTGTTTTGTTCCTTCCTGCTCTCTGACTCAAGCTGTGTCTTCCTGTTTATATCCTCTGCTTCTGAATGTCAGGGGAATATTAAGAGGCAAAGTCATAGATTGGGGCGTATAACAGACGGAACCAGGAAAACTGGGGTGCTAAACAAGACATTACGGGCAGGATGCATGAGTCTCCGTGGTAACAAGCCGTGATGATGCAAGCCCTGCTTTGAGTAATGCAACTGTAGATATGAATGAGTGATGTAAGTGTGAAGTCAGGGTGATGTTTAGAGGCATGCTGAGGAGGTGTGATGATGGAGGAGTGAGGTGTGCTGCGCTATGCTTGCGTTGACACAAACCCCTGGGGGCAGAGGAGTGTGTGTTTGACTGTGAGTGTGTGGACTGTGTGTTCTGTTTTTTTTTTTTTTTTTGTCTACGTGTAGGTGCATCTCAAGAGCCGTTCATACCTTCCACCTCCGGTCTTTTTTTTACTCTACCCGTCTCTACTTGTGTCTCTCTCTCTCTGTCTCTCTCTATCCCAGCCTCTCCTTTTGTCTTTCTCTCTCTGTCTCTCTCTCTGTCTTTCTCTGTCTCTCTATCCCAGCGTCTCCCTGTCTTTTTGTCTAAAAACTCTTTTGAGTAGCTGGAACAGATGATGTGAAGGGCAGAGAGAGTGAGAGCCCTAATTTGACAGATGCGCACTGCGGTTTCGTGCATTTAGGGGCGCATTAATTTGGTAATTTCATAACATGTACACCTAAGCCTGTTCGAGAGCAGACCAGCGCCTCATTTGCGCGTGTTTGATCAAAAGGGTAGGCGTTGCATAGAAACTGTTTTAAGGAAGGCACTTCTGCCACTTCCTTCTTTGAAATTTTACCTGCATCTTGGTGTTTCCATGACTGGCAGGCGCATCTGATCTAATCTCGAAAGGCTATTGTAAACTGAATATTGAAATGCTTTCCTGTCACCATAGCAATGGTGAAAACAGAAAGTACATAATCAAAAGTAGAATATAATGACGAGAAATGTTTCATGTGTCATGCAGTGTCAAGTATGTTTTTTTCGCATTTGTTTTTGTTGTAGAAATTGTTGCAGACAATTTCTCCTGGCCTCCGCTAGGCCCTTTCAATGGTCACACACCTCCACTCTCTGTCCTGGCCTCCACTAGGCCCTGCCACTGGTCACATACCCTTGGGCTTATTCGCTTTACTCTGAATGTGGAATATTGGCTGTGTTTCCTGTGCACGTGCCTTACCTGAAAAGGATTAGAGGGGGGAGTCAGCAATGCTGGAGAAAGATGGTTGACCTTTGAACTAAACAGCCAAACAGATTCTCCCCTCCTTTCAGTGCCTCTTCAGAAGCCGACCTATTGGTTGTGTGAAACATAGTCAGACTAATGTTACCCAACTGCCAAGCAAAAGCAGGGAAACCTCTGCATCTGTTCAAGCCTTTCAGCTCTCGGAGGTCTTGCCACTGTTGAAACGTCTTTGCGATGTTAACAGGGCTCTTTGCCCTTGCCTGATCATAGCACATCTTTTTCATGATTTAATTCGTCTGATCTTGTGTTTGGCTGTTTCCAAGCCATTTACATTTAGTCATTTAGCAGACGCTTTTATCCAAAGTGACTTACAAGGATGTATACAAATATTACATCTACACTGATGGCACACTGCACATCAGGAGCAATTAGGGGCTCAATGTCCTGCTCAAGGACACTTCGACAGGGAATCGAAGTAGCAACCTTCTGACTTCTCTACCTCCTGTACCACTGTCGCCCCATCGCTCCTTCTTGACAACCTGATTATGTTCCGAAGTTCAGCATGTAAGCACGTCTCCCTTCCCTCCCTCTGTCCGGTGCACCAGCACAAACACCCCATGTTGCTGATTTGCACACGTACACAAAAGTATACTCTGATGCCTGTTGGACTTGAACCAAACAAATGAGAAGTGGCTTGTCATCACAGCACGTGTCAGAACTCCTGTTGATGTGATTGGCACAAAAGACACAAATTCAACTGCACACCCACAAAATGTATACGCCGTTTCACCCGTCCCACCAAAAGGGTGCCTGCTATGAATGCAAACATGCAAATAACAATTCTTATCGACTCCTCCCTTTGATGTTGCGCCCTTTTGCGGACTATCATTACGCCACACACATAACACACAGCTGGTTGCCAGATGACATCAGAGCCCATTGAGGTGTAGGTTTTTTTTTAGCTTTCTGTTCTCAGTGGCTGACAAACGTGGCGTGGCACGCTGCCGTTTGTGCCAGTGAGTAGGGTCCCACTTAGTGTTGTACTGCACAGTATTTCGACCCTTTGTCCTGCATCACGCATATTGAGATAATGTCTGGCATTTTTATTGGTCATTTTGTTTTTAGTTCTTTTACCCGCCCAGCACATGAGCTGTTTATGCCGTTCGTAGTTTTCAACTCCATTTAATAGCGCTGGGTCAAAAGCAGAAACCCGGCTCATATAAATGCAATATAGCCAAGCTTTATAAAAGCCTGGCATTCATCCAGCAGCTGAGAAGAGAGCAGTGAAGGCGGTAAGAGGCTGTGACGGCTGTCAACTGAACTGTGAACTCCTCTGCCACGCCACAAAAAACAAACTTTGCAAATACGGTAAAAGCTACCAGGTGATATCATAGCCACGAAGAAAATAAAATGTTCTTTTAGTATAGAATGGATGAAAAAAAGTATGAGTTTATTTTGGTGGAGAGATTTTTGTATCCCTTCTGACCATGCTATTCCTCCAATAGAGATTTTGGTTTGATATAAAGATACGCGTTGAAATGAGCTGTATGAGGCCTACTGCTTTGCTGCAGCACAGTTGCCTTTGATGGGCCTGTAATGGCCAATGCATGTTGGATGTCTATCAATACAGACATGTTACGTTGGTAAATAAGTGTGCCTTTGGGATGACAAACAGCACTGTGCTCCTCACACTTTCATTCAGCCTTAGCCTGAATCTTTTATGGCCCAACTAGTGTGCTGTGGAGGCTAGAGAACAAAGTATAGATTTCAAAGTATAGATTTACTAGCCGAAAGGCAGGATAGAAATGTTTCTTATTCAGTTAAATAGAGATTACATCAACGTTTTAGCTTTCCCCTCGGCACAGTGTGTGTGTCCCTCATTGTCCCACAGAAACATAGTACATCTCCTACATGTGCTGTGTTTGCGTCTGGTCACCCTATACGTGAGCCAGAGAGAGTGGGCTGGCTTTGGTGGAGAGCCTTTAATCCTGCGGCTGACTGTCGGGAGACTCCACGCTCTGAGCTCCACACCGAGCAGGATGGGCTGGAATTAATGACCACGCTGGGGAACATGAATGAATAGCTTTTCTTCTATTTCTTTTCTCTCGCACTCTCTCTCTATCTCTCTCTTGCACTCTCTCTCTGTTTCTCTCTCTCTCTCTTTTTGTGTCTCTCTACCCCTCTATCCGTAACTCAGTTTTTTCTCTTGCCCTCAGTGTTCTCTCTCTCTCTGTCTCTCTCACACACACGCTCTCTCTGTTTCTCTCTCTCTCTGTTTCTCTCTCTCTCTACCTCTCTATCTGTTACTCTGTTTGTCTCTTGCTCTCAGTGTTCTCTCTCTCTCTCTCTCTCACACACACTCTCTCTCACACTCTCTCTTTGTCTCTCTATCTCTCTATCTGTTACTCTGTTTGTCTCTGATTCTTGCTCTCAGTGTTCTCTATTTCCCTCAGTCTATCTCTTTCTCTCTCTCTCTTGCTCTCTCTCTCTCTCTCTCTCTCTCTCTCTCGCTCTCTCTCTCTCTCTCTACTGGCATCCAGCCTTAAGCATCCCACTGAGGCGTAGTATGGGAAGGAGAAAAGGACATCAGTTGCACCTGATGAAAAATAGTGTTTATTAGTCCTCTGCCCCTGTGAGGACATCTGTGTGTGTGTGTGTGTGTGTGTGTGTGTGTGTGTGCGCGCGCGTGAGTGTGTGCGTGGGAGCGTGTGTATGTGTGTATGCGAAGCTTGGCAGCGTGCAGAAACCTCCACCAGAAAGAGCATCAGAGGCGGGGAATTATCGTCTAATTACTGCATGTATGCCTCCAGACAAGACCTCGGAAAACAACACAGTGTCCATGCTGAATGGATAATCTTTGAACCATAACTGAGTTGATTGTGTCTGAACCAAGCTCAACTGATTAGCATTCCTGGTTATGAGAGACAAAACAGCCGTGACAGCAGGTGATTCCATTGTTGGAGATTAAAAAGGAGGAATGATTAGCATGTGAAATATCAAGGTAGATGGC
>NC_137926.1:13991679-14001679 GCF_963457725.1 Sprattus sprattus | reverse complement strand
ACATAATTAACATATGGCAATTTATTGACTACAAAAAAAATGCAACAAACATGGATAGTAAAATCTTCAACAATTACAGTTCTAACCATGGTCAATAGAGGAGTAACCAAACGTCAAATGTTGGTCTTTACACATGGTTTAGAATCCAACAGATCAACCTTCAGAAGCTAGAGAAGGCTAGTGTAGGAAGTGGCAGTTGATTGACGGCATCTAACGTGCTTTTTAAAAAACGTTTATCTTGCCGGACTAAAAAAAGGACAAGGCTCAGACAGCAAACATGAGTCAGCCTGATAGCCAAGCCTCAGTCTCACACTAACACACACAAGAGTTAATTATGCTGTCAGCCCTCCTGTTTCTGTTTTACTTATAAGTCATACGGTCTTGCAGTTTTGCAGTCAGGTCTGTAATTCTAGCTTAGTGTTAATTATGTGTTCTGATAACCCTAATTAAAGGAAAGTTATTAAGAACACAACACAGAACTAATGACAGGCTTTGTCCACATGAAAAGGCAGGAGTGTGTGTGTGTGTGCGTGTGTGTGTGTGTGTGTGTGCGTGTGTGTGCGTGTGTGTGCGTGAGTGTGTGTGTGTGTGTGTGTGTGTGTGTGTGTGTGTGCAATAACTGAACTATATCCTGGGAAATAGACTGCATGAGTTTTATGAAAATGCCAGGATATGAGGTTTTTCCCTACAAATGTTTTTTTGTGTGTGTGTGTGTGTGTGTTTTGTCTCCAGTATGAACCTGACATGGAGGGACATGCAGCACCTGGTGGTGCACACCTCACAACCTGCCCACCTCATCGCCAATGACTGGAGGACGAATGGGGTCGGCCGCAGAGGTAGGACAGCAACCTCATTGGCTGAATGGTTCTATATGCGGTTTGGTTCTAAGTCCCCTGTGTACTGCAACTAGGATTATTAGTTCATCTGTTATTTACATTTTGTGTATCTCTCTCCTTCTGTGTGTGCCTGTTTGTATGTGTTTGTCTGTGTGTGTGTCTGTGTGTGTGTGTGTGTGTGTGCGTGCGTGCGTGTGTCTGTGTGTGTATGTGTGTGTAGTGAGCCATTCGTATGGCTACGGGCTGCTGGATGCCAGTGCCATTGTGGCCCTAGCTCAGAACTGGACCAGCATTGGACCCCAGCACCAGTGCACCATTCACCTGCTGTCTGAGTCCAGGTAACACACTCACACACACACACACAGGCACAGACAGACAGACACGCACACACACACACACACACACAAACACAAACAAACCCCCACCCTTTGTCTCTCTCTCGCTCACACACACAGTCTCACTCTGTCATACACATACACACAGCATGCGGTTTAGTAGCATCAGCCGCCCTACATGTTTATGCTGATATCAGCTATTATAATAATATACCCCAGTGTCACAGCTCTAGCGTGAAGCGCAACATATGTTGACCTGCTCTGATATTCAGTGTGACTATTGCCACTGACGCTTGGTGTACTAGCTCTACTGTGCATGTGTCATGTGCATCTGTGTGTGTGTGTGTGTGTGTGTGTGTGTGTGTGTGTGTGTGTGTGTGTGTGTGTGTGTGTGTGTGTGTGTGTGTGTGTGTGTGTGTGTGTGTGTGTGTGTGTGTGTGTGTGTGTGTGTGTGTGTGTGTGTGTGTGTGTGTGTGTGTGTGTGTGTGTGTGTGCAGAGAGTTCCAGGCGCCGCTGGTGTTCAGTAAGAGTGTGGACGCGTGCTCAGGGCAGGCTGAGTTTGTGAGTTCCCTGGAGCACGTTCAGGCACGCCTCACTCTCTCCTACAAGCACAGAGGCAACCTAGCCATCCATCTCATCAGCCCACTCGGGACCCGCTCCACACTGCTGCATCCCAGGTAGCACACACACACACACACACACACACACACACATAAACACACACGCGAGCACATACACACACACACACACACACACACACACACACACACACACACACACACACACACACACACACACACACACACACACACACGCGCGCACACACACACACACAAAATACACACTCATACACAAACATACCCACAAGCAAAAACATACAAATACACACAAAATTCACACTCACACACTGGAAGAAAAACACTCACACACATATACACTCAGTCTAGGCACATATTCAAAGACCTGTATACAAATTGTCACATTTTTCCTGAGGCTGTAAGCGAAGGTGGCAAACTTCTTTCAGTCACACACACACTATTGTTAGGACCGTCTACACAAAGAGCCCTAAGGAAAAACACATCTGATTAGCCTGTTGGGTTTAAGATATGCTACTGCTTCTCACACAAGTGTCTACACACACACACACACACGCACACACACAGCCAGTCATCTCTTTAAGCCCACTGGCACCGCTGACTTTCAAATTCCGTACAGGCACATTTTCACATTCATACACTCACACACATACACATTCTTGCAATTGCCCATGCACAAGATTGATACAGCTCTCAGAAAGCATTCCCTCCATTACCGCCCTTCAGAGTAACACATGTACACACGTGAACTCACTCAACACACTACTGACTTCAGCAAACCCTTGGGAGCATTCATCTTTTTCCTGTCGCCCAAATACTACACACACACACACACACACCCACACATCCCACACACACACACACACACACACACACACACACACACACAAACTCACACCCTCTCTCTGCTGTGTGTGTGTGTGTGTGTGTGTGTGTGTGTGTGTGTGTGTGTGTGTGTGTGTGTGTGTGTGTGTGTGTGTGTGTGTGTGTGTGTGTGTGTGTGTGTGTGTGTGTGTGCGTGGGGTGCAGGCCCCAGGACACGTCCTCTGAGGGCTTTAATGACTGGGCTTTCATGACCACACACTGCTGGGACGAGGACCCCCGTGGGGAGTGGACCCTGGAGATCCAGGATGCCTCAGGACTCAGTAACTATGGTAACCACCAGCCCCCTCCTGATGGAGCGAGAGAGACCGAGGACGGCTCAGAGTGCACAATGCATTTGGAAAGTTTTCAGACCCTTTCAAGTTTTCCAAATGTTTTTATATTTCAGACTTTTTTTCTCATCAATCTACACACAATGACAAAGCAAAAACTGACTTTTGGAATGTTTTGTTAATTTATTAAAAGTAAAGTAGTCAGACCTTCACTCAGTACTAAGTTAAAGGCCCTTTGGCAGCAATGACAGGTCTCAGGTCTTCTTGGGAATGATCCTACAAGATTGGCACACCTTCAACTTCTTTTCAGGCTCAACTAGGCTGGATTAGGCTTTGTCAGAAAAACAAAATGTGGAAAACCTGAAAGCCTCTGAACTTTCCGAATGCATTGTGTATGTGTCTGTATGTGGTTGTGTGTGTGTGTCTGACCCTCCCTCTCTCTCTCTTTCATTCTCTGTCTGTATCTTTCTCGAACTCTCACTCCCCCCATCTCACTACCTCTCTAACTTTCCCTCTCTCTCTCTCTCTCTCTCTTTCTCTTTCTCTCCTTCTCCCTCTCTCTCTCTCCCTCTCTCTCTTTCTCCTTCTCCATCTCTCTCTCTCTCTCCTTCTCCATCTCTCTCTCTCTCTCTCTCTCTCTCTCTCTCTCTCTCTCTCTCTCTCTCCTTCTCCCTCTCTCTCTCTCTCAGGTATGCTGTCTCAGCTCACCCTGGTTCTGTATGGAAGTGGTTCTAGTGCTGCTGACCCGGCCGTGTCAGACCTCAGTCGCCCGTCCAACAACAGCTGCAAGACCTTCGACCCGCAGCAGATCTGTATTGGTGAGACACACACACACACACACACACACACACACACACACACACACATGCTTGTTTCAGTATCAGAGTCTCAAACACACACACACACAGGTTCACTTCCACACTCTTCCCCTTCAGCATCATTCAGACACTGTTGCTTCCTTGAAAAACGTCCTTGCTTTCAAGAGCTTTGCTCTTTGAGAGCGTCTAGTGTACACTGTAGTAGTCATGATACGTAGCCAGCTCTCTCCTAGCTCGTTACACCTAAGATGCCCTCAAAAGGAAAGAAAGTTTGTGTGTGTTTAAGAAAACCAAACAAATGTAACTCAAATGGTCTGGCACCCGATGGACCCCCCAGAGAGATGAGGGGTACTTTCTTTCCCACCAAAGGATGGTGTTCTCCAGTGTTTCTCGTCAGTCTTGACGCACACACACACAGAAAGCCCACGCAGTTTCAAAGCTTTCGGTTCTGTTTAGTTTTGTTTGTTTAGGTTTTTTTGGGGGGTATTTTAATCTTTTTTTTAATTAAATACTGGCTGGTGCTTCCAACCCACAGTATTCCTGTGGGGTTTGTCTGAATGTAATGGCGTGTGATTCACTTCTCATGGTGTGGCTACCGGTGATTTGCTAGCTTGAAACAAAAGAGAAATTGAACACAAAAAAACTACTTGCTGTGGAGACAAGCATGCCCTCTAGACAGACCAGCCTTAGAAAACCCTCCTTTTCAGAGTACTTCAACACCATACTTATTTTCCATACAAAGGAACAACTTCCTTGGCAGCAACTCTATCCATACCTCACAGTCTCGACCATTTTTATCAACACCGGTTCATAGCAATGCAAAGGATAGGCCCACCCCTACTGAGGGGCCGTCAGCAACACACATAAGAACGCAGCAATGGTCATTCATTAAACAGAGAAATAAACAATATAAACGCAAGTGTAAGTGTATGTAAGGGTGCTAATGTGTGTATATACAGTACGTACACGTAACGTCATCAGTCAGAACATGACGGGTCTGTGGGTTGCGCCATGACAACTACACATAAGTACTCCACTTCCTCGTAGTCCCCCTTGTCATCATTATCTGAGTCAACACCGCAGCTCTTATCATCCGCTCCTCCCGCCCCCTCCTTTACAGCGCTGAGGATGAGCGTGAGCGTGAGCATGAATATGGATCAGGGTTAGCGTGGCGGAGATAGGGCAGCGGTGCGAGCACTGCATTAGCCATATACGTATCCAGAGCAGCGTGGGTGCAGTCCCAGACTTCCTGATCAGGCTTGCTTCAGTTCAGCTATTTTATCTCTGAGTTTGCAATTTTTTCTCTCGAATCAAAGTCAAAGTGCATTTCTGCTCTGTGTGTTTATTACCATGCGGCATTTGTGCACATGTGCATGGGAGCGTGTCTGTTTAATAATTGCGGCGCTCAAGTGTGTGTGTGTGTGTGTGTGTGTGTGTGTGTGTGTGTGTGAAAAGCTGTTCTACTTCATTTCAGAAGACACTGAGACATACCATGAGTTAATATGTGTGTGTGTGTGTGTGTGTGTCTGTCCAAGCGTAAGTCTGCATGTGTGTTTGTTTGATTGTGTGTGTGTGTGTCTGTGATACTCTACACTGTGTAGAGCTGTTGTACTTAATTTCAGATGACACTAAACCATATCATGAGCTAATATCTATGTGTGTGTGTGTGTGTGTGTGTGTGTGTGTGTGTGTTCCTCCAGAGTGCAGTCCAGGCTTCTCGCTCTTCCTGCAGGGCTGTGTGAAGGTGTGTCCACCGGGCTTCAGCTCAGGCCTGCTGCAGCTCAACCTGTCGCTGGAGAGCTGGGTGGAGCAGTCGTCGGTGCAGGCCTGTCTGCCCTGCCACCCGTCCTGCCTTACCTGCTCCGGCCCCGGCCCCTCCGACTGCTTCTCCTGCCCCACGCACAGCCACCTGCTCCTGGGCTCCTGCCTCAACCAGAGCCCCATCCAGCGCAAGTCCCCCAGCGGCCCGGCGTTACCTGTGGTGGAAGGGGAGGGGGAGGTGGTAGAGGAAGGAGTCGGGAGAGGGCAGGTGATGCCGATTCCTCCCAAGCCGCACAATCACCTGCCCGCTCTGGTGGGCGTGCTCAGCTGTGCCTTCATACTGGCCACCATCGCCGGGGTCTTCCTGCTGCTGCAGTCGCGCTCCTCTAGTGCGCCCTGTGGTCAGAGGACTAAATTGCCCTCCCTGGCATCGGCAGGGGAGGGCCTTCGGGCCGGTCTGGGGCTGGGGGGGCGAGACAGGGGGGCGAGGGTGTCCTACAGGGGTATTCCCACTGTGTGGGTGGACGAGGAGCTGGCCGATGGCTCAGAGTCGGAGAACGAGGAATTCGACTGCCAGAGCGAGAGGATGGCCTTCATCAGGACTCAGAGCTCTCTGTAGCACGCTGCACTCTGTCTCACACCCTCATCACCCTCACGGCGCAAACCTCTCAAAGTCTCCCCATCAGCTTCTGACCCTCTGCCATCTCCCACTGAGTCTCTCTGTTTCATCCAAATGCGCTCTCTTTCTTTCTCTCTTTATTCATCTTTCACTCTCTTTTTCTTTTCCCCTCTCTCTCGCTCTTCCTCTCTCTTTTCCCTCTCTTCCTCTCTCTTTCTGTCTCTTTCTCTCTTTTTCCCTCTCTTCCTCTCTCTTTCTCTCTCTCTCTCTCTCTCTCTCTCTCTCTCTCTCTCTCTTCCTTCTTGCTTGTTATGTGTGTTGTGGATGAGAGAGGGCAGAGAGGGAGGAGGCTGGGAGAATGGAGAGGTCTGACCTGACAATGCAGGGTCTCTGTCAGCAGCAGGGCGGTTACCGGCCTCAGATGGATGTCCTTTGGGGGCATGCAAAGCTCAGTAGCAGGTGTGAGTGTGTGTGATGGACGAAGAGAGAGAGAGTGAAGGCGAGAAGGAGCACGACCTACGCTGAATGTTTGATCAGACAAGCTTCTCTGTGGCCTCAATTTCCCTCTTTTACTCGCTGCGTTCTATGCTTTATGGGGGGTGTACACAAAAGGAGGGCTTGTGTGTGTGTGAGTGCAGGTGTGTGTGAGTGTGAGTGCAGGTGTGTGTGAGTGCAGGTGTGTGTGTGTGTGTGAGTGCAGGTGTGAGTGTGTGTGTGTGTGTGAGTGCAGGTGTGTGTGTGTGTGTGTGTGTGTGTGTGTGTGTGTGTGTGTGTGTGTGTGTGTGTGAGTGCAGGTGTGTGAGTGCAGGTGTGTGTGTGTGTCTGTGTGTCTGTGTGTGTGTGTGTCTCAAGACTAAGAGATGAACCCAAGGGCTGTAACCGTTTGCACTTGTTCAGAGAGTTCTTAGCGCTGAGGTTATATGCACAGCTGTCTGGGAGGTGCTCTGCTGTTCTTCCTGCTTTAGCCGTATTGAAACACAGCCTACTACATTCACATTTGTTTTTATGTTGGCTCCTCTCCATGCCATTTAAGGCTTGGATTCTCTTAATTAGATAAACCTTGAGGCTTTATTACAGTCATTATTGTCACACTTTCAGCATTGTGTCGCAACCCCAATAGGTATGCGGAGAGCAGGGTATAATTTAGTAATTATACTGTATGTGTGTGTGTGTACGTGTGTGTGTGTGTGCGTGTGGCGGCTGTGGGATGATAAACAGTGTATGATTCATGAGAAGCAGTGGGAAGCAGCCTTAAAGGATCAGTTGTTAGATAGAGCACACATACACACACTCACACACTCACACACTCACACACACACACACACACACACACACACACACACACACACACACACACACACACACACACACACACACACACACACACACACAGCTCATCTCCCAATTATCCAAAACAATGCAGTAGAAAATTCCCTCTGCTTCTCCTGCTGAGTTTCATTGTCTGAAATGTGAGGTATTTACAAGTGCTTTAAAGTTCGCTCTGTACATCAACGGCAATTTTTGGACAACCAAATGTTTTTATTTACTGTGGCTTTTTGCAATTGCTTTCTCTAGTCTATATCATCTGACAGCAAACACACTGCGAACATTTTCTTCCTTTCTCTCCAAAGATGCTGTATTGATTTTCAGGTTTGGAGCTAAAACATGTCTCTGTGAGTTTAATTGAAGCATCAGAAAAGAGAGATAGAGTGTGTGTGTCTGTGTGTGTGTGTGTGTGTGTGTGTCTGTGTATTGTTCTAAAGGTCAATGCATATCTCTTACGATTGTATCATTGAGCACACAAGAGTACAAAACAAGATCTGTATTTTGTTTTTAGGTGGGTGGGATGGGGTGGGGTTGGGTTGGGGAGGTATTCCGAGTCACTACAATGAGAGACATGTTAGCACAAAGCAGCCTATTTTAAATGTAATACCTTGGATCTGATTTTTCTAGCTTTTACTCTATTTAACTGATGTTGATACCATGTATATTAAATTAATTGTTAAGAAACATCAATGTAGTGTTTTGCATCATTTTGGCAAGCTCGCTTATTGCCTTGAGCCGTACACAAAAGAGAAACCAAAGGAAATGTATGGGGAGTGAGAGAAACCAAACGGATAACCAAACCAAAAGGATAAAAGGAAAGAGAAGGGGGGTCTCTAATGGTTACACATGGGGTTAGAATATTCAGATCTAACATTCCAGCTGGAATGACCCTGCTTGTCAGTCAGCATGAGGCCAAGCCAGAGTAGTACTCTGCGGAGATCCTCTCGCTTCTCATCCATTCACCCAGGGAGTGGAAAGGAGGAAAATGTCTGAACCCCGCCTTTCGGCCACGGGAGGGCTCGGGCTGATGGATTCGATTCGCGTTATGGAAATGTGCGTATAAACTGACATTTATAATTAGCTCTGCTGGGAGGAATGTGCGCTTATGTTTTGGAGAAACTACATGCCCGGAATCCCAAGCGTATCTCCATCTGTACAAAGGAACAAGAGCACAGGCTACTCATAAATAAACTACATTTCTGTTAGGAATGAAAAACATCAGAGAAGCTAATCTTACACACATAAGTTAATAATACTCTGCGTCACAAGTTGATACAAACATCAACTTTGGCCTTGACTTTAGTGATGGGTCTTTCCTAAGTTACTTGTATTACCTTCTTTGACTGGCCCTTTCTGGTGCATCAACTTGGTTCTTTTCAGTGAATGGTCCATTACATATGATTTTCTCACAGGAAACGCCTTGGTCATCCCTCTGATATAATCCACCAAAATGCAGCATCTTTTATAACCCCCTTGACAGCCATTGCAGTTGCCCTTTCAAATGAAAGCCCAGTCTTGATCCCCTTTGTTCAAGACAGAGCTGCTGTTCTCACTAGCGCGTTTCTAGATGAATTGTGTAGCTAAAATCAGAGGGAAAGCGAAGGTGAGTGGCTCTAACCTGAAGGCCAACAGATCACCTGGGTAAGCAGGACATAAGTGATGTAGAAGTCATGACACCATCAGACTGCCCAACCCTGCCGTTGAATAAAACCTGAAACTGGTGACAGGAACCATACGATGCAATAGTCCACATTTCAGAGGCAAATCCGCATATGGAACAACATTATGTGTGTGTGTGGGGGGGGGGGGGGGGGGGGCTATTATTAAATGTATCCTCATTAAAGGGTAAAACACACAAACTACTGATTCCTACGTGTAAAACAGTTGGAGAGATGATATCCGTCAGAACAAGACTCCATCGTCTAAAATTGTGGGCGTTTGCCTTCGGGATCGGACAAAGAGTGAAACGCTGGCGGTATTCCGTGCCTCTCTACTGCTCCCTGTCGGTAGCCGGCGAGAACTGGAGAAACGCCCGTAAACGGACTGTCCACTGTCCCGCCGCGATTGTGATTGAATCCTAGAAACCATCGTCTCAGCAAAAAGCACCTACAAGATCACCTTTTGAGTGTGGACAGTGTATTACCATTCACTTGCTAATACAATAGCAGTACTGTTCACCTTAATGAACAGAGCAAACTATCTCAGAAAGCACTCTTGTGTACATACAGCACTGCTGTGATAAAGACTGTAATGGCAATTACTTTGTGTACCCTGCCATCTTCCCGTTAGTGATAAAAACACCACAGTCCACACACAACGATTTTCATGTCTTCTCTTTATTAAATGTTCTTCAGCTGCTTGGCATTTCTCCTGGATGCATCACTTAAACACACTCAGAAAACCAATGCCGGGGATAAAAATAAATAAGCTATTCACCTCTTTTTCTGCAAACAAATCAAGTCTCAGCAAACTTCAAACTGCACACAGAGAAGACGGCTACAGAGAGACAGCAAAGTAGGGGGGGGGGGGGGGAGAGAGAAAAGATGGGAGTGAAA
>NC_137926.1:13906679-13986679 GCF_963457725.1 Sprattus sprattus | reverse complement strand
TGGGACATTTCAATTTTTTTCCGGACAAAGACCGGCAATTACCGGACAACGGAAACGCTGGTGTGTGTGTGTGTGTGTGTGTGTGAGTGTATTAGTGTCGTCACCTGGCTCTGGATAGTCCGAAGGTTGAGCAGGTGGAAGTCGCAGGGCAGAGGCGTGGGCAGGGGGGAGAAGGTGCGCAGGGGGGGCACGCCGTGTTTGGCCACCACAGGCAGCGCCAGCACCTCATGGTTCAGGAACGCAGACGTCACGTGACTGACGATTGACGGGAAGCTGAGTGTCTCACTGTCTAGTACCTGCCACACACACACACACACACACACACACACACACATATGTACACACACACACACACACACACACACACACAGTAAGTTCCAGTGGACCAACATCAAGAAATATCAACTATCATGAACCATGAGGACATCAAGCAAACCTCACCAACCAATACCAGTCTTCCATATGACACATAGACTGGAAATGCAATCTACAAACTCTCACACTCACACTCACACTCACACTCACACTCACACTCACTCTCACTCTCACACAAAGAGAGAACGACTGCACTATTCCACTATTGCTCTACAGGATCACAGTTCTGCAGGGGTGTCACATCCGCACTGAAGAGGGGGGCGGGGGAGCGCATCATGACCCACAGGCACCTCACCCAGAGGGGCAGAGGGGACCTTCTGTTCACCATGTCTCCTGGGTAGCGCCTGGGGCCTGGTGGTTGACTGTGGGTGGTGATGGGGGCGGGGGGGTGGTGCTGTAGGACGGGAGGGGTGGAGATGCTACAGATGGGCTAAGCCACATGGGGAGGTAAACTGCTCGCTATGTTTTACAGTTGCCACGGCAACGTTACCTCTTCAGTCTCGTCTCCGAACATGCCAGAGAAAAACGAGTGGAAGTGGGAGGAGACTCTGGCGAACACGCCAGCGTTGGGAGCAAACTGAACGAGTGCAAATAAGAGAGAGAGAGAGAGAGAGAGAGAGAGAGAGAGAGAGAGAGAGAGAGAGATAGAGAGAGATTAAGAGATAGAGAGAGAAGGAGAGAGGAGGAGGGGTGACAGGAGAGACAACAGACCCAGTGTGAGAGGAGTGGGCAAGAGTTGTAATGACAGAGGGTATTGTGTGGGAGGACCAACATGGCCTCCACTGTCGGTGCACAGGAGGAAAAAGGCTCCTCTCTAATGAAAACCTTTTGTCAGAGCTGCACACCTGACACTGAAGAGCGACCCTGTCCCTGCTCTCCCACTCTGCCAGGAGAGGAGATAACAATACCAGAAAATAACAATGACACAAAATAACAATGACAGAAGTGGAGGCTGAAAGTGTCCTGTCCGCCTTACCCGGCTGCTTCCAGGCCTCCTCTCCAGCTGCAGGCGGAAGCGGTTGAGGGTCTTCTTGTTGTCCTTCAGGCCCTGGCCCAGCCCTCGGTTATCATCCTGCATCAGCCGCCGGTCCAGGATCACCTCCAGCTGACCTGGGGACAGAAGACAGGAAGAGAGGAGAGGACAAGAGGGGAAGGGGGAGGTGGGGAGAGGAGAGGAGGAAAGGAGGAGAAGAGAGAAGAGAAAAAAAAGGAGTTGAGGAGGGGGGGAAGGAGAGCAGATGTGGTGGGATGAGAGGAGAAGAAAGACAGAGGAGAGAAGAGGGAAGGAGGGAATAAGGAAGAGGGGAAAAAACAGAAGAGAGAAGGGAAAAGGAAAAAAGAAGAGAAAAAGACAGAAGCAGGAGGAGGGAAGGGAAGAGAAAACGCAGAGAGGGGGATGAAGAGGAGGGACAGGAATAGGCAATTTAATTCCACTCCAGCTGGGTGAAGAATGTCAGCTGAACAGATGCTGGTCTCGGCGGGGTACTGACCACTGTCCAGACTGGTGACCCCCAGGGCTTGGGCGCTATGCAGGGTGAGACGGTGCTGGCTGTCCTGGATGTAGGCCATAGTGGGCATGGGGTAGAAGTTGGCCTGCAGGGGCAGCTTGTGGAAGTAGCGCCGGGGCTGGATCTGTGGAAGAGCACCAGAACTCAGCCGAAAGCACTAAACAGGGCCTGTGTTCTACACCACTGCCATACAGAGCAGACAGCACAGCAACTCCACTGGGGTCTGATCTTAGTGCTTCACTGGGCATTTGGATGCTGACAGCGATGCTAAGGTGAAAGGGGACATGGGAAATGGGGTACAAGGCTTGCCAGGGCCCCAGTGTCACCACAGTAAAGGCTAATAATGAAGAACTCATAAATGGGGCTTATCAGTACTCTGCATACAGTGCTGTGAATGATGAATGAATTAGGAGCAGACAAAATCGAGAAAACAGACAGCAACAATCACATTAACAACACTTTCTTGGTAAAACAACAACCTGAATTTAAACATTGTCAACATGTTGAACGACATTATAATCTTCACATTCATTTCAATGCAAATGCCTCGGCAATTGAACAAACTTTGCAGTTAAACAACCTTTGCTGGTTGCATGTCAAGCGAGTTGACATGCTGTCTAATATCCACTTCAGACTGCTACTACTCCTCTGATTTATTCAAGGTCTGAGTCTTTCAAATGAGCAAAATACCTGACTGGCTTATTTATGAACTCTGTTACTGCTTTAGATTGGATTTATTTTTATAGTTGATAAAAAGACATGTGTTTTCAAACCTTTAATAAATCAGAGCCTATGCATATTAGCTTTCCTAACATCAAATCATGGATATGTGCCTCTTAAAAGGCACCAGGGGGAAGTCACATGTTGAACTAAAAGGACCTTTTGCAACACTCTAAAATTGTTAAGCAAACAAAAAATAAAATTTTGCACAAATGCAGAGCTACCATTAAGGACTCAATTGTTATGAAACAAATGAGTGACATTAACAGATATGCTATTTGCTGATGCACTAAAGGGGCTGACCCCACGACAGCACACTGACCTGGAAGCCATTGAGGTCTGTGTAGAAGGTGTCCTCGCTCTGGATGTCTGTGGTGACGCGCATGGCCAG
Organism: Sprattus sprattus; assembly: GCF_963457725.1. Classification (NCBI taxonomy): domain Eukaryota; kingdom Metazoa; phylum Chordata; class Actinopteri; order Clupeiformes; family Clupeidae; genus Sprattus; species Sprattus sprattus. The sequence goes on along the minus strand of NC_137926.1, from coordinate 13,983,685 downwards.
CTCCTTGTTGGCCTGGTCGCGGATGTCCACCAGGACGCTGACGTCCAGGGAGAGGCCCTCCACCCCGGGCACGTTGTGGATGCAGACGGTCTGCTGGAAGTGCTGGAACTGGGTGACCACCTCTGAGAAGAGCGGGCCCTCCACTACACGCACCACCGGGGCTTCCCTCTGTGTGTAGGGCTTGGACAGGTGGAGAGAGGACGACCTCTTAATATCTTACACACCCCATATACCACAAGTGTAAATGAGTACGCATCTATGCTGGATGTACAACTAAACATTTGTGATCATACTTACGATTAAGGTTAATGGGTTTGTGAACCTCTATGAAAAATAATCTAATCTGAAATATTTTTAAACCAACATACAAATCTAGATGTGTGTGCATCTCTGCAGCGAGTCTGCATGTGCTGGATGTACACTTGTGATTCTTAGTTTCAACATATAAACGTGTTTGTTAAATGGAAAACGTTTTGTGGAAATAATCTGTTCTGGAATCAGTTATGTACTACACATCAATGTAGCAGATTGTCATTATGTAAGATGTACCCCTAAACATTTGTGACTGTATTAAATGGGTAGACGTTTTTGGAAATTGTGGATGTTTCTGGAAATTAATCAAATTCTAAAAGTGGACGTGCAAAAAGAGCTGGCTGGAAAGTGATCATTGCCAGAGACAGAGAGAGGACACTGCGGTATGATGGGAGTGGCCAGCAGCACTCTGCTGTACGGGCTGCTGTGGGAACGGGACCTACCTTGGCTCTGCCGTCGGGCAGGAACAGGTACGCGCCGCTCTTGTCCTTAGATGGCCGCGTGCCGTAGGTGACAAACTGGAACTGAACCCGCATCTCCTGAGATTCATCCTTCCGCCGGATAGTCTGATGAGAGAGAGAAAGAGAGAGATGAGGTTGATCTGAACTGTAAAAATAGAGCTGCAGAATCTAGAGCGTTTCCTAATCCTAGTTTTGAATGGCCTCCCAGCACAGCATGTTTTGGGTCCTGCTCCTGCTCTTCATTAGCTGATCACAGCTGAATGATGCTATCAAGGGTTTGAGAGGATCTGATGAATCTGGTGTGTTAAGTGCAGGGAGAGATGTAAGACAGAAGAGAGTTCTCAAGGGAACTAAGATATGCAGAGGAAGGGGTTTTGTAAAGAAAGAAGGGGATGAAAGAGACATGTGGGGAAGATGAGAAGAGAGGAGAAAGGGAGATGAATAAATCATCCGGCACCATATGTTTCCTCTAACCTGGAGGCTATAACAGATCTGCTAGCTAACAGTAGTCATAGTTGATCTGTAAACAACTACCACAGAAACATCCACCCCTCCTGCTCCTTGTGACCCTATCTGACCCCTGAAATGACCCCTTCCAACAATGACCCCTCACACGGCTGACCTCCAGCAGGCCTGTGGTTCCAGAGAAGCCCAGCGAGAGAGCCTGGCTGTTGATGAAGAAGGGCTGGGCGTCTGCGATCTGCATGCGGAGCGGCAGAGGGTCCAGGCCCCTGACGGCTCCAGTCCCGGGGGCCAGGCGCATCACTGTCTCGGAGCGCATGGTCATGGGCGAGTCTGCCGTCTCATACAGGTGGTACACAGCCAGGCCCAGAGCAGGCAGACGCGCCATGAAGGAGACCTGAGGGGAGAGGATATGGGGTTAACACACACCCCCACACACACACCCACACCCACACACACCCACCCACACCCACACACAAACAACAGACGTATAAACCCAGCCATACACACACAATTGGTCACTCAAAGCCAGGAAGAAAGGAAGACGGTATTACACAGACCCAGACAGAGACAGAGACACTGACCTGGTAGACCTCAGCGTTGACCTGCAGGGCAGAGCTCCACTGGGCACTCAGCTGCACAGGTAAGGTCTGGCCATCCTCTGTCAGCACACGCACATGTGGAGAACTCACCAGGGCTGTCACAACACACAGCCTATCCTGCTCCACTGGGTTAAACACCACCAGATACCTGGAGAGGAACAGACGCAAGGACATTTTATGCACACACATATACACACACACATAATCACACACACAGCCCATCCTGCTACACTGGGTTAAACACCACCAGATACCTGGAGAGGAACAGACGCATGGACATTTTATACACACACACATAATTACACACACAGCCTATCCTGCTCCACTGGGTTAAACACCACCAGATACCTGAGGCAACACAGATGCAGATGTACTTTATGAACAAACACACAGTCCTGTTCCACTGGGGAAAAAACACCACCAGATGCCTAGGGGATGCAGATATACTTGATACAGACACTCAAATAAACACAAACACACAGATGGTCCTGCTCTGTCAAGTGAGACGGTACCAGGTAAGTGAGTTGAAACTGCTGCAGAACATTCCAATTCTAATGCATATGTAGCCTACATATACCCTTTACACACAGACACACAGAAACACACACAGACACACACACACACACCACCATTAAAAATATGTGTTTATAATGAAGACAGAGGAGCAGTGCACCAGGGAAACAGGGCTCCAGATGGTGACTAAAATGTTTGCCAATGAGCCAATCATTATTATTAATTTTGTGACCATTTCTTTTCCCCGCCAGTCTCCAGTGGCTACCATCCCCCCGGCTTTCTTTCTTCAGCCAACTGATATACTTACGTCAAGATGTGACAGGCTCCAACATGGTTAGCGATGGTCCAATGGTGCAAAACAGGTTTTCAAAATCACCAAGTTCACAGAGAATTACAAAGGTTTAGCTGTGCAGCCATTTACCCATGGCATATTTCTTCATTCCCCAAAGATTTAAACTATCAAGTAAAGTTTGACAGTAAATGTCACGTAGAGATCTCTTCTAGTTTATGTTTAGGTCTTCTGAAGTTTTCAAGGCTTTCAAAATGCTATCCAATGCTAAATTTTAAAGGCATATTAACCAGATTATGGGTACTTGTTGGACTTTTTTGTAAGTTTGCTAGTTCCAGTTCCAGTCCAAGAAGTAGTAATATTGGGTTTTTATTATGCTTGAAAACATTAAACTTAGTTCTGTTGAGCCGACATGATGACAATGCAACACTATATTTTGCAAAAATACTGTGTGTTGCAGAAATATTTTCTATTTTATTGTATCATGTATTATATTGCCACACAAATACCTTGCTTTATCATATTATTTTTAGGTAATATCATCCATCACCCGCTCCTCAAACTTTTATTCAGCTCCTCCATATTTAGGGTTTCGGAGCCATTGGCACCTAAGGTTTATGTTTTGTCTGGAGCCCTGGGACATAAAGAGAAAATACAGCGAGCCAAAAAAAGAGTCAAAGAAAAGATTAGGATGAAGGAGAGCGACAGAAGCATTAGTGAGGGAGTCTAACCTGGGGGTGTTGGGGTCCAGCTCAATGAGAGTGCGCTGAGGGAGGGAGTCCTGGGTGGCCCGCCGGTCATCCTGTTCTCCACAAACAGACACACATAAGATTCACATATACACCATACACTGCACACACACACACACACACACACACTCTCTCTCAAACACACACACACACACGGTCATATCTGTACTGGGCATCAGAGACTAGTGTGTGTCCAAGCTCACCGTTTCCAGGAAGGGCTCAGACTGGTAGAAGCGGTACACGTCTCTGTTCTTCATGACCAGGAAGTGAGCGGCATTAATGATTACTCTCTTCAGACCCACCAGAGCACGCAGCAGCCTGGAGACAACGCAGAGGAGTGAGTACACACGCACACACACACACACACACACACACACACACACACACACACACACACACACACACACACACACACACACACACACACACACACACACACACACACACACACACACACACACACACACACACACACACACACACACACACACACACAGCTACAGTCTCTCTATCACATACACACACCCACACAAACAAGGACACCCACGCACACATTCAAAACTATGCAAGGACACCCAGAAACATTCCAAAATGCAAACCATTTGCAACCGAGAGACCAAACCAATGCAACCCAACCCAACACACAAAGATACACTTACATAGCGCGCACACACAAACACATGCATCACTGGTCATTCACAGACATGATACAGGTGTCAAAAGTATGCACACAAACGTCCTTGCGCACACAACCCCGTGCCACTACCTGTTGCCGTAGTCGATGACGACAGCCTCCTTGGCAGTGCCTGTGATGGCGTCGTGATGCTGAAAGAGGGCGACGTTGCGGCGGGCCTCCGTCAACAAGGAGTAGTCCGAGACTGGGTAGCGGCTCTCCATGCCCGAGTGACGGACGTGTGCCAGCGCCAGGCTGTATAGGATCTCCGCCCCCCTGAGGACCACACAGAGCAGGCATCAGAGCCTAGACTCCTATCCCCCCCTCCCACCTTTAAAACACCCCTAAGACATACACCTCCAGGCAGCTCAGTGAGCTGAACTCTCCAGAGAACATTCCAGCACATCCAGTGCTTACACTCGGCTCTAATGGGCTTTCCAGAAAGCTGCACAGTGTGCTGAACCTTAGAGAAGAAAAGACTAACGAGCACATCGGTCCCTGCTCGCTCTCTCCTTACTGTCCCCCCCACAGAACAGCAGTCCCTGTCAAGTAGATTAACCAATTGAGAGCCACCTCCATACATTATTGAGACAATTTTGGAAGAGGGGACTATAATTGCTGCCATTAGGGAAGCTGTTCCTGATAAAAAAAAGCCTGTGCCATAAAACGGGGCCACGACCAGAGAGAGGGAGATTTATGTAGTCTTATTTCCCCGAAGAGTCCCCACTGGGATGCACTCCCTGGATCTTTTTAATGAAGCCTTCATAGCCAGGACCCAGTCAGCCCAGAACGGCCTGCAGTGGGTGGAAGCAGCTTAGAGAGGCCCAGCTGAAGGTGGGGTCGTTGCAGGCGTCAGCTCACCTGAGGTGGGACTCCAGCACGCGGTCTAGGTTCTTGTAGAAGGGTCTGGAGGTGAAAAAGCCACTCCAGTAGTGGTCCTCGCGGTCGGCGTAGGAGAAGAAGTCGCCATTCAGCACAGGAAATTCGGGCGGCCGAGTGCCGGGGGCCACGTCATTGGCCTTGTACACCGCGTTGAAGTAGTCCGACAGGGTTCCAAACTGGGCCTGGCGAGTCGACAGACAGAGAGAAGAGAACTTGAGGGTGGAACTCAGTAACAAAGGCAGATGGACATGAAAGCCCCCACAGCGAAGCAGTGCAACAGAGTGGACTTCAAAATAGGCGCTTAAAGTGAGATTCCGTCGACCAGGGGCTGTCCAGAAATCTCAGCCTCTTAGGCTCTGAGGCTCCTGGCCATAAAACTTTATGATCTTTACATGAATTACTCATTAATTCGGGGGAGTTCCAACGCCCACTCCCTGGCTTAATGGGGGGTTTGTTGTACTGCCACAGAGAGGCCCTAAAATTAGTGTCTGCCCGACAGCAAAGACAAACACCTCCACCTACCCTGAGCCTGGCTTCCCAGCGCTGTTTTGTGGGGGTGATTAAACCCCCCCTGCAGCCTTTTAAAGATCAGACGCGGTGCTTCACCAGTGATTCATCGAGCAGATTTAATTTCCCCGCTTAATTAATAAATGTCTTTGGCAAATCTGAAACGCTAATGTTGTTTCATTGCGCCATATCACACTGAGAACAGTAGCTTTCAGGACGTAATGAGCGATTTCACGAGGCAAGAACCAGCTCTCACTCATAAACCAGGCTACTGATTTAAGACATGGAGGGCTTTTACAAGGAGCTACATACAGACAAGACAAGCCTGATCAGAGATCAACCGAACGCCAGTTTTTATTCAGTCATACCTGCACATGCATCTCCGGGTGGGAGTTCATGTAGTCAAACAGACGCTGGTAGTTCTGGAACTGTTGGTCCCACTCCACGGTCTTGTCGTAGCGGAAGTCATCACCAAGCGGAACCAGTAGAACCTTACTGCGGAACAGCTTGGACTTCTTGCGGTACTGGTCCAAGAGAAGGTTAGCCCTGAGGAAAAGGCAGGTGGCAGAACACCATTACATGACATAAAGTAAAGGCCTGTTTTCAGGAGAAAAGCACTCTGGCTAGATATGAGGCATAAGAAAAAGTCCAGCTCCTTTCGTGAGGTCATTTGAGGTCATAGGGTCCTCCCAATATAGCCTCTAACCTTAACCCCATCCGCATAGGTGAGGTCCTATTGTTCTTTCTTGTTTTAATTAAAAGTGACATTAACAGTGACATTTTCTGAAAACGTATCATTCTGACCTTCAGAATTGACACTGCCTATTTCTAGTTCCTTGTTGTGAACAGACTTCTTTCTCACATTCCTGCCTGCCACACGCCTGAGAGAGCAGCCATGCGGAGCTATAAAGCTGTTAAGGTGGATGAGCTTTTGGGTCGTGCATACAATCCGAGGGAAACAAAAACAAGCTTTGGGATCTCGTCTCTACCGCTGATGCTAGGTGAGCTGCTTTCAGGTTTAGCCCCCTTTTGTGTTAGCGCAAGGAATGGAGCAACTTCTCCTTTGTAAGTTCAGTGAGCATATGGATGATGCTTGGTCAATAGATTTCACCATGAGCAGTATTTCCAAGGGGAAGTTATAGGAACTGAAACACACAAACACACACACACACACACACACACACACACACACACACACACACACACACACACACACAATACAGTGTGTATCTATATCTAATAAATGTGTTAATCAGTATGTGTGCTCTCTTGGATTTGGTTTTGTCGATAAAACGTGTGTGGCGCCGTGAGATAAGAAACTACTGTACGAAGAGGAGGAACATGCCGTTAAAATGTTCTCTCTCTCACCGGTCAAGTTCACATGACTGAAATCCATGAGGTCAGTAATTGAATTCCGTGAGCCGCCACCCCCACTGCCCACACACACACACACACACACACACACACACACAAAAAGACAACATGATGAAGGTGCTGACCCACTGAATCTTGACGCATCGTTGACTAGTAGTGCAGCGGCCTATTGGACTTTGACTTTCTATTATTCTACTGAGTGTGAAAATAGGGGAGATCTGTGACTTTCAGTGTCACATTTGTGACACATGGGAAATATTGAGAATCCAGTAAAACGAGAAAGAGCTGCTGAATAACAGTTGAATAGTAGTCGAAAGGTTGCCAGTTGTTCTCATTATTGAATAGTATTTTTGCTTGAAATGCCCATCCCTAATCAGTGCACACCACACCCACCTCTTGGGTTAGGGTAGAACCGCCCAGGGGCAGCTATGAGTATGACGTGCTTGTTTGGACTCAAGCCCATAACCTTAGTGTTCTTATTCCTAACCTGACGCCATGCATGTACCCACCTCTCGGCCACGTTGGTGTCCACGATGGGTTTGGGCGGAATCTTCCAGGGGCAGTTCACCCGGCTGCCCGGGAGGCGCTTGAAGTCAAACTGGCAGCAGATTTTTGGGTCGGGTCCACAGGTGTGTGGCACGTCATAGCTGTAGAATGGCATCATGTGGCAGAACATATCCGTACCAGACCCCTGGTCTGTCACCATGGCAACAGAAAAGTTGAGCAAGGACGTTTGATTTTAGTAATCGTGCCATGTCCGGATCTATCACACACAAAAGTGGCTAGGGACATTAACTCTTAATTCTTGTATTGGGCTAGTTCAGGCATGCGGTCCCACACCCCTAAGCTCAGTGAAAAGCCTGCAGTGTGACACAAAGTCACAAAATGACTTCTGAAAGCCTAAACAATTGTGACTAATTGAGTCTAACACAAAGATGTAACACACACCCCCAATAATGGCGTCATCTTACTTCTCACTCACACCCAAATTATCTAACCCCTGGAAATAGATAAATAGAATGGGAATAAACACTGCTAAACATGCCTTTTTCAGTTAGAGTATTCTCTGCCAGTAACTTACTAAACAATTAACAAATATTGACCAAAACAGACCCACGACTTTGGAACTTTCTCCTCCATGTTCAACATGAAACAAAGATTTGCTGATAACTGACATGTCTAGTCTAGTTTTTATTTGTATAATCTAACTCCACATCCCAATATTCCCAAACACACCATCCACCCCATCACTGTACCCCTCTTCCCTCCGCCCCGCAGCCTGTGACTCACCCCAGGCCTGCCTCCACATGAACTCCAGGCTGCGGCTGGCGGCAAAGTGCTTCTTGATGGAGTAGTGTACCCTCTGGATGAGCATACTGGTCAGGTTGGCCTGCTTAAGCACGTACGGCATGGTGGCACTGTGGCCAAACGGGTCAATGGCCCAGCCAGAGCGGGGGGCAACGCCTGAAACCACAAGGAAGGACACAGAAATGAACCCTCTGCCCTCAACAGACTCCACTGACCTTAACCGCTGACTAGCTCCCATTGGCCGCTAGTCAGGTTGAGGTGAGAACAGATGTGGATGACAACAGGTGGGCAGTGCCTACCCAGGTTCCTCTCCAGCCACTGGTGGCCCTCAATGAGCTGGTCAATCATGGCAAAATAGTGGGTGTTGGCCTCGTCTGGCATCACCCAGCCACCCGTGACCATCTCCAGCTGCCCATTCTGAATCAACCTGCAGGCAAGAGCAGTCAAGCAAGAAGTCAAAGGCAAGTGAAGGGCATGGTGCACAATGGGGACTGGGGCCGACTGTCTTGTACATCCACAAAAGACAATGCAATGCTTTGTAGGGGTGGGAATCTATTGGCACCTCACTATTCGATTCAATTCCGATTCAGAGGCCAACGATTTGATTCTTAACCGATTATCGATTATCAATTCTAAACCGATAAAACAATTATCAAAGCATCTCAATTTTTAAAACATTTGAGTTTGCTACTCAGAGTCTTAAATCTGCTACTCAGAGGTTGCAAATCACTTCCCAAAACACTTAATAATTAAAGAAAATCAAAAGATGAATTACCTTCTTTATTTTTTTTAATAGAGAAAAATCTTTTCCTTGTCACAATTATGACTTTTTATGAACAATGCAATAATCGATGCAGCTTGCATTTCAACACAAAATGGATGTAAAATAATGTTTTCGATTATGTTCGTTATGTTTCGAATTGTTCTAGAGAGAATCGAGAGAAATCAAAGAATCGATTTTTTGTTCCACCCCTAATGCTTTGACTGCTTGGCAATACTTGCTTATAGCCAGCTACAATCATTACTATTAGCTTTCCAACTGGATGAAGCACAGACAGAAACACGGTCATATCTCTCCTAGCCAGAGCCTTACTTGCGCATGGCCTCCTGCTTGTGGATGTCGACACTCTCCCACCACTTGGCAAAGAAGGAGATCTCAGACCAGATGAACTTCCTGCGTGGGTCCTCGGCCAGCTTGACCAGCATGTTGTTGAAGATGTGCTGCGTCTGGTCGCTGTAGTATTTGTCGAAGGTCTTGATCCAGCCTACATCACAGATGGAGGAACAGCTGGAGTTAACGAGCGACCTGAGTCTCGAAATGAATTTCCAAGCACCAACCCCTCCCCCCTTAAACTGTGCTCCACCATTCTGTTTTTGGGGCTGGAAGTAAGGGGGGGGGGGGTTAGTCGATGAAATAAATATGGCCAACTTTAGAGCTGCTACGGGCTCCCACTCGCACAACAAACATAATCTGTGACTTGGAACCCAGAGAGCCGACCTGTTAAAAATGACGCTCCTTCAATTATTCAGACGTGAACGTCTCCTTACCCCGCACACAAACCATGCCGTCAGCTTGAACAGAAAGGTGAGTGAGCAAGGGATGAAAGGGCTAAGTCATCACTCATTACTTTCAGCAGTGTTGCTTATATAACAGGAAAACTGAAATCCTTTGTTCGGTCGTATTCCTCATACTTTTTATATTTACCATTATTATGCAGACAATCTGCGATACCTGCACAAGTGTGGTGATGTGGTCTGTCTGATTGTAAGTTTGGTCACACACACACACACACACACACACACACACACACACACACACACACACACACACACACACACACAGGTTCAGTCCCTGCAGACCCGCAGGCTGTGTGTGTTTGCAGCCAGAGAGGAGTGGTATTTAGAGAGAGAGCGAGAGAGAGGGAGAGAGAGAGAAAGAGAGAGAAACGTGAACAAACTAAAGACAGGGTAGGCTATTCACACACACACACACACACACATATATATATATATATATATATATATATATATGGATATGTAGGGAAGGGAAGGGTAGGATATGTCTCTGTGCCTCACCATCCCCAGCCACTGTGCTGCAGCAGCAGTAAAGATCTTTTGACTCTCACACAACCACAGTCAAACCACTCCTCATGCCATAATGGGCTCACTCAGGACGGTAAGGTCAATTACTGTTTCATCAGATCAATCACAAACGTGTGTGATGCCAATGGCTCAGCTGACTCATGATGCAGACCCAATGTTCCACTCCGTGTAGACATCACTTATTTATATATTATAGAGTGAGCAGACATCCTATATTTCAGCACACGTTAAATTAAGCTGACTTCTTTCACTCCTCTATTATTTTTTTCTTTGTCACAAAAATCCACAAAACGGTGAACCCTTTCTTTCCCCAAAGAACTAAAACATGGCCCATGGAATTCCTTTCCATGTCTAGAGTGGACTCAATGAATGGCAGTGTGGGAAATGCAGTCACCCTTACAATCTGAGAAGACCACTTAAGTAGAGACAGATCATTAAAAAGAGACAATGACAAAGAAAAATACATGGTGGTCAGAGGGGGGTGGGCCCACCTGGATCATTGTGTGAGTGCGGCACCACAAACACCTGCAGGGGCTCATCATCCCACTCGCCGGGGTCGTAGGTGATTTCAAAGCCCTGCTTCCACACGCCACCGTCCACGTTGTCGAAGCTCAGCAAAGAGTTAACCTCCAGCGTCTGTGTACACACAGTACAAGAATTAAAGGTCAGATTGCATAAAAAAAAATGTATGCAATACAAACACTCCAAAACGAAAAAACTCAAATAGCAGGGGGGTTGTTGGAATGACTTATATTATTGCGAATATAAATATAATTGAGACTGTGCCTTCATTTTATGATTGGAAAGTACGATTGAAGTGAATTTTCTCAATACCACCAAGCAGTAAGGGATGCAACGGATAATATGAATACACACAGAAAACACACACAGATTTCATGAGTAAATGCACATGATGTGGGAGTGCCTGGGCAGCACCAGCCCCGATGCCAGCTGGAGAGGCCAGGCTCACCTGCAGGTCTGTGGGGCCGCGGCGGAGCTGGGCGAACTGGCAGTCGCGTGGGCGCAGCGACAGCAAGGCGGGCCGCCCGTCGAATGGCATCACCCAGGAGCCGTTGTTGCTGCGGAAGGGCAGGTGCCCACTGGGCGAGATGGCACCCGTGTCAGTGAGCTCCAGCACGGAGTCCTTGATGTGGCTGATGATCTGGTGGTTCTCCTCCAGGAGCTGCTCCAACTGCTCAATGCGGTTCTGCAGCACCGAGATCTGGCTCTGCCCAAACCACATGAAACACAAACAACCAAATTAACCAAAGGCGTGATGACCACTACTGTCAGCTTCCTCCCAGCTATGGCAAAACGGAAAAAAGCCGACTGTGCATTAACAAAACATTGTGCACTAACACAAATTAATGAATTGCACTTGTTTACCCTCATTAAGTAATTAAGTTGAAACCAGCTCTTAAAACAGGTAATTACTGAGGCTGTCAAATGCCATCTTTCCTCACATGCATCTCCCTGACTGACTGTCAGGAGAAGCGCATGGGGGATTCATCTGGTGAATAAATTACGCTTTAACAGTTTAAGCCAATTAGCACCTTATAATATAAGCATAATGAAGCTTTTGAGAATTAAAGCAAAGTGACTACTGTGATCCAAGAGTAATCTGCCCTGCCTACTGGCTCTGCCTTTGGCAGCCTGAAGCCTAGTGACTGGCAGTGGTCTAGATTCAATGTTGTAGCTGTTTATGTAGAACCACTGATAATCATTGCAGTGTCAGGACAGTGATAAAAAGGTAAAATCACTGTAATGCCTTGCATACATACCCTAGGGAAGTTCCCCCCTGTGTTCTGTCTTCTGGCGGGGTCGTGCTGAACCTTGTCCAGCATCAGGTAGAGGGAGAACACGGCCACACAGAAGATAGCGCCCCCGCACACAGTCACCTGTTTCTTCAGCTTCATCCTGAACTTCAGGGTGTAATGTCAACGGAGGGTAAACTAGGGTCGGGTATATGGCCTCTGCCTGCGGCACTCTTTTTCTCAGAGCGGTTGGGGGTTGTTGAGCAAGGAGTTGTGAATGCTCAGTCTTTCATAAAAAATAAAGTGGTCTGTGTGCGTGTGTCAGCAGAGTCTCATGACTAACCCTTTGCTCTACCCAAAAACCTCCTTGCGTCAGGAGCAGGGCCGTGGGAGGTGTGCGTGGGTATTCGGTGCAAGGGGGTCCAATCAGCAGGAGTTGGCCGGCACCCGCTCTGTCAACTGCAGCCAAATCTCAGCCACCACCAGGCTCCAGCAAAGTGCCCCTTGTGCTCAACCATCCAAAACTTCCAGGGCAGGCAAAAAAAAGAGAGAGAGAGAGGGAAAAAAGAAGAAAAAAAAACACACACACAACGGCTTACAAACAGCGGGACCCCAGACAGGGAGCCTACTGTTCCAGTGGCACAGTGTGTATGCTAGTGTGACATAGTGGGTCTGTGTGTGTGTGTGTGTGTGTGTGTGTGTGTGTGTTTATCACAGCCAATGCAGTTCTATCCACAGGAGCTTCATGCAGCCGTATCCTCCCCTCTCCAGCCCGTCCACAGCAGCATTGGCATCTCTCAGTGTGGACTGACAGCACAGGGCACGAAAAGAAGTCCTTCGCCTACTGTGCCCCTTGCCATTTAGTTGTCATCCAATTAACTCATTTGTTAACATCAGTGCTTTCCTGCTGTATGACACTCAATGCCACTTCACTAAACAGCCCGACAGACCAACGCACTCAAGGGGAGCAGGTAAAGTCTTTAAGTGTTCACAGAAACTGGCAGGGGCAGGGGGTCCTCTTGCAGCCGTAGAGACGTTACATGCAAATAGCTTTGTGTAAGCTAGAAAGGAAGCTAATACTTCACAATGGCAGGCTGTAGCAAAGGGGGGATGGTGGGGGGGGTGGTTGCAGATAAACCACTTTTAGCTGTGGAGGAGTCACGGAAGATAAGCACACAGTGGCCTGAATCTGGGCTCTCGAGCAGGCAGGTGTTCTTCTGCTCCTTCCCCGAGTCTAATATTATCTTAATCCGATCTGAGGCGGTCAGCCTGTCAGTGACTTAGAGTTGGCCTGGAGGATTTAAGCCAACAAATGTACAGTGCTTACATTTGTGAGGCTAGTAGAGGTTACTAGTTTCTGGACTTGACAGGGTTGAAAAGGGTTTAGCTGGGCTGTCTGGCCTTGATGATGAAGCTGTCCCGAAAAGAACTCCAGCAATTTCGTTACAGCCAAGATGCTGGTCATAAGGTCTTTATGTTGCATCCATTACATCCTTAATGATCCGGTGCATGTCTGATGTGTCACTGTAAGTTCACAGCCTGTAAACAAGAGTAACCTGTGTTTAAAGTGGATTAGCGATACCTGACACTCTCATGAGCAGATACTAATGGAGCTCACATCTTAACATTGTAAATGCACAAGACTAAAGCCAACTGTACACCCAAATTTCAGTGATAGTGAGTATACATAACATAGCATTATAAAAAGGTCTTAGGGTGACCAGATGCAAGCAGACCAAATTTGGGACAAGTAGTTTGTTTGTGTGGGACAATGTGGGACATGTTACAAGCGCTGAAAAGTAACATAAAACTTTGATATAATGTCTATCTGACTGACAAAGAAACATTTGTATTCTGCCTTGGTAAACGCCTATATATTGTACTCTAGTCGATTCTTTTCTCAGCCACTGGATGAATGCCAGGCTTTTATAAAAGCTTGGCTATACTGCTTTTGTTCGAGCCGGGTTGCTGCTTTTGACGTAGCGCTATTAAATAGAGTCAAAACTACACAACAGCATAAGCAGCTCATGTGCTGGGTGGGTAAAAGATCCATGGGTTCATATGTCTGACTGTCTGTGGCCTCCCATTTCCTAAGGTCTGAGGATGTTTTAATTTGTGTGGTTGTTGTCTATCTCTTCCCTCTTTACTTACATAAAATAAAAATCAATACTGAAACTGCAACTTGAAAACATAGCCCCAAGGATTGTGAAAGTTTGCTGTACAGGGTGAGTGTCAAGAGTTCTTTAAGGCAGTGTTTCAATCTGATTTGCATCCAATTAAAAAATAATCTCCAACGTCAAGCACATCATAATACTTTTAGTGTCAGAGGAATGCAAGCAATTATATTAAGTCCGTGTCAGAAGTAACTTCGTTTGGTAGTAAACTAACTACTACATTTAGTTTTACTGCAAGATATACAACCCTGGATCGTACAGCACTATACCGAATCGTTTGGCATCCTGGTTAATATTCTAAAAGCAGACAACAAACGCTTGCCTGAAGACCTGAAGTCTTGTGATACCATACCATAAGCCTATTAAATGCAGAAAAAAAGGGAACGTTAGATTAGGTAACAAATCAGGTGGCAGTAGCCAACGACAGTATTACTAACAACCATTTGTCAAACTAGACAAGTAAGTAAAGATACTTACACTGACTATCTAACTGACTAATATTTTCCCGTCTTTTATAGGTTCATTTAGCCAGCTAAGTGGCTGTCCTTTGTAACATTCCATCTTGCAATAAGTCGCAAGCTAGCTGGGAACCGGAGCAACACCATCTAGCCAAGAAGGTTTTGCAAACTTAACGATCTTGTTTGGAGGTGCAGTCAGATCGGGGCATAATGTGCCACTGCACTTGTTTATTGCATACCTTCCTATTTTAATGATTATGATACCCACTGGCTCACGGAGCTCGAAAGGGAAAGCTACCGGGTAGCTAACGTCAGTTAGATGCAGCATGCTATGGTATACAGCCACCTTGCTAGCCAGCTTTCGAGAGGTGGGCAAAAGGAGACATTTTCACCTGCACTGTCATTAACAATTATGTATATCTGCAGGTATGAAGTGATAAGTTTGTAAGACAGGTGACAGGCTAGTAAACCCCTTGATAACAAACCACCGTTAGCTAACAACACAGACCTAATCTGGACAAATCCTTTCTTCAATGACCGACCACTTGCTCCGAGCTATGCTTCACCCAGTGAAAATGCCGTGCTATGGCAACAGAACTAGCTATGATGTTTATATTCACATTACCATTCATTGATGTTAATAATATCGTAAATGTGTTTACCTTTTAACGGAGAGATAATTGTATGTTCTGCGAGGGTGACCGTTAGTTCTTCACCCAGCCTTATCGAAGCACAGCGCTAAGCGACAGCTGCTCAAATGCATCATGGGAAATGCTGTTGCCACACAGGCGCATCAACCTACGATTGGCTATTAAATGTTACATTGCTGCGGTCCTTGCAATTATGTGAAAATATTCCAATGACTTCGTCCTTAGTTTTCAACATTTGCCTATATCACCTCCAGGATAGTTTATCTTTTTCAAGCGTGATAAAGTTATTCTCGAGTATTGAATATTAAAACGAAACCCTTTAATATGTAGTATCAACTTAAAAATATCAATCAAGCTGAAGTGTTTCCTGAGTTCTCCGGGGGAAAAACCTATGAAGGCTAGTACTGAAACCAATAAAACCAACAGCATAACCAATATTGCAAAATAGATAGACCTATCATAAAAAATACTTTATTAACTAAGGACAAGTACATTTGTATTGATAGGTTAATGAACCAGAGGTTTAGCCCATAAAAATCCATGTGTCCTTTAGCACTATTGGTTGCAGGATCTGTGTGGTTAGTTCTTGTCAAAAAAAAAATAATCCTCAGGGCAACACTTCCTGACCTCTAGGGACTCCTCTACCTCTGGAAGGACTGGAGAGACTAATCATTTAAAAAAAAATGTATGTCAGAAAGTTGTTTATAAAGTCAAGTTTGCTTTTTTTTGTAGAGAGGAGTTATCGTCTGGGCTGCTTTGTAAGGTCTATGGGTTATGGCCTACCTGCAATACAGCACTTCAGTATGGTGACGTGTTTCTATAAATACTACACTATACCTCTGAGTTTGGGAAATGCTGGTGGGAATGACAGCGCTTGCAGGGATAATACAGAGGAGGATGAGGAGGGTGATATGAGAAAAGGCCTGGGGGACCAACTCAGCAAATTGCCTCTGAAATTGAATTTGAACATCTCAATAATTCACCACCAAGCTGTCAGGGTCAGTACAAAAGCATATGCTACTCTTCTACACAATTCGGGGGTTGTCTGATTTATTTATTTCACAGACTTTGTTTTCAGATTTAAAAACTGGCATTCATTTCAACCTGCGATTCTGCACACAAAGTGTTGACACTGTAATGGCATTGTAGCTGAGAGCTACAGAACTCACTGCAAAGGCATCCATGTCTTCTCTGTAGAATTTCAGACATGATGTACATGAGAGGTATGACAGTCACTCTGATGCAGCTACTTTCACCCTAAATTGACCTGTCAGTCATTTAGCCAGATCTCAGATTCTGTACAACTGCACTGTTTCCTTAATGCACAGCCCAGGGGTTCCAGTTAACAACAGTGAAAAAGGGACCCACATGGCCTCCTCTCTCCTCTCTCTCTCTCTCTCCCTTGCAGTCATCCTCCCCATCTGCATAAAGGTCAGCCACTCACAGTGCTACCATGGGGATAACAGGGACTCAATGGCTCTGTCTCTGTGTAACCCTCTGGACTCTTTCGTCTCTATGGAAACTAAATAAACAGTATCACATTGCAGGATGGCTGAACCTTGAGGCAATGACCTAAAAAGTCCCATGTAAGCTTCAGAACACAAATAGAATGTTGAATGTTTACTGGTCCACTGCAGAAAATATATGAAGCTTTCCTGACATTTCATTTGTATTGTTTTGACGTGTGTAAAGTATTTTCTTACATAATACTTAAATGTACAAGTATTTGCAAATTACGGCCAACCAGGACCACCCACTCACGTATCTGTTCTCTAGTCCCTAGTTTACAACATGATTTGAACAATCCTGCAACTTTTTCTTTGAATAGAAGGTTTTTTTTTTAAAGATTAAACCATGTGGATCAGCTTAAATGTTTTTGCGCATATTCATTAGCTGTCAGTCTGATAAGCTCATAAAGTGATGGTATTATGAAGTAATAAGAATGTTTCACACATCTGTGTCTGTAATTACTTAAGCAAATAGTTAAATTGTGTATGCCCGGGTAGCTATCGCCAGAACAGCACTGCCATGTATGGTTATGGAGCGAAAGAAAGAGGCGGGGCTGCTCTATATCGTCATCAACGTGCCCCACACCCGGAAGTACACAGGGTGTAGGTGGAGGTATGTTTGTCTTCATTTTACGGTGGACATCTAGAACAGTCTAGCACAATAACGGAATAGTTTCATATGGATTGCTAATATTTTCCATAATCTCCCATACACCTACCCATTACATCACCAAAGTATTTATATTCCGTTCGACCTTGTGAATAAGCGTAAACGAAAAGGTAAGTTATGATACAAGTCAAACCAGAAGGCACATTCATTGAGATCTTGTCTGTTCACTTAAGTGCTGTATGTTTTTAGTCATAGTTTGTTCTAAGGGAAAATATACTTCGCGTTATTACGAAGAATGCAACCAGTTTTATTCATTTTTTAGTATGCCCTATGCTATGAGAGAAAGCTGCAGTGGAAGAATAGCAGGTCAGCAGCAACGATTACAGGTCAGCAGCAAAGATTGTTAACATGTTTTTGGATACACCCTGTTAGATGACCCAGGACGCGACGGCTTTTAAGGAAGAAGGTAACAATCTCTTCAAAACTGGCGATATTCAAGGAGCCCTGTGCTGCTATACCAAGGCACTTAAACTTAGCGAGAACAAGTCCGATAATGCTATCCTTTATCGCAACCGCTCTGCCTGTTACCTGAAGCTAGAAGACTATTCCAAGGCTGAGACGGATGCGTCAAAAGGTATG
The DNA here is from genome assembly GCF_963457725.1 of Sprattus sprattus. Taxonomy (NCBI): domain Eukaryota; kingdom Metazoa; phylum Chordata; class Actinopteri; order Clupeiformes; family Clupeidae; genus Sprattus; species Sprattus sprattus. Next base: position 13,965,657 of record NC_137926.1, on the reverse strand, counting down.
CAACTCTAGGATCATTCCTTCTGTGTCCAAATATCCTATATCTGGCCGAATTCTAGTGAAGTGTAAACCCGTATGAATAGGCTAAGCATTAAATAGAATGCATGATCTTTGTCCAGCTCTTGATACTGACCCAGGTGACATCAAAGCAAGGTATCGTCGTGCGCAGGCGCTACAGAGCTTGGGCCGACTGGACCAGGCCTTTCTGGACGCGCAGAAATGCGCACAGCTTGAGCCTAAAAACAAAGCATTCCAAGATCTGCTGCGTCAGCTTGGTTCTCAGATCCAACAGAAGGTAACATAGAGTTTAAAAAAAAAACACTGGAATGAATCTTTGAATGATCAGTGGTTATTGCAGTTAAAACAGATGTTACACACTGTAGAACATAGCAATAACACAGCACACTGCAAGAGCATAGCAATAATATTGCAATTAAATGTCTGCATTTCTATTGCCTACTAACTGTATTGAGTTGTATTTAGCTAAAGGCTTTCCATCTACTCTCCCACTCTTGTCACCCTATCAGACATCCCAGCAGTCCTCCACAGATGCTCGTGTCCAGCAGATGTTTAAACTCTTGATTGACAGCTCAACGCCACAGTCAGACAGACAGAAAGTAAGAAATATCACCACACACACGCACCGTTTTTAGCTGTGCATTAGTTTCTATTATTATTACTCTCCTCCCCTCTCATTGGTCCTTCTGTCCTTCTGTCCTCCATGTGCAGGCAGCTCAGAACCTGGTGGTGCTCTCCCGTGAGGATGCAGGGGCCGAACAAATCTTTCGCAACGATGGTGTAAAACTCGTCCAGAGGCTCCTCGAGTCCAAGTACGACGACATTGTGCTGTCTGCTCTCAGAACGCTTGTGGGCTTGTGTACGGGACACCAGTCAAGGGTGAGTGGATTTGATGTCCCACTGGCAGACTCGACAACAGAGATGATCTAATTCTAATCTGAACCAACAACTGAAGTTTGTATACACAAGCATGTCTATCATGTTAGAAGAGAGTGAAAATGACTGTGTCCTTGTCGACAGACCATGGCTATCGTGAATGAGCTGGGCATGGAAAAGCTGTGTGCTGTCATGGGCTCTGGTGAGCAAGCTGTGTCCCTGGCTGCCTGCCACCTGCTGCAGGTTATGTTCGAGGCCCTCACAGAGGGCATGAACAAGTCCATCAGAGGGCAGGACGAGGCCATCCTGCCTGGTAGGGAATTTTTTTACAGAACATTCTGCTAGGTTGCCGTAGAGAACTGATTAACTGGAGAAGACTGTTTAAGCTGACACTTTATTTGGCATTTCTAAATGCAAGTCCTGTAGTTGTATAACTGCCCTAAGCAAGTGTATGTTACCATTATCATTGGGTTGCCTATGTAACTATGTATACATGTATGTATATATTTTTAACAATATGTGTGTGTGCGTGTGTGTGTGTGTGTGTGTGTGTGTGTGTGTGTGTGTGTGTGTCTGTCTGTGTCTGTGTCTGTGTCTGTGTCACAGACCCCTCTCGTGAGCTACATTCCATGTTGCGGCACCTCCTCGACATGCTGCCCTCTGCTAGTGTGTCAGGGCCCGGCCGAGACAGTGCCATCAACCTGCTGGTCAAGCAAGTTCCGCGGAAATCCCAAAAGAGCCCAAACAACTCACTCACAAAGTGGGTGATAGACCAAGGTAAGAGCCAGACTGGAAACTGTGGCTTTTGCCTATTAAAACCATGTTGTTCAAGAGCTCAGTCTGGACATTTTTCCATGCTCAGGGCTTAAGAACATTCTGGAAGTGGCAGGAACAGTGCCAGAGATGGGCAACGGACCACCGCTGACAGACAACTCCCACATGAGCAGTTCCGTGCTACTCAACAAACTCTATGACGACCTGATTAGTGATGCTGAGAGGGAGAACTTCAACCGCATCTGTGAAGAATACGTGAAGTAAGTTAGAGGCCATGTTTCATTTTGAAAAATGGAGCTGTTGTCTTTCATATTTATGTAAAATGCCTTAAACATAAAAAAAAAATGCTGGCTGCGTTGTGTGTGCGTTGCATGTGCATTACGGTGTGCTACCTGATTTTTCATTGGCTTTCGAGCGGTGTCTGAGACGCGCGTCTCACGTTGGCAGAGTGCATGCCCTTACCTGTTAACATGCCCGTCGAAATGAAAAATCGGTACCGCAGCCATTGTGCAGCATGCCTAAGAATATATTGCTGCATGAGGCCCACTATGTTGCCTGATTGTGCGATTATTAATGTAGCATTTGATTGTTCTGACATTGTGTAAACTTTCCATGTTGCAGCTTTTTCAGCTTTGCAGGTTCTTGCCGTTCAGACAAACTGCTATATCCTTTGATTATCATGACAAACCACTCATAGGCTCCAGACTGACTTTGCGATACATTTTTTTTTGTTTCAACCTTGTTGACAATAAAAAATCAAGTGATTATAGTCTTACGTATCCTTCATTTACAGGCAGAATTTTGAGCGCACAAGGCTTGAGTCGAAGTTGCGGGCCATCCAGGCAGTGTCTGTGCTACTGCAGGGCCCCAGCGATGTGGGCAACCTCACGCTGGAGCTGGCCGGCATAATAGAAACGGTCATCTCTCTGTGCGCCTCCAAGGACATCATCCACCAGCAGGTGGCAGTGGAGACCCTCATCCACGCAGCTGGCAAGGCCAAGAGGGCCACGTTCATCACAGCTAACGGTGTGACGCTTCTGAAGGACCTCTACAAGAACAGCGAGAACGACAGGATACGTGTCAGGGCACTGGTGGTGAGTCTCACACCAAAGAGCTCTTTAGGGTGTACGTGATTGAGGAGTGCAATTCCGTTGAGTCTAATTAGTCCTAAAAACTGGTGTCTGTCTGTTTGTCTGTCTGTCTGTCACAGGGATTGTGTAAACTGGGATCAGCCGGAGGCACAGATTTCAGCATGAAACAATTTGCTGAAGGCTCCACATTAAAACTAGCCAAGCAGTGCAGGAAGTAAGACATTATTTCATCTTTTCAACGGCTTTAGTTGAGCTTGTTTTTGTTTCATTCTCTTCTGACTGCGACTAGCCTTTTTATTTATGAAGAAAGCAATGTTGTTCTGCACCTTTCCTCACAGGTGGTTATGTAACGAGTCTCTACCGGTCACCTCGCGGCGATGGGCCATTGAGGGCCTGGCGTACCTGACCTTTGATGCAGACGTGAAAGAGGATCTGGTGTTGGACAAGAACGCCCTACAGGCCATGTTCCAGCTAGCTAAGGTGTTCTGGCCATCAACCTCTCAATTCTATACAATTTAATTCCACACGGTTCCTGAATGGTTTGCTGTCAGCAGTAATTAACAGCCCTCTCTCTGTTCCTGCAGTCTGAGGATAAGACAGTGCTATTTGCTATCGGCTCCACACTGGTGAACTGCACCAATAGCTATGACGTAGAGAAGCCTGACCCGCAGATGGTGGAGTTGGCTAAGTATGCGAAACAGCATGTGCCTAAAGAGCACCCTAAGGTACTACAAGTGGTGATGAGTTTTCTCTTCTGCAACTAGTCTGCACAGAAAGTAAACAAGTTTCACTCTTAGACACAGACAAAGATGTGTATACTTGACAAAGACACTAGGTTGTGTTAGTGTTTAGAATTCAGTGTGACATTCAGTATGAACCTTGTTTCCAGTCATTCTTGTGCCATAAGATTGTGTGTATGCGTGTGACAGGACGCTCCATCCTATGTGGAGAAGAGGTTGGTGAAGCTTCTTGAGGCTGGGGTGGTGTCCGCACTGGTGTGTATGGTCAAGCAGGAGAGCCCAGCCCTCACCGAATCCTGCAGGGAGTGTATTGCCAGGTCTGATTCCAATAATGTTAACTCCTGACTCATCTAAATGTATCGGCATCTAAACTATTCAGCATCTTTTTGGTTTTAACTTATTTAGTCCTGTAGGATGTTTTGATTTTTTGAAGCGTCACTATAACCATTACTGCGTAGTGATGTTTCCCTCTGGGGTGTAATGTTCTAGGGTGTTCCTGGCTTTGGTTGAACGACAAGAGGATCGGGGAACAGTGGTGGCACAGGGTGGAGGAAAGGTTAGTCTATCTTCTCACTTATCAAGTATCACCGCCCACTGCACAGCAATATACCACTTGTGCTCCATATTAATACAACCCCTCGCTCTATGCTTTCAGGCTCTGCTCCCACTAGTCACAGAGAGTACAGACAAGGGCAAGATCAAAGCAGCTCAGGCACTGGCTAAAATCACCATCACACACAACCCACAGATTGCCTTCCCTGGAGAGAGGGTGAGTGTGGCCTGGGTCTTTGGGTTTGGGTTGGAATCGGCATTAGAGAGGTTCACCAGAGATGCAGGTGAACTCTGTCCATGTAAAGATATATTTATGTTTTAAACTGAACCTGACAATCTGTCCGTGTTTGATGAGCACGTCATCACATTCTCATTCATATCATCCTGTGCCTCCATATATCTGGTATATTTGCGTTTACGTTTATTCTACGCTACGTGGACATAATTATTTATCTTTACACTTAGCTAGTATCACTTCCCACACACCACACAACACTTTACCATATAGGCTCAATATACAATATTAATACAACCCCTTACTGTATGTTTTAGATCTATGAGGTGGTTCGTCCACTTATCAGTCTGCTGCACCTGGAGTGCACAATGCTGCAAAACTTTGAGGCATTGATGGCCCTCACCAACTTGGCTGGCATCAGCGAGAAACTCAGGTCAGTCAGCTGAGTAAAAACCTCTCTTCACCCTACTTGTCTAGACTAATGTTCCTGAGGTGTATTGATGGTCTCTGGCAGTGGGCTTTTTTGCATCATTAAATACTTATTACATTAAATACATTGTGCTTTGCGAACGTCACTAATAAAGACACATGCTAAGAACCCTGCATGTCAGTGATATCTACAAAGAGTTCTCTGACCCAATGAACTGCTGTCGTCTTGAGCAGGCAGAAGATCATTAAGGAGAAGGCAGTGTCAAAGGTGGAGGGCTACATGTATGAGGAGCATGACATGGTGCGTGCCGCAGCCACGGAGTGCATGTGCAACCTAATCCTGAGCACGGAGGTGAGTTTCCTGTTTTACCTGAATGTGTTAGATGCGTATAATGATACAAACAGAGAGTGTATTTTCCATGCAAAAACAATATACTTTTCCCCATACAAAACTAATACACTTCCCATCCAAGAATACAACACATGTGAATATACGGTATATAAAAGTTTATTCTATTTTATATTAATGTTCCTGAAAGAAGGGTAATAATCCCAGTTGTCGTTGTATCTGGCCTCAGGTGCAGACGTTGTTCCTGGACAAGGGGAGTGACCGGCTGAAGCTGCTTGTGCTGTACTCCGGCGAGGACGATGAGAGGCTCAGAAGGGCGGCAGCTGGCACACTGGCCATGTTGACCGTGGAGCAGCCTGACCTATGTGCCCGCATCCCTGAAACGGTGAGCTGTGGGCACTTTAGAGTAACATAGGGTTCAGCACGTAACATTATGTAGGCTTGGAATTAGTGCTCAGCAGATATGCCTTGGTATAGGTGAACCTTTTTCAAATATGCGGCTATTTCAGTGCTGTACACTACTAGATTAAAGGCTGTGTCGTGCAGAGAACACCACGCCATTTATTCATTAAGGCCAAATTTAAATGATTTATAATAATAATTAAATGTTTTATCTTGATTGAAGTTTCTCCTCTTTTCCTCATCACCGTGTCCTACCCTCCTTTAGACTAGCCACTGGCTTGAAATCCTGCAGGCACTGTTGCTAAGCGACAACCAGGACCTCCGTCACCGTGGTGCAGTGATCACGATGAACCTGATGAAGGCGCAGCGCAACCTGGCAGAGAAGCTGATGGAGAGCGAGACTCTGGAGATCCTCTCCGTCATGGCCAAGGGGGGCAGCCCGGTGCCTGGTCCTGAGGCCCGTACCGCCCAGCAGTGCCTGGATCTGGCCATGAGTTATGGACTCATTCAGACAGGAGCACTGGCTGGAGAGCCTAGATCGGAGGCTTGACCATAGCGTCTGGTAGCACCACGGCAAACGGGGCCTTCAAGAGTCCTCAAGTCTGAGTTCTCATTTTCTATGGTCGTGTGATGTTTGAGTACGAGAGGCAGACCAGTTAGCCCTGGCTCTGGTTCTTTACAGCACATCCCACTGAAGTAGACAGTGGTCAAGAAAACTAGTGTGAAACACTGCAGTGTTATCAAACAGGTTTTAAGTTAATTACAAGCATTCATAATAAGCATCAGCTTTTTCCATGAAAACTAGTGTGTCTTAAAACCTGCACTCACGCTATAGTGCAGAACCATTAGTGTTTGGCATTAGTGCTCAGCACTGTCTGCTATCACAAGGCCACATTCCAAATGTAATTTTTGTTCACATTCCTATTTACTGGCAGCTTTGTAGACAAACACCAAATTAGACCAAATGTTCCACATGAAAAAAAAATATTACTTTGATCAATATTATGATTCCATATTGAGCGCTCTTGCATTCCAAAATCTTGGTTTATGTTTGTACCGGTCATTTGCATTTGAATGTTGGGGTATGTTTTGCAAGCTAGCTAGTAACAACAGGGGTTTATTTATTTTTCGAAAATGGACTCTGTTGAATTATGGTTTGTTGTGACTTTTTATATTAAGAACACTAAAAGTGTGTACCAATACCTTATCTGTATACATTATTATTTTTACACACAATGTTGCACAATAATAAAAAAAAATATGTTTTATTCAAGCAGTGAAAACCACACATGTGTACAGATACACCTAGCACTCCGCTGGTTGTTTATAGTGGAATACTTTTTTTACTTGACAACTACTCGATTTGTGCGCATGCTCTCCACTGAAACTTGCTATGGCGCCCTCCTCCACAAGTTGCAGAGCAAGTTGTTTTCGTCAGAGAGGTCTGGATCATTCCATTGTAGTCTAGCTGCGTGGACGTCAACGCTATGCAATTACATGAAGTATGCAGATAATAATTCGTCCAACCGTGATGTGTGCACTTTCTGAATGGAAAATAATTACATCAGGCTAACCCTAGCTTGCTAGCAACGTTACCGTAAGATAGGGCCACCAAATGAGTTGGTTTGGCTTTGGCTTTAATGGCTTTCGACAAATTGTTCCTCTCGGTGAAGTGGATGATGGAACACTTAGCGATTACCAAGTTAAAATAGCTGTCCCTACCGCTGTAAAGGTTCTTAGCGAATGTTCAGACAGATCCGTGTCGGAGACCCCATGTGAAAAGAAACCTAAGGTCCACGGCATTCAGGTCACTGCAAGCTGGAGTCGAACGGCTTCCTTTTCCATAAAAGGTAAGCTTAACAAATGGCTTGAGTGTGTGCGAACCCTAGTATATTTCTGCAAGAATGCAAATCCTAGCTACTATGCAGAATCTTCAAATATTAAACAGTGGGGAAAGTCAGTAAAAGTGAAATGCACATCTTCCCTAAACCTTTTCCCTGAAGCATGTAATATGTTGCACAGGTGCACGTGCATAATGGGTGACATGTGACTCCTGTAAAAGTTTTTGTCTTTTAATCCACTTTCTGGAGCCACTGTTACATCTGCTGTCTTTGAGAACTATTTCCTGCTTCTGACCTAGAGTTCACCTACATTTTCCTCTGTCTCAGGCGAAGGGCAGGTGTATCTGACAGGATTCACTGATGGCTCTTCAGACAGCCAAAGAAGCATTATTGCGAGCAGTGGGTGCGTGGATGCTCAGATTAGTGAGAGGTACCTGACCCTTCGCTTCCCAGACAGAGTGGAGTGCTGGAGCTGTGATGGTGCAGACATGGATCTTGTTTGGAAGACGGAGCGGGATTTATCAGACAGACAAACAGGTGATGCAACATTGTTCAGCCAGAATAATACAATTAACAGCAGATCAATGCACTGCTCTCAAAAGTCTCCAACAGACAATTGCTTCCAACAGACAAATCCTTTACCGAAGTGCACTGTCTGTAATGAGTCCACGGAGCTTTACATCTGTTGTTCGTCAGACTATGCACCTATTAAAATTTTGCCCAATCTACAGGTCACTCCCCTCCACTCCCTCTTGTTCCAGATGGCTACATCGCTAAGGAACCCCCTCTTTTCCGTCCTTTGCCTTCCCAACTGCGGGCTGTGAGCCTGGCACTGGGCACAGACCATGCCCTCCTCCTGTGCACTACTGGCACCGTATACACCTGGGGCAGTGGGAGGTGAGACTGCCTGTTTAAGAAATGTTAGTATAAAGTTGTTTGTGTGCTGGGGTGGTGATGTGTCAGCTATCTAACTTTGACGCAAAGGGGAAGAACAGTCACAAGTCACCCCACCTATCCACAGACTGGATTCTGGAACGGTACATTTGCACCCTCACTATGTCACCAGAGCTCATCTCAGTGGTGTGGGAGTCAGGGCACATACATAGGGACAACACTCAAGCACAAAATGGAAGGGATGGTTTCTCGCTGAACCTAAACACAGTTGCATTGTGCTTTTTTGCAGCCATGGTCAGCTAGGCCATGGCAGTCTGGTTCCAGAGAAGGAGCCGCGGGCGGTGGAGGCGCTGTGGGGTCTCCCCTTCCACGCAGTGTCAGCAGGAGGATGGCATTCTGCGTGCATCAGCGGTGAGAAGCTGCGTCTGCATATGGTTATATCCTATCACGACCACATCATGCCTCCCCTGTGAGCTATGTCAATGGATGGCATTTGAAGCTGAGCTTCTTTCCTGATGTTTATTATCTGTGTGTGATATTACTGTTCTGTGTATGCTGAGGCCAGAGGGCGGAGATCTGTACATGTGGGGCTGGAATGAGAGCGGCCAGCTGGGCCTTCCCTCACGCTGCTGCAGGAAGGAGGGTGAACAAAATAAAGGTTAGCCTAACCTTTTGATATAATGTAATGATATTAAAATGAATGTCATGTTTCAGCTCACAAAGGCATATGATTGACACACATACATACTTGATTTAAGTCAGAGTTTCACATTTCTCTATCAACTCATGCTACGTGCATCTGGCATAATGTATTATGGACCTACTACTAGCATTAAAAATCCAGCCGTCCATGGGTACAATTTGATAACCTATTTTATAGTTTTTGTACACTTTGAAACACCTCATAAAATGTTTTGACACATTAATATGAATGAATATGTCTCTAATGGAGAAGGCTGTTGTTTCCTTCAGGAACTGGACTGGCAGTAAGTGAGGAGTCGGCTGAGGACGTGTTCATCTCCATCCAGGCCTTCCCTGCACTCGTAGACATACCACACGTGCCAGAGGTGAACAGGGTTAGCTGTGGCTCCCGCCACACAGCTGCCGTCAGTCGTAAGTCAAGTACTCTTTTCGCTCTGTTATGTGTGAAGCTCTTAAAACAGTTTGCTTTCAACAAACCATTTGTTTCTTGTAGGTGAAGGGGATCTGTACACCTGGGGATGGGGTAAGTTCATATGCTGTATGATATGGCTGACTTACTGGTGTGGTGATACATATGGTGCATGCTACTGATGGTTCAGAACTGTCTAGACTAGACTAGTCTAGACTGTAAGATTAAAGTCATATCTTTATTGCTTTCTTTTTCGTTCAACATCGTTTACTGTGTAATACTGAGAGACATATTCTGTTGTGTATATAATTTCATGTAGTTAACATGATTTCTGTTACACATTTAGGTGACTATGGGCAGCTGGGGCATGGGACTTTAGTCAGCTCAGATCAGCCTTCTCTTGTGGACTTCTTTCCCAGACGTGGACTGTGTGTGGAGGATGTGAGATGTGGTCCATGGAACACGTTTGTATCTGTCACTCTAGCAGACCCTACAGGATAAGATGTAAATGGCTGTGCATACTGTGACTGCACGTCACATCTAATTCAGGTGGATGGTCAATCAGTAAATTAAATCAATGATCACTGTAGTAAATACACATTTGTTTTCACAGTGTAGAAAGTAGTTTTATTGCACAGATTTACAAAGATATTGCATACAAAGTTAAAAATGATAGATCCCATAATAGAAAACCATCAGGCAAAATTATTTGTTCAAAGGCACCACCATGTTTAAAACCTTATATGAAGGATAAAATTCTGGTGTTAAAATTCACAACACAATCTTGAAAGAACTGTAAAAAAAAAAAAAAAAAAAAAAGCAATATTAGATTTCAGGAGAAATAAACGTTGACAATGTGTACAGGTGTACTTTAACTTGAGACAACCTACCTGACAAAGTCTGGAGACCTGGAGATGACGTGCTGGAATTCAGAGAGGTTCACCGTTCCATCTTTGTCGATGTCTGACTCTTCCAGAATCTGCGATATCAAAGTAAAACTCAGTTAAAGGAGTGTGGACTACACTGAGAAAAATCACAAAGCCATATGACAATACTGCATATCAGTGGAACCACAGACTATGGAGACTTACGTTGGAAATGAGCTGTCTCATCTCTTCGGGAGTGAGCCGTGTGTCATCTGTATCACCTGTAAGACAGTTCACCAGCTTCTCCAGGTCCCCTCCATCCAGGGTCCCGTCGTCATCAAAATCTATTCGGATCCAGTTCCAATAATTTAGCATCTTTCACATCAACAAATCTCATGTCTTAATGAGACTACACTATTCAGGTGTAACTAACGTGCCCAGTCAGACGTCTATTTACCGAAAATACGGAAGGCATAGTGGGATTTGATTTCCAAGGTTGCAGAGTCACTGAAGGCACTCAATAGATCCAGGAAGTCCTCGAAGGTGAGACTTCCATCTTTCACATCAGAGGTGGAGAAGACTTGACAGATCCTTTCCCGGAAAGGATTGGACTGCAGAACAAAATAATTGTGTATTGTCAATGTTCAAGAAGACAACAAGTGGTCCTAGTGTCCCGAAAACAAGTCAATAAACAGAAATGTTACCTTAAGTTCTGGCAGTGTGAGAATTTTCTCCATGGGTACCCTGGGGGAAGGCGAATTTCTGCCCTCTCTGGTAAAGTCACTGAATCTTTTGTGAGCCCTATGGGAGCATACAATGAAAAATGTGTTACTTGCAGAAAATTGTGGACTTTATCCTCTAAACAATGTTGATAAGTATTATTAGAATTATTGAATCATTTTTAGAATTATAAGTAGCTTAACACACTTTAAATCTAAAACTAGATGGTCAAGATGATAAGTACCGTTTTACAAGGGAATATGCTCCACTACAGCACTGAAATAATTTGATCATATCAAGGTAACCATAAAGGTTATCATAACTACTGGGCTGCATTGAATGTAGCTGGTGTGTGTCAGTACGATTATGAATCTGGTTCTGCTCATTGTCCAAATTATATACTAAACAGTAACATGCAAAATATTATTGAACTTAATAATTTGACATCAAGATGTACTCACAGCAAAATTTCTTGTTTTGTAAGAAAAGTAAGCTCCTGTGAAAAACAAAGAAAAAATGAACATAGTTATCAATCCACAAATATAAAAACACGAGAACCTCATACATGCATGATTTTTAAAACCCTTTGGGCATGGGATACTCATCAATAAGGCTGACTAAGTTCCTGTTCATTATTATCGGTAATTGCCTGTTGCTCGGGTGCTTACCGATAATACCAGGTGCCTCTCTTTGCGTTGTACAGCACCCACCCTTTATTCAGCATACTCGGATAATTTCCCGTATATTCATTGGTTACTTGGCTTTTATTTGTCAGAAATAAGAACACATGAATGCGTTCATTTACCCGCCTGGCACATGAGCTGCTTATGCCGTTGTGGCAGTTTCTCTCTTTTTCGGAACCTGATAAAAATCGTTTTAAATACGTCTTTTATTTTTCAACTTGGTCCTTATCTGGCATTTGTTTAAAAAAAAAAAAAAGTGTTATCCATTGTGCTCACTATACTGGGGTTGAGCTACATGATGCCAGCTGCTTTGCATGGTTACCTTTGATGGGCCGGTAATGGTCAATACATGTTGGGTGTCTTTCAATAGACATGTTACGCTGCAAACGTAGTGTGCCTTTGAGATGACAAACAGCACTGGGCTCGAGCATTTCTTTCATATGGCAAAAAAAGCTGTAGCCTGTATCTTTAATGGCCTTACCGGTGGAACCGACTGAGGCTAACGCAAGTGTTTACGAGCCAAAAGGCAGAATACTAATGCTTCCGATTCAGTTAAATAGCCATTACATCAGAGTTTTAGGTTACCTCTCAGGGTTGGTAACATTGTTCAATACACACTGTCTACTGGTCCCACTTCTGGTGTGTTTACATCCGGTCACCCTACCTGTTGCTCGGACAGCTAAAGCCGATGAAATGACATTTACTGCCATTGACGTTATCTGGTGAAATCTAATGTCTTGACATTTTAAGTTAGATCAAAAACTATTTAAGATGTTATCCAAAGCTTTGTTAGATAACTAACGCAGACACACCCAGCTAGCAAACAGCCAGCTTCCCATTTTCTACTGACGTTGTAAAAACACACAATGTTGCTACACAACTGTTGCGTATATTTCTGCGGGATAACATAATTGCTCGTACAGGTAGTCATGTAGCTGAAACTGTTGATTAGCTACGATTTAGTTGGTTGAAAGTTAGCTGGCTACGCTGCTTTGGTTGAGTAGTTGAACTTGTCTCAAAGCTGGCAGAACTTTTGTGAACTAGTATCTAGTTCTTAAAAGACCGATTGCGTTTTTTATTTAAAGAGTCGGCGGTCTCACCTGGTATTCTGAGAGCATGTCCTTCGGTAACTGACTCGTTGTTCCTCCCATATCTAAAATATGTTCAATTCAACTGTTATTTCAGATACTCATTCGGTTCTTTATTTAGATTACACAATTAGAACTAAGCATTAGCTGTCACTTCCCGTTCCTGTCCCTACGTAATGGTACCTATGGAAACTCGATTTGCATAGGGTCCAAAGTTCTCTGGCTCAGTAACCTTTTGAGCTTTTTTTCCGGGCCAATAACCATGGCAAATACTTTTTTTTATCTCTGTGGTAGAGATGGGGAAATGGCATCGTTGTGAACTTAATATAATATTTAACCTTTATTTTTTTAAGAGCACTTTTCTAAATCCATGTTAAAGACAAGTGCTTCACAGAGGCAGCTAAATAAAAGTCATCAAATCATAAAGTTTGAAAAGAGAACAGAAAAAAAACACAGTGTTAGAACAATATGGAATAAAACATATTTTTTCATAAAAAGATAAAGTGTTATCCTTGTCATCATACAGAAATATATTCAGGATGATTGGCATTTCTTGTCAATATTTATCGGCATAGTGTAATAGCATATGGCTAAAGGCATCGTTATGCATAGCCATGCTATGACTGTAGGCTACTAGAATGCTAAGCAATTTCGACTTCCGGGTCTTTCGAGGCGGTGTTTATATTCACGTCTCATAACTAACTGCTTAGCCACCCTCCCTAGTCTATTCTGTCTGCCAGGTTGAACAACATTTGAATGCCAGACGAGACATGAAAATAATGGCATAATGGTACAACTGTAATGAATAATGAAGGTAGGCTGTTTGTTATCTGGCTGCTATTTCATGTGTTGTGCTAAATGCCCTTGCTCAAGTTGACCATTGGCGAGTTCTGGTAGACTGGTCTGGTTACACTAAGGTGACCAGACGTCCCCGGTTTCCGGGGACAGTCCCCGTTTTTGGTGGCCTGTCCCCGGCTGGAGCTGTCCCCGGAAATGTCCCCGGTTTTCACAGATAGACCCGGGATAGAAATTAAAAATTAAAAAAGAAAACAATGACCAAAACGTTTAGTTGCGTAGCCTACATACCACAGGCTCAAGCAAGCCAGCCAGCAGCCAGGGCAGCAAGCTCTCGCTCGGAGCTCAAAGATCTAGAATGACCGTCTTTTTAGTATTTTGATTGGTGGAATATGCAGCGCGGTAGAATCTTTGCCATTGGCTTTTTTTTTATTATTTAGAAAGAGATCGCGTTCACTCATTCATTCAGCCAGCTAGCTCTGACAATACGAGTACAACAAGATAGGATAGCATTGGGATAGGTTAGTGTCATTGTTTATCATCTATGTCATATATTTAACTCATGATCTACATATTTAACCCATGATCTACAATAATCATATTATTTAACCTATGATCTACAATTTGCAACAATGTGTGTGTTAAGCAGCAGCTATCTGTTGGTCAGATGTCAGTCACATCTGTAGACTCGCTAACTAACTTTGTTAACTTTTTAACATTAGCAGTGATATAGCTACAGTACTATGATATTACAGTTTCACTAATCTGGGTTACTAGAGGTAGTTGGCAACTTGACATTAAATGAAACCACTTGAAAGCTGAGGAGTGCGGACTTACATTAATCACAAACCGTATGAGGTATGCTATCTCTGTCTGGGTGGCTCCGGGAACGTTGGTTTAAAAGCCGCGCAACCACTCTTCCCTGCCATCAATTTTGTTGTAGGCTTTAGATACAGCCTGGTTGAACACGAACGTTTTCGTTTTATATTGTATCAACATACGTTTTCAAATAGCCCTGGGCCAGGCTGTCAGATGTCTATTTTATCACTATAACATATACTCAAAATCGGAAGAATATTTTTTTCTTTGTCAAGTTTAGTCAAACTGCTGATGTTATGGCAGTGGGTTGCGTTCAAGATGAGGAAGCAAAAACAGTCTCATCAGTTCAATTTTAAGCAGGAGGTTAAAAAATTTGCTAAAATATGAGTCATGTGCTTAGGCTACATAGATTTTCATGTAGCCTAGAATAAGGGTAGGACTACATTACCTAAAAACTAAAACAAAAAAACGTATGTTCTTGTGGTGGTCTCTTAAAAGACACTAATGAAATGTGTTTTTCCCCACATTAACTTCACATATTCTGCATTAACAAAGATGTCAACTGGAAGTGTGCCACAGAACTTGTTATTATTTAGATTATTCAGATCTCCCCCCTTCACCTTGACATTGCTTGGATTTTTTTTACTGAAATTGTATTTTGAATCTTTTTGTTTGTTTGTTTCTTAAATCACTTTTGGTATAGTAATACCTAAAAAAAACAATTCCAAAGATCATGGAGTGTATGGGCCTAATCTGTATTTTCATTGTTCCAGCTGATTACACAGAATATAGGAATACACTGCATTTAGTTTCCTCAATGGCCTTAACATGTTCTATGCTGGAAAAACATACACCTGACACCCATATGTGCAGACCAGTCACTTATCAGCCAAGCACAGAGGTTAGGCCTACTGCAAGGAAGCTTGAGTCAACGAGGTTCTTATCACAAAAAATTGGTTCTAATTATCTGGCAAAAGGTTGTTACCTTTACTACTCTTCATTTCAGCCACTTTGTGATTAGTTTTAAGATAAATACTCGTTGTGACACTTCCCCTTGCAATTTACAAGAACAAGGGTAAGATAAACTGCTTTATGAAAAAGGGCCCAGCCAGTGTCCCCGTTTTTCCGTTTACAAAGACAAAAACTTTACATGTTTTGGAGGTGTTAACGTATCTGAACTGAAATTGTCCCCGGATTTTGTCTCAGAAATCTGGTCACCTTAGGTTACACATGCTCAGTATGGTTGTGTTCAACAATAATTCATGCGGTATTTTCAGGATTCGTGCATTTGTCCCATCCATACAGAATGGAAATTAAAGAAACAGCCAAGATTGCTTTGAAGAAGTATGACACTGGGGACCTATTTTCATTTTTGCCCGCCATACCAAAAGCATCGGTACTCATTCCAGTGTTCGTAAGAGGAGGAGAGTTGCACGTATTGATGACTTTGCGTTCACCTCATGTAAGTATTCTTTTAATGCCAGTGTGTCCCCTGCATTAAAGCGTTTTCCATTAGACAGTGACCATCGGACCTGACCCACGTGACACATGTTTTTGTCCTGTAAAGTTGTTTAAACACTTCAGCAAAGTTTCACCCCTACTTAGCAGTCATTTTGCCCTTGCTAAATAGAGTTCAAGTAGGCTACCCTATAACTACAATGTTGTAAAAATGTGCTTTGCAGCTAAATAGCAATGCTGGAGAAGTTTGTTTCCCTGGGGGGAAGTCTGATCCGGAGGACAAAGATGAAGTGGACACAGCCCTGCGGGAAGCCAAGGAGGAGATAGGCCTTCCTCCTGAAGAGGTGGAGGTGGTCTGTAAGCTCTTCCCCATCATTAACAAGGCATGGCATTGTCATTTACACTTGTCTTGCTGTGTTTTTATCATTTGCACAGATTTCCTAAAGAGAATACAACACACACGCTTATCAGCCCTCTGTGGACCCCAGATGTCTTATCTTTGCTAAGTATGGTGTGATGAGATGTTACAAATTCCAAAGTTTAAGGTTTGGTATGTAGATTTAGTTGTGAAAAATAGAAAAATGTTTCTAGACTTATGATGTTTTTCACTGCATGTCATGTATTCTAGAAGTTTTGTTTCTGTTATTAAAAATGCATAGATGTATTGGAAATTGTAACATTTGGCGTTTACAATCACAACCAAAAGGCTCTATACTGCACATTTTAAGAGTTCACAAACACTGTGTAATCGTTCATTGTTATTTTCTTTGATCTCAAATATTTCTCTTACTTGAACAGAGAGGTCTGTTGGTCACACCAGTGGTGGCCTTCATTGACGAGACATTTGTGGCCCAGCCAAACCCTGCTGAAGTGAGTGAGGTGTTCACCGTGCCTCTTGACTTCTTCAGGTTGGAGGCAGCCCACTCTATGTACCCAATTCAAGGCATGACCGCACCTCTCCACAGCTTCCTCTACCCAGACCCCACCTCAGGAAAGCAGCAGCAAATCTGGGGGCTTACAGCAATGATAGCCATCATTGTGTCTGTCCTGGCGACTCAGAAGAAACCTGAGTTTAATGTTGGCTTTGACCTGGATAATCCGTTACCATTTTTCCAACGCAATATAGATATCCGTATAAGCAAACTGTGATGGTCATTCTGAGACGTCTGTATCATACTAATTGTAAATAAAATTATTTTACAGAACCAGTCACAATCTTTTTTGTGATTTGTGCAATCACAAATGAGCAACCACATACCACAAATGTTTTTAAATGACACCAACATGCGTGAAGTTGGCCTCCAACCAATTCCAATGTCAACCAATAGAGGTCAGTAATACATTTGCCAGCGAGATACAGATAACATTAAAATCCTGAACACTGAAAATGTGCATTAGCGCGTCTTCCTGTACATCTTATCTGGTCCCATGCAGTATTGAGGCATAATGCAGGGGGGAGTTGTTTATCACTGTTGGGCACTGAAAACTGTATTAATTTCAATTGAAAGGTTCCTCTATCATAGCTGGGTTGGTAGGCTACAGCTACCGCCCACTTTATCGGATGCATGGAATTCGGGGTCTGAAACCTGTCGACACGATTTTTTTTATGAAGCGTTAAATGCCAATTTCCCGTCCCGATCATATTGCATTTTTTGTTGTTTAATATTGGACTGAATTCAGGGTAGAATTTCTAAAAAAAAGGACATGATCAAAACCATATTTTTCATCGAATGTCCGGTATCGGCGTCGTGGCTTAGATGGTTAAAGCGCCTGTCTAGTAAACAGGAGATCCTGGGTTCGAATCCCAGCGATGCCTTTTACTTCCGCTCCGAATACAGACTGTCCGGAAAGCCTGCCACATGATTTTAGATATTTTTAAAAGCAGTACAAAGAATACACCATCAACCCCACCAAATTTGAAAGTGCTGTGTTTATTGTCCTCTAACTGTTATTTCTGTCCTCATGTGGAAAAATAGAAACCTGCTAGAGTAACCTTAAACCATTTTTGAAAATACTGGATGTTTTACAAATAATTAACAATGCAAAGTTTATTTAAACACAGACACTGATTCTTTAAATCTGCATAGGTGAAAGACACACACCTTAAGGGTGCCACAGCCAGCTTCCCATTTTCTACTGACGTTGTAAAAACACACAATGTTGCTGTACACAACTGTTGCGTCTATTTCTGCGGGGTAACATATAATTGCTCGCACAGGTAGTCAAATAGCTGAAACTGTTTTAGCAGCTTGAGGCATAGGCTATGCATTTACTAAAATGAACAAGTGTCCATGAGATTTCTTTTGATAACATACCATCAGTATTTCACATTGGCAGAATGTGTCAGTTGAATAATCATTTGTCATTATAGGTCTCCATTGCATAAGGACACAGTGACTATGTTTTTAATAATTCTCAATTGCACAATATATATATATAGATAGATCGATATGGATGTATATATATACATACAACAGAAACAAATCATATTTTGTAAAATACAGTGTTGTTTCACAACAATAACATGTGGTTTGCAACATTAGTAACTGTGGCAGTACCCCACATGTAACCTGCAGCAGAGTTACTAATCCATGGCACAGTAGAAGTGAATGATCAAATTTGGTAAAAATAAAAAACAAAGTATGATAAATACATAATATACACTGACCTAAACTGATTCCTCTACATTATGAGCCAATTCAGATAACATTATTAGAAATAAAACAAAAGTTTAAAAAGTCATTTAAAATCTGAAAGTCATTGTGCTTAATTGTATATGACCTGATTCTGAACATACAGTGTTTGTACAACAGAGCATTGACACAAATTTATGATAAATAGTTATTATTTGTTAGATACAAAAATTAAAAGTTCAACAATGAAGGTGGCATTCAGAACATTCCCAAGTGTTTAGCATTGTGTGTGGTTTAAACAGTGTTTATGCCATCCCTGACTCAAGTGAACTCCCGTAAGGTCCATATACTGTAGAACCACACCATGTTCTGAATGGTCCTAAAGTAAGTGAACAGAGAGACTTGTTGTTATGCCTGTATTGCTGATGTTCTCAGTGAACACTGGTCTAGTTGGCACAGTAAGGCACAGTAAGTCATTAATTGTCAAGATCAATAAAAGCGAGAAGGCTGAAAAGGAGAGGACTCCTAGAAAAGACGGAAAAAGGTGTACACATTCAACCAAAGTTGTGTATTAGTGGCAAAGGTGACCAAGAAAAAAGGTTAATGCCTACACGTAATTTTGTGCTTCCAAAATGTTTCCATCAGGCTTTCCCTGATGAAGACCAAAAGGTCTGAAATGTTGTACATTAAAATTTTCAGTAACGTTAAATTAAGTGCACAGGCAAACATATTGTTCATCTTGTTGAATTCAGAGGTTCATTCTGTAAAACTGGGGCACAGGTGTCTGTGGTCTGTTTTATGTTTTTATATATGTATCTATTTCAAACTTAAAAGCCATAGTGTCCAAATGATGCGCCTCAAAATGTCCCAGAGGCATTGCTTGTGGTGGAGGACTTATCTGTCCATTCTGTGGGAGTTGTGGCAGCAACAATAGGATCAACTTGTGGGAAGACTACGAAAAACACCCTTTGTCCCAGGTAGGTGGCCCATTCTATTAGACAGTAGGAGAGATTTACAAGAGAGGTGTTTATTATACATAAGGCAAATTAGCATTAAGTCAACTCATGGCATTAACAACATAAACAAGCACTTCTTACTGACTTACCAATGAAATCATAAATACACTTGGGCTTTTCTTTCCAGTGCACCCCCAAGAAATAGACAGGCACTCCAGTGAGCATGATGACCAGACCCCCACCGCACACTATGGGTTCAGAGTGAAGGCTGAACCCCAATAAGAGGACCCAGAACACCAGGTAACTGATTGGTACAAGCAGGTTAACCTTTGGGCATAAGAACACAGGCAAGTGGTGAAATGGCTCGGCTTGGTCAAAAGGTATATTGGGTATACAAAAGAAAATGTCTACATTCAATACCCCATAATGACAAAGCAAAAACAGGATGAGATTTTTTTGCAAATGTATTAAAAAGGAAAAACTGAGATCACATTGACATAAGCATTTAGACCTTTACTCCGTGCTTTTGGATGGATTTGGGGATTTTCTACCATTCTCCTCAGCTCTCCTAAAAACTCTGTCAGGAAGGATGAGGACCATCGGGGCAGCCATTTTCAGGTCTCTGTCTCCGGAGATGTTTGATAGGGTTCAAGTCAGGGCTCTGGCTGGGCCACTCAAGGACACTCACAGAGTTGTCCCTAAAGCCTGATTTATGCTCAGAGACGCAAGCGCAGGCGCAAGAGGCCCTTGCGCGCCCCTTGCGTGTCTTTTCACGTCTTGCGTGCGTCGGCCGATTTTTCTAGACTTGCGCCATTTTACGCAAGTCTATTGTTCTGGCGGTGAATTGCTTGGCGTGCTTACGCGCTTACGTGCGCGTTGCATCGAGTCCAGAAGCATGCTGGCCCCTTAAGCCACTCCTGGGTGGTCTTGGCTGTGTGGTTAGGGTCATTCTGTTGGGAGGTGACCCTTCAGCCCAGTCTGAGGTCCTCAGCAAACTGCATCATGTTTTCATTAAGGATATGTTTTACTTTGCTCTGCTCAACTTTCCCTCAACACTGACCAGTCGCCCAGTCCCTGCCACTGAAAAACACCCCCAAAGCATGAAACCACCATGCATCACTGTAAGGAAGGTATTGAGCAGGTGATGAGCAGTGCCTGGTTTCCTTTAGGCATGCCGCTTCAGAATTGAAGCGAAACAGTTCAATCTTGGTTTCATCAGACCAGATCATTTTATTTCTCACAGTCTGAGAGTCCTTGAGGTGCTGTTTTGCAAACTCCAAGCAGTCTTTCCTGTCACTGAGAGGCTACTGTCTGGCCACTCCGCCATAAAGGCCAGATCCGTGGAGTGTTGTAGTGATGGTGTTTCTCCCATCTCCACACAGGATCTCAGCTCAAAGTGATCATCATGTACTACTTGGTCACCTCTCTTACCAAGGCCCTTCTTCCCTGATATCACAGTTTGGCTTTTCCTTTTTAATATATTTGC
Source organism: Sprattus sprattus (assembly GCF_963457725.1). NCBI lineage: Eukaryota > Metazoa > Chordata > Actinopteri > Clupeiformes > Clupeidae > Sprattus > Sprattus sprattus. The sequence continues at coordinate 13,944,844 of NC_137926.1, read as the reverse complement.
AGACATTCTAAAATCCAGTTTTTGCTTTGTCATTATGGGTTTTTGTGGATAGATTGATGAGCTGAAAAATGAATTGAAATGATTTTAACAACAGTCTGCAACGTAACAAAATGTAAAAAGGTGACTGGATCTGAATACTTTCTTAATACACTGAGCTCTTTTGTAGGATTGGCCTTAAATTGACCACACATGAAGTTCAAACGTGGTCTTCTTTTAACATATAGTATTGTATGGATGTACATTTATATATGCCTGTTGTTATTCAGTTCATTACCAAAACAACCCGTTTCAGTTACTAAATCTCTGTGCCCTGGTAGAGACGGAATATGACTGTGGATACCTTGATGGGCCTGTAGAGGTTAGGCTTCTTCCATCTGTAGTACAGAAGACCAGCAATAGTGACCCCGTAGGAGAGGTAGTTAATAAAAGACACATAGTTTATAAGGTTATGTGTCTCTCCAATGCACAAGATGAAAATGGAGGCTGTACACTGTGAAACAGAAAAGAGTCAAAAGCGTGAAAGGGAGAGGGAGAGAGAGCGAGAGAGAGAGAGAGAGAGAGAGAAAAAGAGAATAATTAATTTAACTTCAATGTTGTGAGGGTACTGCACCACATTTAGTTTTTCTAACTAATCTGTGAAACGCTGGATGGACTATGGTAACTATACAGGGAGCACGAGTGTCGGTGACTCACAGACACTAGGAGAGCAGGGATAGGGGTACAGCTCTTAAAGTGAATCATAGCCAGAAGACTGGGCAAATGTCCCTCTCTCGCACCTGAAAAACATAGTCTGTGTGTATAGATACATGTACATGTCAGTCAACAGAACTGCATAACCCTGCATTAAGAACTTTTATGAAACAAGCAAAAGTTTTTTTTTTAAATATGTTTTTCACAATAACTAGACTAGACATACAGACCAGACCATGCCACAGAAATGTAGGATATGTGCGCCACATAACCATGGCAACTGTTCCCAAGACACACCTGGAGGAGGTAAAGAGGTAGCCATTGATGCCCCCAAACGTGGACAGTGCCACAGAGATGGGCATGATGGTAGAGAACATCCCCAGGAGCTTCTCCCCAAAGGTCTAGGAAAGAAATCACAGCGACCGTCATCCCAGTTCATTTCACTTAACACTTAACTGTAACTGGGTTAGGTTTAGGGTTAGATCAAATTAAACTTAATGGAAAAAATACACAAACCCTTTCTCTTCCTTAACAAGAACTGCCATGATGTGTCATTATTCGTGTCCCATGTTTTACAATAATTTTAAAAGTAAAGGAATAAAAAAACACATAAAACAAGTCTACATGCCAAATCAAGGCTCTGTTGCCCATCCACAACTGAAAACAGCGCACTTATTTCCCCATGGTGATGTAGGATGGTTTGAGATGCTGGCCCCCCCACAGACCCACACTAAGGGGTGTTCTTTACTCACAACAGCCACAGCATTGGATGCCAGCAGCTCCTCAGGGGACATGGAGGCGAAGTAGGCGATGTTGGTAAACGTGTACACTATGGTCACCAGTGGAATGGAGATGTAAATGGCACGAGGTAGGTTCCTGATGAGGCAATCGACAAGCATCACATGGATGTGGCCAGAGAGCCACACCCGCACTGCATTCACATATCTGCTGCTGATCCTGATACCAGGAACAGCTGTGATAGACTTCATTAGCAGTCACTCGTAAGGAGCCTTTTACAAAATTCAAGGTATTTGTTGTGTAAAAAACAGGACAAAAGCGGCCATTAAATATGAGCCCACCTTACAGGCTGTGTGTGCGTGGATATCATTTTTAAAGCGTACATCAACAGCAAAGAGCATTTAATTTTTTAATGGCAAACGTATGATTATGACATACCAACTACAGCACATGCGTTGTGAGTGTTTCAGGCAAAATGACAATGGATGGATGATCTGAAATTAAATTAGAGATCATCCTGCCTCCTCCAATATGAGATTCCGATATTCCCTTCATCTATGACTCATGCAGGCAAGCAGCCTATTGCTGTGACAAATGTGTCACTAAATCAACCTGAGCATTCAGCTGACCTGTGTATTGATCCCTCTCCCTCACCTGCGTGGTTCGACCACCTCTTCTGTGACATAGTTAAGGAAGTTCCACCCGCTGAAGGCAAAGGAGGCCTGGAGGAAGGCCAGCGCAATCCCCCCCACTGAAGGGCTCTTGAAAAACGTGAAGGCCACTGATGGATTCAGTCCATCATATTCGCCTGTGCAAAAGCCGGGCATGAAAAACACACAGCTGTGCATTCAGGAGGAGCAAGCAAGTGCATTTATCTTTAGCCAGTGTAAGCCTCTTCCAGCACACTGGCATGACACAGGTGAGTGTGAGGTGAATGAACTGACCTTTAAAGATCTCCACCAGGCCCACCACAATGATGAGGCCAAGAGCCAGCAGTTTGCCGACTGTGAAGATGTCCTGAATACGGGTGGCCAGACGCACACTGAAGCAATTCACCCAAGTGAGGAACACTGATACATACACACACAGATACACACACAGGTCATTTATATAAGGATAAGCATAAACATTGAGAAAATCTGCATGTTTAATATAAGGATAAATAACAGCTGGGGGAAAAACTTTTATACATCAGAATAATTCAAAAGCCTTCAAAACGCTTTGAGACCTTGAGGATTTCTTGGTCAGAACTGTTAAACAAAATGAGTACAGCTAATCTTGCTGTATATCTGGTGGATTATAACACGTACTGACACAGTTTAAAAGTAAAACCAAATCGACACTCAATAGAGGAAATATACTGCTTCTGTCAATAAGACCTCTGAGTTTCACAATTGTTTGTCCAACATGCCAAGCCACATTGGCACACCAACTCAAAAAACGTGAGCAGTTGTTGTTAGGGAACGCCACTGGTGGGCCCTATATATTAAGTGGGAGCTAGGAATGTAGTAATGGCTGGTAATAGAATCGGGGGGATTTGTATAGTATCAAAGCAATCTATCACTGTCACACTTTCACCCTCCCACTTGCTCCCTCGATCTGTCTCCCCTCTCTGTGAAATAGAGTGAAATAGAGGTAGCCTCCGTCAGCCTCCGCTAAAAAACGTCTTCCGACCACAGCTGAACAAAAACAAAACAGATGAGCATGTCTCTGAAGAGGCAAGGCGCTTCACACTTTCCCCCCAACTCCTGTCTTCTGGTTGTTTTGTTGTGGCCAACAGCTCTAAGAACAAGTGTGAATAATGAGCACTAATGGGGCAATCACACGCTATGCCCAGACATCTCTTTTCAAAGGACCACCTTATGGTGAAGTGCTTTTGGCCTGCCGGTTGGCTTTTGTTTCGCAGTGTCCTCACGGTACTTCAAATGTACACGTATGACGTGATGGCGTGGGACACTCATTCAGGCTCAGGGTCCAATATGGCCATAATAAGGGAGACATTTGTAGGCTGACTCCACAGAGCAGGCAGTTTGTGATAGTCTTAAAGTACATACTAATTCTTGAAGGATGTACTGATGAGTAACAACGGATGGGACAATAAGAAGTCAACGAAATGCTAGCAGTGGCAAAGAATCAAACCTCAAAAGAGACAAATGTGGTCTACCAGTGGAACATCTCATTTAATTCTCTGTGACAGCCAACTTGGAATATCAAATCTCACAGAGTGCCTTCCAAAGCTTTACCATCCATTTCCCTCTTGCGTGCCTTTACCATCTTCACTCCTCCTCTCAGACACATCATCTATATTTCAGCATGGCTGGCCTCGAATCAGCAGCGTTTGCTTCCGGCCTCATCTCGCCAGCATTACATTATATCATGGGAAGATGGCACGATAACAATTCACCTCAGACTCCAGCAACTCATTACAAGTCTGGCATTTTGCATGTCTAGAACTTCAAGAGACTAAATTGATGCCCATTTAAAACTCTCTTCGGATAGTACCCAGGTATGAGGAAAAACATGTACGTCACAGACACGATGGCTGGACCTACTTACAAATACACACAGTGGAGAGCATCCGTGTGGCAACGTATGGGGGGATGCAGTTAGGGAAGACTGGCTGCAGGATGTAGTTGGAGAAGGTGAGGGCGATGACTGCGAGCGTGGTGGGGTACATGATGAGCACAGCACTCCATAACAGAAGGAACCTACAACAGGAGCGGAGGGAGAGCAGGGAAATAAAGATGAAGAATTATGCCATTAGATTCATGTCCCTGCATCTCCCTGCTCCTTATACCTGATTGAACTAATTAACTCATCACTTTATCAGCTGATTAGCTATAGTAACAATGCTCCTGATTCGCTGATTACCTGATTTAGCTAACCATGAACATAATATTACATTGAGTTTGATTAATATTTGCACCGAGAGGGACAATAGGGAAGGGACTGGTTTCTGTTAGTGACTGAGATGGAAACACAAAAGTAAAACTTTGTGATGAAGCCGTTAGTCGCCATCATGCTGAACTCAGCATTTACATCGATATGTGCTACAAAGTTGTTGAGTGTAGTGTTAAACAAACCCTGTGTAGGACCATATTTAATGTGAAACAGCTGACATAAATAGGAACATCCAGAACTTTCACAACCAAACTCTACAGAATTTCACATTAGACTTTGCATTTTGGCTTCTTCCCTATCCTAAACTGCTGCCTTTGGTACTACCAGCTCAACTCATTTCATCTCATTACAGCACTAAGACAACTCACGTACCCTATTAGACCTCCAAAGATCTCTGTGACGTAAGAGTAGTCCCCCCCAGATTTGGGGATGGTGACCCCCAGCTCGGCATAGCAGAGAGACCCAAGGGCAGCGATGCTCCCCCCTGAGAGCCAGATCACCAAAGCCAGGCCCACAGACCCCGAATGCTCTAAAACACCCTTTGGTGAGATGAAAATCCCAGAGCCAATGATGTTTCCTGTAGAAACAATAACATAACATAACAATGTTAATAATAACATACCAGCATGTAGATTTCATCAGGCAGTTTAGAATGTGTTTATTTGAGTAAATTATAGTTAAACTAAGCTTTACACGAAAAATAGTGAAAGGCAGCTATTGTGAATTAGTGCATATTAGAAAACAGATGGCCAGTAAAAGAACGCCTAATTCTGCCTTGTATTTAAAAAAAAAAATTCTAAATACTTATGCTTAACTGTCTTAATGATCTTACAGTTACTGGACATTTGGATAATCTGAGGAAGGCAATGACTGTGGAACTGACTAAAGTTCTCAATGTGATACAGCTGTACTAATAAAGGATTTCACTGCAGGCCAGTTATTTTGTGTGTGCACATCACATGGAGAAGAGGGGGTGATCTCCTACAGTGGTCAATTAAAGGTTAGCCTGAAATGTTAACACTGCTTACAGTACAATGCGATACTTTAGGTTACATTTTCTTAGCTCAGAATCATATCAGGTTTAGTAAATAAAATACATCATTCAGACAGCAGTCGGGATGTTAAATGTGACAGTGACTGCTGGCCTGTAATCACACTCGTGTCTTCTCCTGTTGAGACTGTAAATGAAAATGACAAGAGAGCAACCCTGACACAATGAAAACTGAAACAATAACAGCAAAAGGGTCTAGTCAAACACATCTATTCTATAACAAAATAGAGAGCTGTTCAAATGTAAACATCACCTCATCAGTAACAAAATTACATGGGAATGACAATCTGAGACTCAGTCAAATGTCTGCATGCCATGCAATGCACTCAGACCAACATCAGTATCACTTAGCATCCAGCAGTACCTGGTCAGCTCTCACCTCAGAACTGAGTTCAGTGCCCCGTGTTTTGCCAAGAGGCGAACTCAGGAAAACTCTGGAGCACTGGGAATGGAGGAGCGAGGCGGCCCATCACGCTTAAAGCCCAGGCCGGTGCCGCACACAGCAGCCAAGTGGCAGGGAGTACGATTACATAACAGGAGGATAAATAATTTACGCCTGCCTGTTGAGAGCCCGCACGGCCACTGGGTGGGAGCAAATTTAAACACTCCCATTGTTCCATTACTTCTGCTTTAGCCTCGCAGAGACTGTCAAAGGCACTCTGGGATAGCCTGACATTGTCAAGGAGTTGCTCGCTATTTGTAGTTGCTTAAATGATACAGTTTGCAGATAGAGACGTGATGATAGATGCTGAGAGGGAAAGAGAGGGAGGAAGGTAGAGAGAGCGTGTCTGGGCTAGTGCTGATGAGTACCCCTCACAGTTGGTGGTCTCTTGCGTCCTCGTGGAGCATCAGCATTCTAAGTGCATTTGAGCAGAGTGAATTCTGGTCCCAGTGGAGGGGTTAAAGAACTGGACTCAGGACACGTGCAGAGGAGAGTCTCAGAACTTGTCTGCAGCACAGCATAAGCCACACATGATGGCAAGTGCCAGTGAGCAGACCATGGCTGGTTCAGAGGCTGGAGCAGTATGTGTGTCACTATTAACGCACATCTACTCACTGTTTTTTTTTCCAGGCAGTGCTCTTGAGTTATACTGGGTGAAACATTTTTACTTTTACACAATGCAATAATAACAATGAAAGTATGCACAATTACAGAAAATAGACCAACATAACTTTATCACCTAGGCTGCAGAATTTACCTCACCTGTTTGGTTTCACTAAGATGTGGGGAAAGCAATTAGTATATGAGGTTTAGAGCGTTATGTTTGGATTTTTTATGTGTTATGAGTTTTTTCTTACTGTAGTACCCAAAGTAATCAAGAATATCCCCAACACAGAAACGTGAAGCAAAATCAATTTGGTCAAGATGGTAACTTTCGCTTGGATGTCATTTGGTAGTATTGTATAATAATGCGACAGACCTGTCACAATCTTACCTATAATGATGGTGCAAGCGCTCAGAAGTCCTATCTCTTTCTTGAGTGTCACTACCTCGGGGATAGCCTTGATATTCTTATCTTTCACCATTTTCTGTTGCGCCTCCGGCTCTTGCGTGGCACAAACACTTCTTTTCCGCTTTCCTCCATCCATTTCTGTGAGCACACGAAAAGCTTCAGATCCCTCTCTTGAACTCTCTTCAGTGCATTGATGCGTTGTAAAAAGAATGCGCAAGCGCAAAGGATCCGCCACTGTACAGGATAGAATGTTAACTACCTCTCAAGGGGAATCGCTCATATAGCCATTAAGCTTTGCAAACTGATTAGTTGCTTAAAAACGTTTGGGTTTTTTATGGTTGTAGTTCAAGCGGATGTCGACTTTCACCTGTTCTCTAGCGGTCCGCCTGGGGAGAGACCCTTAGATATCCTCTACAGTATTTCGCGCATCTGAAGCAGGACCAGCAGGACCAGCAGGAACAGCCACTTTTTAACTTTTCCCCTACGCTGTATTCGACCTGCTACTCACACATTAATCCGTGTCCATCTGACTTGATCTAGTAAATACTATAATACTTATAATACAAATGTTTACTATTATATAACAAAACACAACATGTAGGTTTATCAATATATTTTAGATGACATGTATGAGGTAGCATATATGGCAGTAGCCTAATGCTTCTTTTTAATGTTGTAATTGACACTATAGTGAATGTCCCACTTCTCACAAAGCCCCCCCCCCCCCCCCCCCCCCCCCCCCAGCGAACATTGTGGTTGACTGCATTATTTACTTGTCATCTTTTTAACATTTCATAAATGGCAAGGCTGTGAAGAAAGAAAGGCTGGAGATCTGCAGTCAACATAACCCAACATAATCTTATTCTTCACATCAAAACCATCTCCCATGTTAACCATCATCATGCCACTGATTTTACAAGCCGATGTCACTGTATATGCTTTTGGTCCTGCTGCAGAAGTTTTACTTTTACATACAACACAGTGAATCATTTAGAATTTAGAAGGACCAAGCTTGTTCTGTGAATTAAAGTGTGTTGGGCTGAAGTCCCCATTTTAACCTCCATTACTCACTGTGCAGTATGCTCACTAAGGCTAAACCAATCTTTTGAGTTGTGAGACCTTTTATATCATTCATCCATGTACTGCAATTTTAAAGCTCTCGCCAATTCTCCCTCTTTTTCATATCCACAGCTCTAAAGTTAGCCTCAGGCATGTTAAATTGATGCACCACAGGGATACCTCCTGATGGAAGACAATACTCCGGCTCCAGCGAAGGGGGTAAGCAAGCAAAGAGCACGGAGGCCCCTGCGTCTGAGCGTGCACCCCAAACAGGGATTTCTTCATGCCTCTCTTCGCCTCTAAAGGATCCCCAGAGAGGAATTTAGGAAGTCAAGTCGTGAATTTGTGCTGTGGCTTTTCTCTCGCTCTCTCCCCCTCTCACCAACAGCACAGAGAACACAATAAAGAGGCCTGGATTCAACTGATCCCGTTAGAAGGCCAATAAAAAGGAGAGGTGCTTTGTGAGCTGGCAGGAAGGCCTAAACACTGCCAGCAGTGTGCGGCCCTTAAAGGGAGAAGTCGAGCAGAAAACCAATACATCACAAGAGGGAAGCAGAAGGGAGCAAAACTGAGATCTATGTGTGAATGAGGGGGGCAGAGAGGAATAATGAGACAGTCTTAATTTAAAGTGCTAAACCAAATCTGTGAGACCAAAACTATTTAAAATCCATGTAAATGGCTGGGTACTTCTGGACCGGTTGGGCAACGGATTAGCTCCGTGACAATAGACGAGACATGGCCATTATTGATAACAAAAAGAAAAAAAGTGTTGGGGCTTCTGGTCCTGGCTGGTATTCTGATGACTGAACAAAGCAGTGTTGAATTTACAGCAGGAAGTAGATTTCCAAAAGCTTTATTGCAAGAAAGGTTTCTATGTAGCTTTACTGCTCGTGGATTAGATTGTGTCCTTCTTTTTTAAATCAGCAGTGCTATCAGCTTGACTAGGGTTCAGTTTAATGGTCACGTATGCCGTTTTCATATATTAGGCTGTATGTGACCTGAATGAAACCTACAAACTTAGTATTCCAACCTCCACTGAGCATAAGTTCTGTTCAAAGTCATTGTCCCACTCAGTACAAACATGTAACAACTTATGTTCTGATCTGTAGCTCCATCTTGTGGCTATTAGTGAAGTTTTACCAGCAACCTTGCAGAAATCCAGTTTCCCCAACTGGAAAGCCTTCTCATTTAAACCAAAACAAATACCTCCAAATAAATAAAAAATACACGGGGAAGCAGCTTTGTGTTATCAAAGCATATCATTTAACAATGGGCAAGGGTATTTGAGGTGCTCATTCCTCAACAGTACAATATCTATATAAGTTACCAATATTTATATAAGATAATTTCAGTGTCAATAACAGATCATTTCAGACCATTGAAAAAAAGGTTGTTCAAAGCCACTTCAAAATAATGGTTTCACTCAGCTATCACAGATTAAATGTCAATGAAAACAACATGTGAAAATACTTAATTCCTTCATATTGGAAGTTTGCACAGACAGTGTACATAACGTGTTTTAATTTGGTCACATTGATTACAGAACTTTAGAAACAACAATTTCTCAAATTGTTACAACTGCATCTCAACATAGATGTGAGTCATAGTCCTAAAAGATGAAAGGCTCAAAGCCTGACCCATACACAAATGCAATACCGCTCAGATGATCCTCAATGATCCTTGAGTGTGTACATCCAAGCATAGTTCTTACAATCTTCTGTAGGTGAACTGGCTACAGCAAATCTATACACTATAGGCTTTTTGCTGTAGAACATTTTCAACATCTAATTTCACAATGAGATATCTCAAGCGGAGGATGCTAAACCAGCGATTTGTGGAAGAATCCCCAAACGTGTTGAGCTGTGGCCTGCCCTACTATGGGCTCAAGGTCACTGATCGAGGCCTGGCTGAGTTGGTGGATGGAGGAGTATCGCTGCAGAAGAGCCAGGGCCTTTACCTTTCCCACCCCAGGAATTTGCTGGACCAGAGCTAAAACCACAGGATCGAGCAGCCTGCAGATGCTCTTCCTGTGGAAGGGGTTCTCCTTGCTTTCCCCATGGACCTGTTGGAGAGATTGGCATTTCAATTATTAAAAGGGCAATGCATTCCTGAGCATAGCCATGAAAAATCTTAATCCCTCATTTGGACAAACATTAAAACTTTCCTAAACAGGCAAAAGTTAAGGTATAAAATACTGTCTACATTTTGAATATGAACATTATATGTATTCATTCATTTTACTTCACCAAAATTGACTTTGTCTGGTGACAGCAACCATGTTTGCACTTTTGTTTCAACATGTAAGACAGAGACTTGTGGGGTGCACAAACTAATGGTTACACTAGAGAATTATTAGTATACCAGCTGAATGATAAGCTGGGAAGCCTCCGCTGGGCTCAACACAGGCAACAGGTTCAATCCCAACTCCAGCACCACAAACTTCTGCAAGGGGGGGAAGTACTGTTCACTGAGGCGTGTCTTCTCTACAACAACAATCCCTTGAAGATTACTGTTAGCCTGCAAAACAGTGAAGCATGTTAAAATGCACCCGGCAACAGACTCAGGTGACACATTCATTAAAACATTGACGTGGATGAATATATTCCCCAAACTTACATTTCTGAAGCGAACAATCTTCCTTTTGAAAGCATTGCCTGCCACTATGTCACTCTCTGATACATACAGAATACAGCTCTTGTCTGAAAGATGAAAATCAACAACGCCGAGCTGTTCCTCGAAAATGATCTTAATGTTTCCTAGGGTAGATGAAGAGATACATAATGTTATAAAGAAATATAATAAGCACCCTAAACAATAAACGTCATAGCCTAATGTTAGATAAATAGGTGTTGGCAATCAATTATTTCACTACTGCTAAACCTAGCTAGTCTTACGTTAGTCCAATTAGCTAGCTAGTAAAGTTTAAGAGAGTAAATTAACTAACCGTCGCCACTATTTAGACACTTGTCTCCCTGCCTTAAAGTTAGTTACAATTCTTACTCGCATTCATGCTTAGATATATTTACACATGAAGAAAGCATTATACCTTTGAAGCCTTGTACCAGTACAGAACCTCTCAACTTTTCGTTAGCAATTATATATCCATAAGGCGGTACGGCGTTGACAAGTACTGCTTTCGACTCCATTCTTGAACAATACAATTACATGTTGTAACCACAGCTGTCATAACTCCCATTATGTTATTCCTCAACTCTGTTTCATAGTTGATCAACAATGTAGTGACTGTACAAGAAAAGTTGTAAGACCAAACAGTAAAACTTAAATCCCACAAATCCCATAAATCCTGCTACTGTGAAATTGCACTGAAATCTCACGATATTTAAGATGCGCTTGTCTGATTGGTTGTTTGCTTGCCATTTAAACGATTGAATGTAGCAAAGCTTTCAACAGTAAGTTAAATTATACTTCACATGACACTTCTGCGGAGCAGACTCGGTTACATCTGAACCCACCTTCTGAGCTCATCCTATCAGCTGGAGTTTCACCTAACGCTTTAAGGTTAGTTCTGATCTTTTGTGTTTTACTGGACGAACTAATTAACTTACGTGAAATTATGCCACATTCACTTCACCTGCAGCGTTAACAGATAACATCAGTTAAAGCTTGCATTTGTCGACACTCTTGATCTTTACATTGTTGCAATTTAAACAGCCTGCGTAAATCGATGAGTGCGCTGTTTGCAGAAATATATGAATAGCCTACCTCAGAAGTGTTCGTAAACTGAGAGTAGCGTTGGTTCTCTGTGGGAGTGCACTGAGAATGGCATGCCCGGACACAATCCTTTGCAAAGCAGTGTGACTGCAGTTTGCAGAATTAATGTATTTCACTTACATACACAATGCAACATCATAAGTAATCGGTAAAATAGAAAGAAAAACAAGATGCACGATAAATAAGTAATTCATTTAATTAAAGGATGCGCCTGGAAATGTGTGAACTGTCACAATCTCGTTGCAAATCACGCTGATGACGTATCTTAGAATATTCATGGGAAATTTGAGAATAATATTGTAGCCTATTGTTATTTTGTTAATGAATGGGATAATGATGGTTGTTATAATAGGGAATGGCTTTATGCTTGTCTTTCCCACTGGCCTTGTACTTTTAGATGGATCTGTGGGGGCTCTTCTGGTTGATCTGCACCCAGTGTAGCACAGCTGATGCCTTGTTTGACTGGCTGAAGAAGGAAACACCAACTCCTGTCCCACCACCAGCCCAAGCTGCTCTGAATACTGCACCGACTGACCCTCCCTCATTTGAAATGCGTGTGGTGGAGGAGAAGTTTCTTGCTGAAGGCAATCTGATGCAACTGAGCCCTCTAGACAGCTGTCATTTACAGGTAACACGGGTCTTGATAATCAGTTAATGGGTCAGAAAATGCCTTCTTTAAAGACCATCGACAAATATTTACTGTGCAAGGCTTATTACTGAAGTGTTTGTTATCAACCAGGTAATCAGTCAGCTGAGGTCTACCTGTGATGGTTTGTCAGAGGAGAGTCTGGCCAAACTGGGTGTAGTCCTTTTTAACTGCCAGGCCGAGGTGGAGGGTCGAAGGACCTACCCCTGCACAGAAGAAATGGTTGGTAGAACTCTATTGGACTCCATCATCATAGTCAGTTATTGAAGTTTTTTCCTCTATTTTCTTGAAACTCATATTCATACTATGTTGTGTCTGTATGTGTAATTTAATCAATCCAGCACAAATGATAGTGGGCTAATGCTACAAAATACTGCATATGTTAGCAGTGCTGAGGCAGTAACCTGGAAAATTGTAATGTGAAAGCCCCAGTAAGAGTAATTTGTACCAAACATCAAATGGCATTACCATTTAAAAGGCACATTAAATTAGCAGTTCATATACACATTATTAACTGCTCAATTTTCTCAATCGTAATGCTCCCTTGTACAGTCCATAAAAGAGTGCACTGCAGACATGGATTCTGACACCTGGACTGCCTACCACATTGTGAGCAACAGGGCACGCTCGGTGTGCTACGCCACTCGCCAGCAGCACTTCCGCCGACGGGCAGAGCTCACAGTCAACGCTCTCATATCCACAGCAACCAGTCAGCTTGATGCCATGGAGGACCTGAAGGTGTATATGACCACTCTAGCTTCTCTCCCTTTTAATATGATGATCACTATTGCTCACCTTATTTCAGAGGGAATTTTTTTTCTGGAGTCAATTCTTGAACTGCTTTAGATTCTCGATTTAAGGCACATTTACTTTTCCTTGTGATGCATGCTACCTAAGGCCAGGTTTCATTATTAAGGCTAAATGTGAGATTCATCAAAGTTGATAATCATTGTGTACATGTGTTTGTAGGAGGGTCAGAAAGAACTGCGGGACATGACTGCAGCATCTCTTGATAAGCTGATAGAGGGGCACAGTGTCCTGCATGTCCAGCAGGGGGCACTCCGAGATGGGCAAGAGCAGCTCGATTCCTCCATCAGTGCCAACCTGCAGAGACTGGCACAAGAGAAGGCCCTCATCAGCAGTGGGCAAGAGCTGGTGGCACAGCTCATCCAGGGAATCTCTCAGAGAATGGGTGAGATGAACACTCAGTGCTCATAGACAGTAGTAAGAGAACAAAGATATGATCCAGTAGTGACTGATGATGCCACCATGAAGTTCTTAAAGTAGCATAACGGATTAATTGCTAATCGCTAATGAGATGCTAGCGGCCAAAACTAGGGAAACCTCTTGAATTATGCTTAGTTTGACACTATAACAAACTAGTTAGTCAACAACTGTCCTAACACAGTCAGACATCAGGCAAGTGCAACACAAGAAAAAGCAAGACGGCAAATAAGCTACTTACTAGTTAGGCAGACAGTAGAAATCGGGCGGCTTCAGGCAAAACTACAGAAGTTATATGCCTAGGGACCCTGGTATGGCAATGGCACGGAGGTGATTCTTCATATTAAAAGTCATTGTAGAGGCCCAATTTTTTTAAGGCTGTTATTTTAAGGTTCAACTGCTTATCCTAACTCTGAAGTACAATTACTGCATAATGCTACTTTAATTTTCTCATTTTATTGTTGATTGTAATACTATTTTTGTTAATGCCTGAGTTTAACCCTCATGAGATTCTAATACTTGTATTTCTGGTTCCTTTACTCAATCTACGCTCTCTCTTCTCACACACCTGTAGAGAATGTGAGCGAGCAGCTGAAAACTCAGGGTTCTGATGTGCAAGATGGACATCAGGCTATTCTGGATGACCTGTCAGATGTTAGAGGGCGTGCTCAGGACATCTACAGTAAAATACGTGAGTTCCATCTGACGGCAGCAAGATTACATTTACATTCCAAGGCCACTGTCCCATAGGATATTAATGACCATCTTTACTGTGATTACCCATCACCCACTGGATTTGCAGAGGACAACATGGTTGGGTTCCTGCGGCAGCAGAATGACACTGCGCGGTTCTACTCTGAGCTCATGGGGAAGCTAGAGCGCATGAATGGCACTCTGGGATACTTGCTGGTCTATCTGGACAACATGCAAGGGCGGCTGGAGGATCGACTACACATCATCCAGAGATACCTGGGATGGGCAGGTATTGCACATGTTCCAAACCCAGAAAATCAATGACATCTTACTTTTTTTTTAAATCTTTATTGTCTGTATGTGAAAGAAATATTAGAATTTGGGTTTAGTATATAAAATCCTGTCTGCTGTTAACTTGTTAAGAATATAATGGCTCTGGTTTTGTCCCATACAGGTTTGACTATTCGTTCTGTCTGGACCTTTGTGTTGCATGCTGGGTACTTCCTGTTGAGCGCGGTGCTGCTATCCTTCCTTCAGTGCCCCACATTCTCTCGTCTCTCTGTTCTTGTCACCGTTCCCCTCAATGCTGTCGCTGAGGTCAACCATCAGCCTGCCTTTGACTTAGGCACTCTCACACTCCTGCTATTTGCTCTCTCCTTAGGTGCGTTTGTGTACCATAACATACACCATATGGCATACTGTGTGTGTGTGTGTGTGTGTTTGTGTCGTAATGATGATATTTCTGTCTGATGGGCTCTGGTAGGGCGCTGGTTTGTACTGCAGTTGCTGTGGGCATTGTCCAGAATTAAGGGGGTCGTGGGGAAACCATCTCCTCTGGGTTTGTGTGGGCCCCCAGGTAAAGTGATTGAAGAGGATGTCCTTGTCCCTGAACATCAGTCCCCTCAATCTTCCACTCCTAAGTGGTGAGTGGTGTTACTGTGTAACAGTGTTTTATAGCTAAAATACACATATTTGTATTTTAAGATTTTTCAATAAGTTAGTTTGTTTTTATAAAAAAAAATGGAGAAGTTCAGTAATCCTGTTCATGATCTCCCTTTCCTTCCCTGCTGTTTACTCATTCCATTTTAGGGATTACTTGGAGAATGATACAGGGTTGGAAATTGATGGTCAACTCAGCTTCATGGCCGGTGTGTTGTGTGTGTTTATTTTATACTTTCCCCATAATGATAAACCCTGAAACACAACCTCTCATAACCACTGACAGCACCTGCGGTCATTTCTAAAGCCGTTTTTGTTTGGTTCCTTATGTCATAGGGGACCCCAGTATGGTGGCTCTGAGTCCCCAACAGCCCCAGTGGCGGTCTAGATTTGGTGGGCCAAGCCTGGCCACAACAACCCATTCAACACCAGTGGCTAAAAACTGGCCTAGTCTATCTGGAGTAAGTACAGTAGAGTAGACACAGGTTCTTAATTGGGCTTTTGGGTCTCCCTGCTCTGCGTGTAAGGGAGAGATGAGCTGTCCAGGGCACAGGGGCTCAGGGGCTGAAGGGAGGACCCCTGGTCTAGCACAATCACCATGCACATGCTCATGTCCATCGTAAAAGTTTCTCATTTTTGTTCTTTTGCTTGACAGGCTGTTCTTGAGAATATCGCCCAACGGAACCTTGCCGGTGTCTTGGACATGGTTGACCATTCGTGTGCCTCCAGCATGAATCACTCTGTGGGCAGCAATGGGTAAAAGATTATACATTGTTAAGGGAATGTTAAATGTGTTTAGTGAAATACTAGGTCTGCTGTGTGCTAAAATATTGCTTTGAAATGCTCTGCTGTCATTGCATTATGCCTCCTTGTGCAGTATGATTCAAACTAAATATTGAATTTAATTAAAATGGCTATAAATAAAATGTGGGGGCAAATGAAGTTGAATCAGAGTCCAGACAACATTTGTATCTTCTGTCTTGCCATAATACAGGGAGGGGGTACAGTGCCTGGACTCTGTAAAGTGCCTTGAGACAATTGTATTCTTTTGGGTGCTTTATAAATAAAATTGACTTGGATTATGTTTTGCATTGTCTCCCTCTTTAGTTCCATTTCGGGGCGTCCTCTGTGCGGTGGGACCACAAAGCTGGGGCTCCCCTGTAGGAAGAGGGCAGTGCTGGGCCAGGACTTCTGTCGTATTCATGAGGCTGGCCACATGTCTCACAACTGATTCTGACGCACCCACACTCGGCTGGCTTTTAATGAAGGCATAGCTTTATGCATTTTTAATCATGCTTTTAACTGGGAGTTTGTATCAGTTTATTTATTACTTGCCTTTTTTCTTCTAAATGTTTTTTTTGTTTAAGAGATATACATATATATATTTTTTCCAATTCTTATTATGTGTGTGCTGCCCTTGAGTTTTTAGTGAAATCCGTGTTTGTCTATGTAGAATGTGCAATACATTGTTTAATAAATTATTTAAAGATCATCATTTCTTTCTTCTTTTTTTGGTACACGAGTGTGAAAGTAATTCTAGTTAATTGGCGTGGCGATGATGTGTTCTGTGTCCCGCTGTTGAAAAAAGATGCGCATGGCTCCTTTTCCTGTAGAGGGCGCCGATTGGACGCCAGCATAACGTTGGAATGTCATGCAATCAGCGACTTTACAGGTTCCCAAACTCTTTATCATTAAGTAGCGATCACTACCTATGAAACCAGTCAGGTTAGCAAAAAAGCAAAGCCAACAAAAATCCTAAAAGTGCTTCGGATCCTCGGCTGTGGTGGTGCTATTGCAAAACTTGCAGGTAAATGCATATTGGTGGTGGTTTTGTGAATGCGTAATATACTTGCACAGATCGTTTGAGACCACAGAAATTGAAACTAAATATTCAAGGTGCAAACACCCACAGCAGGTTAGCCAGCTAATAACCAATTCCAGTCAATTATCTTATGTTATTTGAAGATAATGTCCTAACGGGACCTGGGCAAATAAAGCATAATTTCAGTCCATGAGCTTGCTGCTTGATACTCGTTCGGAATTTGATCAAAATTGGAGATAACTTTAGTTTTGGTACGTGGTTTAACAGGGCACCCATCTTAGCAGCACATGGTAAGGTAGCTTTATCTTGACGGAGCGCGTGTAACGTGTAGTATTTCTACTTCGGGGCGGCAAAAAATTCAAGATTGTTAATGTTAAACTGAAGTCCAGCAACGTTCAGTGTGCATTGGTGTTCTTGAAGATCTAATCTGCATTGCAAGATCATAGTTGGTTTGTTAAAAAAAAGTAATTTAAAATATCCTCTCTTAAAGTGTATGCACAGCACTTGCAGTGGAAGCTTATCAATAGTAACTATTTTGTAGGCATATCTTGATAATGTTTTATCATTTGTAACGTAGGTGGCTGAAAATGCTGGAATTATCCATACTGAAGGTAACTTAGTTCAACTTCTTATTCTTTGTATACCAACATCCGCATTAGTAGACGCAGATTTGAGAAGTGATTGTGATGGAGAATTTAAAAATGAATTTGTATCCTTAGATTGAGGACCCTAGCTGTATGTGGGGTAGGATTATGAAAGGTCCAGGGGTTCAGGTGTCCAGCCAAAAGGATTATGATAACCTGCAGATGGAGATGAACCTCTTCTTCCATGATGTAAATCTAGATCCTCAGTCTGTGAAACCTTCCTCCTTAAAGAAGGGGCAGGTAAGATGGGTTCCAGTTCCAGGTTTGCATTCCTGAGTGTCATTCCATGCACACATGTGCTGCATAATCACTTCGTTTGATTGAATTGAAATATTTTGTGTTTGTTGAAGATTAGGCAAGTAGAGCAAATATGAGCACCATTTCAGATGCAGGTATGTAAGTAATGCCATAGATTTGAAGCTGTATTGACCACTAATTGCCCCTGTCGTTCCTTTTCCGCAGTTGTGTGTGGTGTTTTCCCCTCTGTTGCTGAGTTGGTGTCGTGCCATTGTGGAGTCTGTGTACCAGGGGCTAGAGGAGACCAGAGTCACCTGCTTCCTGGTAGACCATGTGGAGGATGTCAGTGTCACTGCCAACAGGTACATGCATATTTAGCACAAGTGGACATTAACTGCACTAGCAGCTTGTTGAAGTCAGAAAAAATAGAAGAGTCTGCTTGTAGTGAAGAGTAAAAAGTGGTGGTGAGTGTTTACGTGTCAGCAAGTGGGTTCATCTGGAGTACAGTACAGGGAGAACATTACACACATAATATAGTCATCTGATGGGCATTAACAGAAAGGGCAGCTGAGTACTCATCCACTGTGTGAGTGTAAACTAGTGTCTGTCCTATCCGTCTGCAGGGTCTATGCTCTCTTGGAGAGGTTCCTTCACCTGCCGTTCCGTGTGAGAAAGTTCCAGCTGGCCGGCATCTATCCCCTCAGTCTGCGCGTGTCCATCGTCGATGCCAAAGCAGAGCTGGTGTAAGACTACCAGTGTATACCTTAAACCTCAGACACACATTTTGACTATGTGTTTTCTCAAGCTGGAGACATTTTGTTCCTTGTTAGTATAACGGTGGACAAAGGATAAAGCGCTGTGCAGTTAGTAAACCTCACTACCTGTCCCAAACACAGATATGCGGGCAATGGATACTAGTACCTAAAGCTCAATGATCGCCATAGACAGAAAGTGTGGAAGTGATGTATTGAAGGATGTCAGGGCAAAGAATAGTTCAGAATTAGACTTTTGCGTTTGCCCCATAGACCATCAGTGCGATGGGACAGCTCTGCTACAAGATACTTGTACATCCTCTGGCAAGGTAAGCCTTTCCCATGTTAACTGAAATCTGTCCCATTTCCTGTGCTGTTCTTTCATTTTTCTCACAGCCGAGTCAAAGGTTTTGGTTATTAAACTTAAATCTATGTTGTTTAAGCCAATGTCCTACATAAAAGTTGTGATATCCCTGTTGATCGCTCTGTCCGTATTGCCTATTCTCAGGTGTGATATCCCTGTTAATCACTCTATCTGTAAAGCCCCTTCTCAGGTGTGATATCGCTGTCTGTATAGCCTTTTCCCTGGTGTGATATCTCTGTCCATATAGCCTCTTCTCAGGTGGAGGCAGTGGTGTGTGGATTACAGGATGATTGCCTGGAAATTGAACTCTATTTAACTATTAACCGTGTGAAGGTATGATCCAGTTCAGCACACCTACACATGAGCTATGTCCTAATGCTGTTGTTTTATAGACTAACAGGCCAGTTTTTAAGTGATATATTAAAATATCATTATAAGTTCAGTCACATTATATAGTGACATGTCAGTTCAAAAAAGCTAATTCGCTTTTTACATTTTATATCTAAATATGGAGGTATTATTTTCTTTGCTGTTTTCTTCTCTAAATCCTGTTGTGTCACTTATTTTTATTTACAGATCTGTGCGAATCACGATCTGCTGGCAAAAAGGTTTGCCTGCACCCAGACTGAGAAGGAGAGTTTACAGAAGGAGGGTAAAGGTCTTCCACCTGTCTTTATGAAAGGTGACATGTTCTCCAGCCCTGAGAAATTCCTGACTCAGAATGGATTTGAGGTGAAGTTAGCCCCACCCAACGGTGTGCGTTATGAGGTCTCCACTGTTCCCATGCCAGGTTAGTATTATTTATACACATCTCAGTTTAAGGACAGGATTGTGAGGCTAAACTTTTCATCTCTTTCATTTTTAGAGATACCAATAACAATTCAGATAAACATTTTAGAAAATGACACTGGCAATATCTCTCCATCACTTGAGCACAACGTAATTCTTACAACTGAAATGAGTATTCTTGTATTTTTCACTGTCCTGTCTGATTGACTTGCTTGTGAACCTAATAAGAAGATTTAAAACTAGACTTTCATAATATTTCATGATTGTTTATGCTCTTTACTGTGCTGCTGCTCTGATCTAGAATTGGACCAGATTCCAGAGTTGCTGTCGTCAGCACAGACCACATATGAGACAGCCTGTGGGGAAGTCTATACAGGCGTCCAGAAAACTCTCAGTGAAAGGGTTCTGGTAGAGCCACGTTGTGTCCAGCCAATCACACTGAAACCGGTATAGTTTTCTGCAGGGTTTGCTTATGACCACCGTAAACTGTGTTTTTTCCTCCAGTCTTACGACTCATCTCTGTTCCATAATTACCAATCTTGTAATCAGCAGAATATTATTGAAACTTTGAGAACATTTGAAATCAAAATGTATTAATTGTTGAACTTTCCTATAATGCCTTATAATATGAATAAGCTACTGACTTTTGTAACAGACACAAACCCCAGATAGGCCGTGTGACTCTGAGCCAGAGAATACCTGCACTGGACCTATTCCACCACCACAAGAGGTTGAGGAGAAGAATAGGTAAAAGAAGACAAAAATGGCTCAAATGTAGAATTATTCATTTCAAGTATTTTATCATTGTTATTTTAGAATGAGTTGGCACTTAATATCAGCAGTAACTGTTAAATCCTATCAGTTCTCATCAGAGCCTAAACAGCTGTGGTCAAAATATTAGTAGAGTATTTTGAGTGATTTGAGTGATTTTGATGAAGTAATGGAAGAGTTGAAGCTGTTCAGGTCAGATGCAATCTTTACTTCTCAATGTGCGAGAGTAAAGATGACTTACACTGTGCAAACAGCTTGGAACACTTTGCATCTTTTTCTCAGGTATCTGAAGTTTTTGAATCCTGATGCTGTTGGTGGGTTTGAGAAGTCCAAGGTGAGTGTCTCAACGTGGTGCTTTCAAACTCGTGCTTTGCCACAGTAATTTGAGTACAGATAATAGGACGGGTTTTGAATTTTACCTCTACTTGGTAATTCTATTCTAAGTAATGCTCAGGCACTAGACTTTAGCTGGATATTTTTAATGTCATCATCTTAAGAATTGAGTAGATAGATATAGATCAAGGTAGGCAGGTCCGTAAATATCCTTGGCCTTTGGAGGTAATTGTGTTTTTTTTGATGTTCATGAACATTTGGTAATACAGGTAGACCTGAGCTGTGTGTCTGACGGTAGAAATGGCCTCACTAATGGCTTTGTTGAACTGGTTAAGAGAAAGACAGAGGAGAAGGCTGTGAAGGAAGCTGAGGAGAAGGCTGAGGAGGAGGCTAAGGAGAAGGCTGAGGTGGAGGCTAAGGAGAAGGCTGAGGTGGAGGCTAAGGAGGAGGGCACTCTCCCCGAGTTGCCTCTGCTGCAGGACCATGACCTGGTCAGCTCTGTGCCCATCAAGACTGATACTTCCTCGTAAGAATACCTTTACACATTACTGGTGTCCTCATTGGTTAGTATACAGATTTCGGCATTGACTGTATCTACGTCACTATTTCTATTTGCCATTTTTTTGGCTTTTATCACAGTTCTTCCAATAGCCCCACTGCTAAAGACTGGACACAGGTGAAGAACTTCACCCCGCAGCCAAGAACTGAAGAGGAGCTGGCTGCTGCTCGGTAAGGCAGTTCTCCTTAGAGTTTGTGCTGAAGAAACAGAGTATACTGTTTTCTTAAGTTGTGCGTGTGCGTTTGTGTGTGTGTAAGACGACGAGACTTGTGGGTGTGTGTGGTTTAAGATGTTTGATGATACTGAAGCTTTGTGATTGCAGTTTGCTGGAGTGGCTCAACCCTGGACCACTCAATCTTGACGCGGAGGACGATGACGTTACAGTAAGCACTCAGTTGTTAAGAAGCTGTATTCGATGTTTTAAAAGCTGTGTGCCACTTTGAGCACTCATTACAGAGCACTCACTACAGGGCTTGGGTTATGTTTTAGTAATGTTTTGGTAATGTAGTACCACAATTGTTTCCTGTTCAGCTTAGTGGACCAGATTCTTCTTCTGCAGTCCATTAGTAATGTTTGTGATGTTCTGTGTGTGTCCCTGTCTCCACCTAATTTGTGTCCTCTAGGTTATACCCTCTGACCCAAAGAGGAATGGGGTTCTAGTCCATTGTTCTGTTTCCATAGAACCTTGGCAAAGCCTGGCTCACTCCCCGATCTCCGACCACTTCAAACGGGTAATGTCCTGCTTTTAACCTCACCAGTAGGCAGATAGGCTTCCGGGCAAGGCGGTTGGTCTGACTTTCTTTTTGGTGTATTATACCCCACAGTACCTGAAGAGGGTAAAGCACACTGGTCCTGATGTAGCTCAGAGGTACTGCTGGCCCCATGTGTTTCGAGGCAACGACACGCTGTTGGTGACACACTCAGGCCAGGACCCACTGAACTACCTCCCCCCGCTGATCACTCACATGCAGAACGCCTCCGTCCACTGCTCCCTCATGACATGCGATGGGGTGAGTGAATGAGTGGGTGGGAGGGAGGGAGGGAGTGGGATTGGGAGCTGTGTGTACCAGAGACATTGTTGTATTATTGTCTATATATTGTCTATATGTACCAATATTTTATTGAAGATTAGGGACACAGCTGGTTTCAAGAGTATGTTCAAAATGTAACTGACTGACATTACTGACGCTACTGAGTAACACTACTGAGAAAAAACACGGTGTCATTTGATACTTTACTCGCTTGTCAAATTGGTTGTCATCTTTGTCTTCCATTCTCAGCCCATAGCGGTGATCCTTTGCCCTAGCTGGGAGAAGGTTCAGGTTGTATTCGACCTGCTGGAAACTAGCCGGGCCATTCAGCACCTCAACCCAGCTGTGGTGCTGCTGGGGCAGGACAAGGAGGAGGCCAAAGCCTTCAGGACCCAGAAGAACTGTGAGGCTCCGCTCTTCTCTGTGCTCTGATCTTCTTTTAGTGTCTCTTGAGTTGGCAGAAGCTCCTTGATCATCACATAGAAGACTGGTTTCAGGGGGGCACTGTGGTGCGAGCCAATAAGCCCCCCCATTTTTATGGGCTACAATTACCATAAATAAAACAAAAAAATTAAAAAGAAGACTGGTTGCAGAATGCAGCATGTGGTCTCCTGGCTCGGCGGTAGTTAGTGTTATGTCTTTAATTTGAAAGTTATTGCATAGCATCCTCACCCCTCCCCTCTTCTCTCGGCTATGGCCGTCTCTCAGGTCAGCTTCTGGTGACGACTCCCTTCACGCTGGTGCGACTGCTGGAGGCCCACTGCAGCATGTTCCTGCGCTTGTGCCACCTGGTGATGGACGAGGTGGATATGCTCTTCTCCAGAGCAACCAAAGAGGTGGGGCAGGGACACAGGTTGTGAAGTCTCTCTTGTATAAAACTCAGAGCAGTTTCTGGTACTGAACCCTCAAGAGTAACGCACACAGAAGGTGGTCTACGATAAAGCGGGGCGATAGAATGAGGGGGGTTTTCTGAAAGGAAGCTAACATTAGCTTAAAGCAAAACAAATGTTGCGAATGTGAAATTGTTATGATTGGGAAAGAGTGGAAGCCCAACAATGGGTTGTTGGGTGGCAACGTACAAGTACAGTCAAGCTACGAGCAATAGAGACCTAGTGTAACAATAAATACTATTTTACATAAGAAATAGAAAAAAAGTGTTGGAATGTAACTGCTGTAAGTGCAAGTAGAAGTGCAAGTACTAGTAGAAGTGCAAGTTAGAAAGGAAGGTGCTCTCTGAAGAGTTAGGTCTTCAAGAGCTTCTTAAAGCTCGCTTGACACATCACCTCTATCTCACTTCTCTGTCTAATTCGCCAGTCTTTTATTCTCTCCCGTTTGGCTCTCCCCCTCTGAAGATGGAGGTGGTTCTGAAGCACTTCCGGAGCGTGGTGTCCAGCACTGACCGGTCCCGGACCCCGCAGCAGCTGGTCGCCGTTGGCACCAGCTGGAACGTCCTGATGGAGAGCCTGATTAAAGACTACATGAGGGACGCCACGGTCATCATTACAGTCCCAAAAGAAGCTGCCCTGTATGGTGGCGTGCACCAGGTTAGACAGTTTGTACTTATAGTTCTGTTGTTTCATCACATTTACACAGTTTTTTCAGTCTAATTGTTTCTTTTGTTTTAGCATTTAAGTTATTCCACCATTTTTACGTTATAATCTATTTTCATTGACACTGACAGTATGGATCAGTGGTGCACAGTGCTTATGAACGCCATAAGTAAGTACGTGTTAATCATGATAATTTGGAAGTTTTGTGTGTGTGTGTGTGTGTGTGTGTGTGTGTGTGTGTGTGTGTGTGTGTGTGTGTGTGTGTGTGTCTAACCCTCAGATGATCCTGATGTGTCTGGACTGTGAGAAGACGACAGGGACGCTCAGGGCTCTGGACTTCTCCCCCTCCATCCCCCAGAAGACCGTCATCATCACCAGCTGCATAGATGAGCTAGAGCAGGTCTTTGAGGTACTGAACACAATGCAGCTTATGTTGAACATACTGAACTACAAACACTGTCTCAAACAAAGACACACTCTCTCTCACTCACTCACTCACTCACTCACTCACTCACTCACTCACTCACTCACTCACTCACTCACTCACTCACTCACTCACTCACTCACTCACTCACTCACTCACTCACTCACTCACTCACTCACTCACTCACTCACTCACTCACTCACTCACTCACTCACTCACTCACTCTCTCACACACACACACACACACTCACACAGATATACTCTGGCTTTCAAATGTGTCTGTGTCAGAGTATGGAAATTTCCACAACTGAAGTTGGTGACTGTTTCTTTCTCAGGCTGTGGCCAACTCCTCAGCTCTGGCTCTGAAAGCCCATGAGGGTTTGACACACCAGTTTGACTTTGTGATGGAGCGCTGGAAGAAAGCCATTGGAGCAGGCACCCACATCATCCTTGGTAAAGTTTAAGCCTCATGTTGGGTTTAGGAATGATATTTATCAATTGTATTTGATAATGTGCTCAAAATGTTCTAGTGGGTAGTATTTGTGTGTCTGATTTATGTTCTTTGGTTGGTGTTCATATTGATGTTTAATGTATTAGAGCTCAGCTGGTAAAATACGCTTTAAAAGGTATAGTGGTTGAAATTGCTCAGAGGTTGAGCATTTTAACACACAATGTGTGACTCTTCTGTGTAATATACTGTGCTGCGAGACTTTGCTAATACTTTTATTCAAGGGCATTTTTGTCTGCTTTGTATTTTGAGCAGATATTTAACCTCCCGCCTTCTCTCCCATCAGTTACAACTGAGAAGTGTCTGAAAGCCTTAGGAGTGGATGATGCAACATGTGTGGTGCATTATGGGTTTCCAACGTCACCAAAACTGTTTGGCAGTCATCTGTTCTGCATGTCTGGCAACTTTCGAGTCCTCTCCGACATGGTTTGGACTGCTCTACTTTTATGTAGCATTAGTTGAGTTTGTACATACTGAGGTGTATGTGCTTTCCAAATGTTCATTTGAGTGTTTCTTAAGAGGTCAGAATACTGAAACTTTTACATTATTTACCTGTAGAGGGCAGTATACCCCTATAAATTATTTTGGAAATCAAACTGTTTGAGCTGGTCCTGATTTGTGTGTGTGTGTGTGTGTGTGCACATATTATCTCATTCCATTCAGTACCATCCAGAGAATGGTCCTTCCGCCACCAACTCAATCCTGTTGCTGACGGAGAAGAATGCGCGCCATGTGTCAGGGGTGCTACGCTACCTGAGGCGCACCGATGCCCTGCTGCCCACTGAGCTCATCGATTTTGCCCAGGGCGTCCAGCTGGCCAAGGAGGAGCAGAAGGCCCACAGGCCCCTGTGTGGATACCTTAAGAGCCTAGGCTTCTGCAGGTGGCTGCCTTACTTTTGGTCCAGTTTGTTTGACCAGTTTGACCCCTGTGGGACAGTCAGATCTTTAAGAAATCTGATGATGGTAGGTCAAAAGATATGGCACAATATCCACCTTGGTAATTGGTGAAATGAGCTGATTCAGTGAAAATGGAAATAGAAATATAACGGTGACCATGCAGAAAATGTATTCCCAGTATGTCAATATTTGAGGGTCCTCATTTTTGTCCCTATATTTTTCTATATGAAGGGATACTGGAGTGTGTCCTGATAGACACATTCTAGACAAAACTCAAGATGATCCCAAGCATCTGGAGACTGGAATGGTTGTGGTGAGTTCAGGGTAGCATGGACAGGGAGAAAGCATTGATTGACAGAAGTATTACCTTTAAAATTCTCTGTGGGAACTACACCAACAGGTCGTGCCCCTGTACATCAAGAGTGCCACTGTGTACTACGGGCGTCTTGTCAGCCAGAATGATGCCCGCTTTGAGAAGCTCTCTGCCCAGATGGCTGCCCACTACGCCACAGAGCGCCACTGGGCCACTGAAGGGGTGGAAGGAGAGCTGTACGCCTTTCAGCTGGAGGACGAGTACCACAGGTCTGTTCCAGACTCTTCCCTAATGGATGTTTGTACATGAATGCCTGCATTGAATTTTTGTGAATGAGCAGGTTAGTTCATGGATTCTCAAAACTTTTCAAGGCTTGGTCAGTGGATGGTTTGATTTGTCCCTGCTCACTGCTTACTAAACTTATAAGTGATACTCACTCTTAGGTTTGTCACACTTCATGTAGCTCATCTAGAGCATCATGGCTATAGTGACCTTAATCAGGTGTGATTGGATAGGTAGAATTGCAGAAGCAGGATTGAGGACTCCTGGATTAGATGAGCAAGGGTACACTGTTATGAGGAACATATGTTTAACATGGGAAAGGTCACAGAGTGGACAATCGCTAGCGCTCTTTTATTTATAGAGGCTCACCTCTT
Organism: Sprattus sprattus; assembly: GCF_963457725.1. Classification (NCBI taxonomy): domain Eukaryota; kingdom Metazoa; phylum Chordata; class Actinopteri; order Clupeiformes; family Clupeidae; genus Sprattus; species Sprattus sprattus. The sequence continues at coordinate 13,918,067 of NC_137926.1, read as the reverse complement.
CTTGTATAGGGTGCGTGTGGTAGCTGTGCCGGATAAAGGCAACCGCCTTTTCAGCAGCGTGATGGTGCACTTCCTGGACGAGGGGAGTACACAGGAAGTGAAGTCACACCAGCTGTTGCAGCTACCCCCTGAGTTCCAGGACCTGCCTCCCCAGGCGGTGGAGATCATCCTGTGTGGGGTCAGGCCCATCGACAACGAGGTGGACTGGAATCCAAAGGTCCGTCACTTTCTTTTCCATGACAGAGGGTTTTACTTTTTAGACCTACAAGATTTGTGACAAGATGTGAGAAAGAAGTTGCTAAGTAGTCCGAGGACGAATTGTTAAACCCAGAAATACAGAGCTAGACAGAAGCGAAAAAAATGTGGTCCAAGTGGTTTTACTGGACTGTTGTCACAAGTAAAATCATGTTTTTACCGCATTGCTGATGCAACAGATGTGTTCTTTGTTCGACCTGATAGCTTGTTGCATTTCTGTCAAATAACAATCTTGCAAATGCTCCAAATATCTCTTGAAGGAATAGGTGAGTTGGCCAGTCGATTGGTGCAACACCTTATAACCGATAGATGGAATATTAACTCCTGTTTATCTTTAGGTGACGAGGGCCATCAGTCAGAAGATCAGAGGAAAGCAGCACCAGGCTAAGGTGGTCATGTGTCTGGGTAACACCGTCTGGGTCAACCCCATGGTGAGACACCAGCGCTCCTTTTCTGTTCATTGCTGAATGACGTTTGCACGTTCATAGACATCCTGGAAAACATAATGGAATTTTAAAATCTAAATTTTCAGGCCTGGAAAAATCTGGAAATTAAGTTTTGAACGTTTTGAAAAAGTCATGAAATTTGATTTTGTGGGATGTAGATATGAAATTACTTCCAATGATACTGTTTCATTGCCTATTAGAAAAGGAACAGAAAATGTTGCTGTTTCATTTGTTTTCAATAACGAGGCCCAACCTGTGGCGTAAAGTATGCAATTGTGTGTACTTGTAGGTTGTTAAAGATCATAGAAATTTCATTAAGGGTCCTTGAAAAGTCATGGTTTTGAAATGTCAGTGAAAATGGACCATTCTTACTTTGAGAGTGTGCAGTATGTATACAGTACTTACAGTAAGTGCATACTTGATGTGTATTAAGGTGCATATTATGGTTTATGTCTATTTATGCAAGAGGCTTGCTATGCATTGCTTGTGACAGGTGCGGAGGATCCCTGCCCCTCTCCTGAAGACCTTCATCAATGAATACAATGTCTACAGTGAGGTGCTGTCCACAGGCATGGGCCTAGCCAACACTGAACACCTCAACCTGCTGAGGGGGGCTCTGGAGAGGCCTGAGGGAGTTGTGCGTCCCCAGCTTTTCCCACAGTATGTGCACACGGCTACCATAGAAACCTCCTGTTTAACATCTACTTGACTAACAGTTAACAATGAACTGCTAACCGTTAACTAAACGTATTCTGACCTAAAGGCAAAAGTAACTAAGCAAAAATGGCAGAGGGTTCTTGCTGGCAATATTTGCATTTTAACTACCTCAGCCTGCCATTCAGCTTTGTGGGATTGTAGTTAAAGTATTTGCCAGATGCTTTTGTCTAAAGTGATTTATTTAAAGAGTAATAATACTGAGAAATTAAGCTGAAGCTTTGAGTCGGAGCTAGGTCTTAAAGCTGCAATCTAGTGCAGTTTCTAAGTGAGAAGCACCTAAGCTCTGAGTGGTCTTGAACGCCGCATTATAGGTGAAGCTAGATGCTATGTTAAACATCACGTTTCTGGTTCAGCAACGCCAGATATACACTATGGGCCTCATTCTCGACAGCAGTTGGGAAGACTTTCCGAAGGATTTCAGAAGGAACTCCACTTCGGAAACATTTATGAAAACATTTGCATTCTCCATAGTTTTTTCTTCTGTGCTTTCCTCTGAACTTCAGACAACTTTCAGAACTCGAAATAGCAGTCGTAATTCTGCCGCAATCTTCTCAAATGCGATTCCACGGGCCATCTTGTGGTTATTTGAGGAATCGCGTTGAGGAATGACATTTGAAAAAAACTCCGTATTACAGTAAAAGGGTTAACGGTTGAATTTGTGAGAACCCGCTGGTGATTGCGTTCACGTCAACTCTACAGACATCCTCGGATTAAAATAATTATGATAATAATAAATACGAGAATATTTGTATCATTAACAATTACGTTTCACATTTATAGTCATAATTATACGAGGTAGTATTTATTGTTACACTAGGTCTATATGGCTCGTAGCTTGACTGTTCTCTCCCTTGTACGTCACTTTGGACAAAGGCCGCGTCTGCTAAGAGACTGAATGTGAATGACATGTACACTGCAAATGTAAGTGAATAAATAAATAAACACTAAACCCAATCTCTAAGAACTAAGGCATGAATTTATTGCATTTTATACTACTTCTCGTGGCCAGTCTTCACCCCTATGGTGGCCATTTCGATCGCCAGGACTGACTGCAATTTATACTCCTACTCGGGACCGGTCTTCACACCGAATTCGATTTTGATTAAAAAAAAAAAAAAGTGACTACTTAAATGTGTTTTACGGACTTCGGACGTTCAACGTAATACAATATCTCCACCTTATTAATGAACACCTGTTACGAGGTGGATTCGGGAGATTGCGACAGCAAACGTTTCTAAAATTGCGTCTCCTAATAAGGAGCTGGCAGGGCGTGTATGTATGCAAATCCACTTTCACGAGAACGCGTATCAATCTAAGAAACTAATCGGAAGGAACCCAGCTGAGAAGACTTCGGCTGCTTATGAACACATTTTCAAGCGTGCGGGAATGCAGCGGAAGCGTTTCTCTTACGTTGTTTTTGCGAAGTCGTGTAAGAAACATTTCTGAAGAATTACTGAAAAAGGTCGAGAATGAGGCCCTATGTCATTATGTTGTCTCTGTTTTGTTCAGTATAAACCCAAAGTATAGTGAGGGGGGTCTTCATAATGTGATTGTTGTGGGATCTTAGGATGAAAAGGACTGTGAGTGTCATTTTTGGGATGTAATCTCATCCATCCATTAATATGAAACTAAACCTGGGCTTTCTGACTACAGGTCTGAAAACCACTCAGAGGCTACACTAGATTTTAATGAACGTACCCCATATGACGCTCAGGATAGGAGCGAGAAGGTCTCAGAAGAGAGCCTTGTCCCTGGGCTTGAGGTGCTAACTGAACCCCCAAAGATCGAGTTGGCGGTCACTGAACCCATCAACCTGAAGAGCATGCTATCAGACTGCATATCAGGGGGGTTTGGGAGCTCCGCACCTGGTGGAGAGATGACTATGCCCTTTCTGAAGTGAGATCCCTGCATTTGTGTTCTCTGAGGGCGAATGCCCTGCCACCTATTCTTACAGTTTTATTTTTAAATCTTTTAAAATATTTTTTTTTGTCTGATATATACACTGAGGTGATGCTTTAATTCTTTACATCTACGTGTGTTGGAAAAGAGCGTTTTTTTCTTTACACAGGCAGGATGAATTGGAGGGATTCTCACCCCAAAGATGGACTTCATTAGTTAATTTCCCATGTGGAAATGGAAGTGGTATGACTTAATATAACTATACTTCTTATGTGTATGTTAGTGGTGGTTGTTATGCTTTCACTCTGAGAAGTGTGACTTGTTTACTTTACTTTTAACCCACTGGAGTAGATGAGCAGGTTGTCAGCCCTCGTATCAACTTAAAGAAAACCCTTGAAGTGGACAGTCCTAAAAGGTTTCCTCTTGTTATTCCTCTTAGAATACTCTCAAACCTTTTATGTCGTAAATGCGTCAGTAACTGCTTACTGCCTTTTGTCCAGCTTTCACCCTCAGTTGAAGTGGTTTCAGAGGCAGGATTTAGTCATTGTGCGGGTGAAACTTATTAATCCTGTGATGCAGACGTGCAACTTCTTCCCCGACAGAGTGGTGTACAGGTCTGTAGAACAAATCACAGAACCATAACAAAGGAGCCCTTTCCACTCTGACTTGCCACAGAGCTTCATTTGAAATCTCATTTATCTTTTTGCCTGTAGTTCTGTTGAGAGACTTATTTCTTTCTGTGGCTGTCCTTTGATAAAGACAATATAGTGATGTGAGCTGTGGTTTTGTTTATAGTGCATATGCGAATGGTAAGCACTATCGTGCTGACTTGGAGCTACTTAAGGAAATCAGCGCGGACACTTGCTCATGGGATATGAAATGTAACGAGCCTGAGGTCAGACTGGTGAAAAAGGAGAAAGGAGAGTGGAGAGGACTCGTGAAGCAGAAGGTTATACATGGTCACAGTGTTACCTTTTTTTGGTGTTGAACTAAAATAATAAAAAAAAAATCATATCTTTCTGTGTTGTAAGCTTAATCATATTTAGGATTGTAATAATATTTGTCCCTTGTTGTTTATGCTCAAGGTATACACGTTTGTTGTGTTTATTGTTGCATGGTCTTGCCTGTAAGCATTTTGTTTTCTTTTCTCCTGGGGACAGAATGCTTTTGTCAGTTATGACTTTGATCACATGGAGGACGAAAAGATGAACACTACAGCTGGTAAGAGATTGTGCATTTGACATAGAAGGAGGGAGTGAAGCTTTAAGAAATTCTATTTTTATTTATTTTGTGTGTTTGTGTATGCTTTCAGGAAAGCGGTTTGCGGCCAACACGGGAGAGGATGGCTGTTACGTGACCTCAGAGAGTGGGAGCGAGAGCGACTGAAATGTCCCTCATTACAGCACATTGTAACAGTATATTAACTGGTAGGAATATCCTACTTGGAAAAGTGCAACTTGTGTTGCAGAAAAATATGTTTGTATTAATTACTTTAATAATAGTGTTTACTTTAATTTTCTTAGTATTTTGTTCCCTATGCTGCAAGTTAGGTTATCAGACAATATCAGGAGATGGCTGGCAGAGACAAAAGTAATACTTTTAATTTGATATCACATTTTTGCTTGTCTCTTATGCGTAGCCTTGTGTGGAATCACTTCAATAAACTGAATAATAAACTGGTCCAGTCTTCATCAGTTGTGTCCCTTTCTATTTTGACTGGTTCTCAATTGTTTCGTCTCAATAGTTTTTTGCTCTCATTTTTAACACAGGCTGAAGGTAATCTGTTTGAACAATTCTAGAAATGTGTCTGTTCAGCGATGTGTTCTGTATCTACAAACGAGAGTTATGATTGGCTCAGTAAATGAGCTTTGGTCATCCGATGTTGAACGCCATTGGCTAGAGAAACCTCACACGAATATACACACTTCACCATTTTGCAGGCCGGGTGCTGACGTTGATTCGCAAGAGACTGATGTTTACGCTCTTCTGGAAAACATTGAATTTTATCATGCGACCTCCGTGTCAATAACTTACTCGGTGAGTCGTTCGTGACTATGTCATGTGTTTGTTATTGTTTCAATGCTAAAATGTCCAGATCATAGGTTCACTGTTCGCATAACAAATAATCCTTGCTATCGATAGCAAGCTAACGTTATGTGTAGCTTGTGGTAGCTGCTGTTGAGCAAGGCACAGGACCACCCTATGAGAAAGTCCTATCTAACCAGATTCCGTGAAAGTTGGTGATGGACAGTCTTGTCCAAGACCTTTTTCGGTGGCATACTACAAGCGATGGATTTTGCTCGGTGCAACTAATGCTATCTGCATAATACATGGTGCAAATGGTGTGTTCTATTTGTAGTTAGCTAGAAACTTTTTATTAGTCTACCCGTAGCTAACCTAACTTGCAGCTCCAACTATCTTTTCTGGATTTTGGTTGTCAGCCCGATTCATTTTTATGTGGTTTTGGTGACATGAAGCTGTTCTTATTTTATGGGCTAAAGTTGATCAATGCTGTTTGAGGGAGCAGTGTACGATTAGTGCAACTGGCCCCTAAAGTTGACCATCTGACATATTTGACTCGGTGTCATATCACCTGTGTTTGCCCACTTCACACGTCGTATGTATTAAAAATGCTTTTGCAAAACAAACAGCAACGTTACATAATTGTATGCTTAACTAGCGTCGCTAGTCTGTGCATGCTTGCTGTCAGGTGCGGCTCTGTATCTTACGATTCAGCCACATCATTTTAAATCGATTTGTAGTTGTATTGGTGTACTGTGTTGAAACTATAGAAACCTGAACATTGCAGGCATTACATATAGTATCTATAGTATATGTCATGTTCAGGTTTCTTTATGTCAAGGTAAGCTTGAGGAACAGGTGAAGTAACCCACGATACTTCTGTTTCCGATAGCTCATAATACTGAAGTGTTCGATTAAGAAAAACAGGAGGGATGTATTTTCTGTACACGACACAGAGGGTAACGGTGCACAAAGACAACAACACAGGGCTTACAGGCATTTTACAACAAAACACACAATAATGATAACAGTAATGCATGCTAATATAAGACACAGAAGGGAAGCATTAACTTCCTTCTAAATTCGAACTCTACTACACACTTAAACATTAACATTCTTGCTACACATTCACACTGCATTATGAAAACTAACAGTCTCTAATTACGCAAAGGGAAGCTTTTACTACCCTTGCACGCTACAGAATATTGTCAAAGTTGCTCAAGAACATGTTCTGAACCGTCTCTGATTATATACGTCCTAATAAAGATTATTTTTTGGAGAGTTGCAAACATCCCCTGATGTTCCGGTCAGCCATATAATGGCCAGTCCCCTGCAGAGGTCTGGAGTACCGCGGGGATTTTGATTGCAGTGAGTGGGAGGAAGTACAGAATGTTTTCAGCAATCTCTTGCAAGTGAAACTTTTATCGTTTTTTCCTCACCTCACATTCTGGGGGCAAGTGTGTACGAAGCCCCCCGAGGGTCATATTGGGAATTTTTCCTGATGGTGAGATTTTTTTTTTTTAACGTTCCCATGCAATAGCCTACATTTTGCATAACCTCACAATCCTTTTGCAATCCCATTACTCTTGGTCTGTTTGCCACTAACATGTAGCACCATGACTTGGATCAGCTCATAGAATTGTCCTTTGAAGTAGGCATCTAATATGTGGATTTAGTTTTACTGCTTAAAGATAAGCATGGCTATCTAATCAATGAAAGTAAACTTAAACCAATATTTACAATAAGAGAGAGCTCACTAAAAGAAAGTATTTCAGTGATCTGCAGGATGCAGGGAAGGAAGGAAGTTTAAAGTAGTGCGAGGGAACGCAAAGGTAGCCTTTTTTTTTCCAACATTGCGGATACAAATTCTTGATCTTCCTTCTCTTCCTTTTTCCCCCTTCTCTGACACGTCCCCTGCATTCTCTTTCTTTCCTTTGCTCGCTCTCTCACGCTCTCTTCCTCATCACGAGTGAGGAGTTTCCCCCAACTGGGTCCAGTCCGGTCTGTGGAACAGATCACATGGTTGCATTCTTGAGGGTTTCAGGCCAGCATGCATCTCTGAACTTGTGAGAGATGGAGACTGCTGGGGTGGGATAGGGTGGTGTGGGGTGGGACGGGGTGCCATCCTGCACCGCAGCTGCGCTCCTCGCCTCTCGCTTCTCTTCATAGTCAGTTCCCAACACGGACACCTCCAGTTTTCGTCCTTCCATCCGTCTTTCCTCAGTGGCCCATGCTGAAGAACCCCCTATCCCCAGCTACGATGACCCTCTCTTCCCTGATCCGCCGGCTCAACTTTGTGAAGATGCGTCTTCTTAACCTGGCGCAGGCCTTCTTTAATCACTTTCAAGAAGTGAGTAATGAGGAGCTATTCAACAGGATGGATCTAGAACTAGGGTGTGCTAGACCTGCAGTGAATGGAGGCTCTACTTTTGAAAGAGATGGCTGGGACTTGACTGGATGGAGCAAACAGTGGAATTTTAAAGTGGCATACCGTTCATTCTGTGGTTCATGACTGTATTTGTTTATTTAGGATTACGGTGTTTTTATGCTAAATTGTCTGAACTTGATGTGGTCTTGCTAAGCCTGATTCAGTTGAAGGAGTATAAAAGAGTGTTCCTTGTGTGACTAGAGTGTTGTCTGTTATAAGACGTCTGGTCATTAGGGGTAGTTATAGTTAGAGGAGCCCAAGCAGGATCTCGCCCCAAACCCTGTGCTGTCCACCATCAAAGAGTAAAGCACAGCTGATGGCACAGGAATTTTTTTAAATTGCATTTTTACTTCCTTGAAATGCGCACCAGCCTTGATGTATCCCTATTTCTAGATCACGTAGAGAAACTTTAAAATGCTTTGGGGAAGTGGGCTCAGTTTTGAGCAAGGCACCTGTTGCGGCCATTCTCATCATCTCAGCCGGAGAAAGTCCCACAGTGACTTACTGAAAGCCCCCCCTCACAATGTTAAGTGGAATTTCATACAGTGCGATGCCATACATAACAAGAGCACCTTGTGTAATTTTAAACGTTGTAGGAGTTGGGTAAGTTCTTAAATTTACTTTCACTACTGTCTCAGTGTGACTCCTGTCTCTATGACCTGTGTGTTTTACATGGCTTAACTTATTCATCTGTAGCAGCCAGTCATCTCAGTCATGACCACATCTCTTCTGTTAAGAGATCAGGGCATTGATTATCCCATGGATAGAACATATCTGATTGGGTCTCTGTTACTGTGCTTCGTGTATTCTGTCTTGGCTCAAAAGATAAGCCTTGGTCCCATGAAAGTGACCTGTAAAGGGTGCTGTCTCTTGAAGAAAACAGCTCTGCTCTGATAGTTTCCCAAAAGTGCTTTTTTTCAGTAGCAGTATTTGGCAGACTGTGGTGTTACAGTTACAGTTTTTTGTATGTGAGAATGCTGTAAAGCTTTGACATCTGCAAGAGATGTTTTGTGACTTAATTTGTGACTTAATGTTGAGTTTGGTTTGGATAACAGCATTCAATCAGTGGGTTTGACTTTGCTCAGGAGAACAGAGACTTTCTTATGCTGTGTGGAAGATGACTGAAGTTTTGTCTCTTTACTGTGTCCTTTGTGCACGAACCTTCAGGCTGTTGTATATATATATGCTGCTGTTGCCGTTGCCGTTGCCGCTGCCGCTGTTGTTGGTTACTGTACACTGGACCAGCGCTGGTCTAATTACATTTCCGAGGGATGCTAACGAGCTCAGCTGAGGAGCAGCTGGCTGAAGAGCACCACTGGCCGCGTCTGGAACAACATCGTTGTTGTTCGGGAGGTTCATGGTGGTTTGATTGGCGGTGAGGATGGAGCAGAGGAAGAGCTTGTGCCTGACTGGCTTGTTTACTGATTAAGCCATCAGGCTGGTTGATCCCTGACAACCTCTCATTAACCCTCCATCCCACGCCACTCACCGCTGCTTGCGTAACACTCACGCCTGTTTACAGGGACACTGAAGTTTGTTGGAGGTTCTAATGTTAAAAGCTTTGGGCTGCCGTGGTTTGTGCTTTCTGTCTAGGTACTTGTGCTTTTATGACAAACGAAATTGCTGAAAAATGTTGTGTTCTTGTTGGCAAAACCCACAGGCAACTTTGGATTTGCTTTTGACTTCAGATGTTTAACAAATATGACCACATATCTTGTACACTAATCTGTTCTGCGGAATTCCTAAATGTCTGGTAATCTTTTTAATCTGATTATCTGCTCTGCCCCCCCCCTTTCCCTCTCTCTCTCACACTCTCTTTCTTTCTCTTTCTTGCTCTTTTTTTTTCTAATGCTCCTCATTCCATCTCCTCCTCCCTGACTGCATACTTGCTATGTCCCTCCTCCCTCAAACTCATTCACCCTCTCTCTTTCCCTCTGTCTTCATTCCATCCCACCCACTAAAATCTCTCCCTCCATTCTCACATTCATCCAAATCTACCTCCCTCTCCTTCCGCCCATTTCATATTCTCTCTCTTTGTCTCTCTCTGTCTCTCTCTGTCAGGACTGTGAGTGTCAGTTCCCTATGGCTGTGTATGATGAGAACCTGCTGAGGAACCCTTTCTACCAGGCGCTAGAGAAGCAGAGGCCAGACCTGTGCAGCCACGTGGCAGAGGTGCATGGCATTGTGAGTGTCTGTCTCCTAAATCTATCTCTATCTCTGTTATCCTTCTCTATCAGGGCTTGCAAAATCGCTAGCCCGACATCCCGGGACAAGTTTTCCCATCAGACTACCAAAATGTAACAACACCCTGTCCGACTGGATAGCAGAAATGATCCACTAAGTGAAATAATTCCGTCCTTTATTCAACTGCTCTTTTGACTTCTTATTTGTGGGAAAAACTTTGATCATGACGGTTTGTCCACTAGGCAGTTTTATGTTAAACAGAAAGGTTCTAGTGGGTTCCTCTGCCACACCAACATTCCACGTAAAATAGTGCATTAAAGCGTTTTATCAGACCCCTATCCATTCGTTGTTGTGCAAACATGTCGCCACAGTCCACAGACTGTGAGCATACACTGAGTGAGTTTATGTTTATTTGCAGTGAAAGAGTTTATGTTTATAAAGCCTGAGTAATTGGTCACGTGAGTGTGGAAATCAAAATGTGACGGCTATCAAAAGGAGACAAGGAGCATGAATTTATGCCAATTTTTCAGCTCCACTCGACCAAACTTCTGGTGATTTATTTTGAAATATTTACACAACCTTGATATATTTACAAACTTTAGTAATGTGTATGTAAACAAAAAAACTTTTTTTTTTTTTTTTTTTCGGGCAACCAAAATCTCAAAATCTTAACCATGTTAAGCATTAATGAATCATTTATAATCAGTGGGAAAGTGAGCCGTTGTGATGCCAGTGGCTTTTTAAAACTGATTCCAGATGATACTGCATTTTCCCTCCATTTACACAGTAGCCCCTCTGTCATACTATACTGTATATAATGCTTTAACTGATATCTTTGTGTATCTTACTCCAAATCAGCCACGGAGGGCAAAAACTAAATAAAGCTTGAATACAAGAGAATGGAGAAGAGGAGGAAGGACAAGTGTAAAAAAAAAAAAAGTAGTGGGTTGAAGGAAGAGTGTAAGCAGGTCAGACGTCCCCATGTGATGGTTGTGAGGCCAAATGCTGTGAAAGAGAGGCCCTGTTTGAGGCCGCCCACCCCCCAACCCCTCCAGGGCTTTGAGTCACAGACTAGTGGGGTAAAATATTCCCTTGTGGACTGTGGGTTTAGTGGTGTAGTAGTGTAGTTGACCCAGCTGATAATCAGGGGGGATGATGGCAGCACTGGGGTTAGCATGTGGTGGCTATTTCTGTAAATCCGTGTAATTTGGAGTTCTCATTATTGTTCCATGATGAGGGTCATCTAGAAGGTGTTTAAAAGAAAATGTATTGTTATATATGCAGTTTTTGGGAAGAAGCTTCTGTGATTATGTAGTTGTAGACATCTTGTCTCTGGTGACCCTGTTGTCATTTGTTTTGTTTATGGTAGATCCTGGTGCCGTGTTGGGGAAGTTTACCTGTCAGTACATACCCAGCGGCTCAGTTTGACGGGTATGT
>NC_137926.1:13761679-13901679 GCF_963457725.1 Sprattus sprattus | reverse complement strand
ACGGTGAGGACGGGGGGGGGGGGGATTGCTCAGAAGAAGAGCGTTAGAGACGGGGAGGAGGGGATCCTGGGAAAATTGACACATAGCATGTGAATGTCTACCCTGACTGTCAACATGTTTTATGACCACTGGAATGAGATTAATTATTGTATTAGTTAATGAATTAGCTATGGCATTTATGTCATGGTTTTCACTGGTACTCGTTGGTATATAAATGTATAATGTCTGCCTTTTTAGGGCCCAGGGGATCTCAATAACAAGCTGTTCTTCAGGCAGAAGATAAACCTGCTCTCTCAGAATGCTGCTACACCCATAGATTACCTGTTTGAGGTGAGCCTCTACACTCCACTCCTCTCCTGTGACCCATATGCAGTGGTCAGCACAATTACAGATTTTAAGATAAACTGTGTGTCTCTGGACCGGTTTGTTGGATTTACAGCTTCAAAACCACCATTCACAGTCAGGTGTTTGAAAAGCATCCAGTACGAGAGGACTGTGCCTAGTAGAAATGTCCGAATCAGCGGGCCAGTAGCACTCTCATGTCCACTGGGCTTCTAAAGGATTTGTTTGTGTGTGTGTGTGTGTGTGTGTGTGTCTGTGTGTGTGTGTCTGTGTCTGTGTGTGTGTGTGTGTGTCTGTGTGTCTGTGTGTCTGTGTGTGTGTGTGTGTGTGTGTTCGCAGCACATCGCCAGTGGGAAGGAGGCGGAGGTGCGGCGCCTCCTGAGTGAGAGCGAGAAGGAGGAGGACGGGGTGAAGATGTGTCATCCTCTCTGCTCCTGTGATAGCTGTGAGCTCCGCGTGTCAGGGTGAGCTCGCCTCTCCGGGCCAAACCACCGTCTCACAGACCTTATCGAGCATAATAACATGATGTTGTCCCTTTTTGCAGCCGTTAGTTCCCACCCTGCAGTTTTTGTTGTTGCTATAAATACTGTTGCGTTGATAACATTGATAAAGTTATATCTGGTACTTTTTTTTTCTTCTGTAGAAGACTTAACGACCCCTCCATCATCACTCCATTCTCTCGTGATGACCGGGGCTACACTCCTCTTCATGTTGCTGCTGTCTGTGGTAAGAGCCTGTCTATCCCAGAATGCTATTCTCTCTCTCTCTCTCTCTCTCTCTCTCTCTCTGTGCGTGTGAATGTGCGTGTGTGTGTGTGTGTGTGTGTGTGTGTGTGGATGTGATCAATCGATATTACGGTTCTGCCCTGCCTGTTAACTGGGGCCCTCTTGGGAATGCTTTGGTGGATGATTCTTCATGCTTTATCCAACCTCACTGTGCGTCTGTAGGTCAGTCCCTGCTGATTGACCTGTTGGTGTCCAAGGGGGCGGTGGTGAATGCCACGGACTACCACGCCCTCACTCCCCTGCACCTCTCCTGCCAAAAGGGCTATCAGGGGGTAACGGTGAGCACCATCCCTTACACTACCTAACACCTCCATTAGACACACACACTGACCCAATCCCTTACACACTTCTTCAGAGACACACACTGACCCCATCTCTAATACACTCCTTCAGACACACACACACACACTGACCTACGGCTGTTCTGCAGCAGCACAATATGAAAAGACCATTTTTACCGATTTTATATTTGATTGGTCAATGTATGATGTAGATTCATTAAAACAGTTTTTTTTCTCTCTTTTTTTCATTCATGTTCTATTTTTTCTGATCTCTGTTCTTACCTCTCTTCTTCCATCTTTCCCAATGTTTCTCTTTGTCTCTCCTCTCTTATCTCCTCTTTCCTCCTCTCCTCTCCTTGTCCTCTCTCTTTCTCCTGTTGCCTCTCCACTCTCTCTCCAGTTGCTGCTTTTGCACTATAAGGCCAACACTGATGCTCAGGACAACAGCGGGAACACCCCGCTACATCTGGCCTGCATGCATGGCCATGAAGACGTGAGTCTCTGTTTAAAGATTTATTTATTTTTGGGCTTTTATGCCTTTAATCAGATAGCGTAGCTAATTCTAAATCAGACCGTGTCAAACATTGGCCATTCTTTTAAAGAATCAAAATGCTAAGTTTAATAATGGATTAATAAACTATATGCTCAGTTTAATAATGGATTAACATGGATGCTGCCCCCCATGAGTCTCTGTTTCAGTCCTGCATACATGTTTACTGCTTATGGAAAAAGTCCACATATGTGCACTGAACTGAGACAGGAGACCTCCATGAGAACTTCCATTGCTTAAAAAAAGCATCAATGAATTCTATTGTCTGCAAAAGCAGTTGGTATGTATGAACGTGGTCCTCTTGTGTATTTATGTGACAGTGTGTCAAGGCGCTGGTGTATTACGACTTGCACACCTGTCGCCTCAACATCCAGAACGACAAATGGGACACCCCGCTGCACATTGCGGCGCGCTGGGGCTATGAGGGCATCATCGAGGTGCTGCTGGAGAATGGTGCCTCCACAACCCTCCACAACAAGGCCAAGGACACGCCCCTCCAGTGCGCCCTCAACTCCAAGGTCAGGCCCCTGGCCCAAGCCCCCTGCTGCCAGCACAGGGAAACCCCTTTTTTCGCTTAGTTCTAGGGAGTTAGATAATGCATTAGATAACGTCTCTAACGCAGTTCACCTACAAGTTACACTGTAATCGCCAAGTATTTTTTCAAAGTGTAGAGTGTAGTGTTTGCGTTCAGATCCCACAACTGTAACTGTTAATCATATAATGAAGAAGAAATGTAGGCTATATTGGAAAGCCAACCTTAATGTTTCCTCTTGAGCAATACAGAATGTAATCTTTGAAGTGAGGTATGTTTTGTACTGATATATTGATCCAGGAGTGAGGTATGTTTTATACTGATATATTGATCCTTTTAACCCTAGATTCTGGCCCTGTTGGAACGCACACACAATAATGGCATCCAGAGGAAGGACGGCAGCACAGAGGTAGGAGAGAGATGCGTTCCGAGGTAGCGGCTTGCCTCTTGTCGTTTACACTGCTAACACAGGTTTCCATTGCGGCATCAGATCGAATATATTAACACTGCTCTATGTCTTTGGAAGGGTGTCAATCAAACTGTCTCAGCTTACCTGCAAATTAAGTTTCAATGTGGTCAGGCTGCATCGACCAATCAGGATGCCTCCAGAATCATGGGAATAACCCACAGCTAATTCACCTATCACTAAGTCCCGCCCTTCGAACACAGACAGGCAATGCCAGTTCAGAACCTCCTGCACTTGGACGACTTGAGCTTACAACACCATTGAGTGGCATCAGAAATTTAGATTTTTCTCTGGTTTAATCTAGTTCCCCAAACCGAAACTCCTGTGGATTTAGCTGTGTGGCAGGCCAGTGATGGGGGCACAGTAACCCAGTTCAAGGATCAATCACAATGTGGGAGAAAATGTCATTAGGTTGGAATTTTCTGATTAAGTAGAGCTTTGGTTTAGTGTGCTAGCTTTAGTTTTTGGCTTGCATATGCTACAAGGACACCGTCATGTCAGAGACAGGCTAATGCTAATATAATAAACCAATAAACTTAGGTCTGTATCGCAGTGCCTCTCCAACTTAATTAATTGAAGGTAAATTAATTTAATCTTACCCTGCTGTGCACAAACAATGCTGGTCTTGGATGTTGTTATCTGCTATCGTGGTTATCCTGAGATAAGGCTTCTCCCTCTTGGATTGCCATGTGTAAACTCTCGCTACTAATTTAAGATCGTCCCCCACCATATCTATCTTACATTTTGTACATATCCCTCCATGGCATAATAAAGTCATTTTTTGAGACCTTCTAGACGTAATCAGGTAATTCTGTCACTAAAGGTTGTGTAGAGCCTGTGGCTATGGCTAGTTTTGATACTGACAGCTGCCATTGTTACTCTAGTCAGCTCCACTGGTTTTGTCCAAGTTAGCAACTGTAACAAAAGGGGGCAGAGCGTAGTGATGGGTGAATTATTGAGCTTGTGCAAAGGGTCGATTCTTATAATGAGCTACATTTGTTGACCTTATAATGACCTTATAATGCCCTTGTTCTACTTATAATTACCTTATAATGACCTTGTTATCCTTATACTGACCTTGTTCTTCTTATAATGACCTTGTAATCCTTATTATGACCTCGCCTTGTTGAAGAACAAATGTCTGTCATTTATAGCACCTTTACTTACATTAAAGTGTTTACAGCATGCAGTACTAATACTTGGTGGTGTTCTCTCTCTCCTCCTTCTCTTACGCGCTCTCTCTTTTCTTTCTTTTTTCTCTCTCTCTTTCTATCCCTCTCTCTTTTAGTCACCCAGTCGCTCTCCTCAACCGTCTGACTGCAGCAGTCGACACTCGTCCATTTCCAGTTCCTCGTCTCTGAGTGCAGAGCCCCGATCGGAGCCTGGCCGGACACAACACCGAGAGGTGAGACCTCTTAACGCCTCCCTGACAACTAGAGTCTCATTTAGGTTTAGATCAGTTTGGTCTTGTATTCCTTAAAAGACTTGAATGAGTTTATTTATGTATGTAGTGCACATTGTCGTCCTCTGGCTTTGATTATAGGATGTTAGAAGTGGCTTTTTTGCCCATTGTCATGTAGCTCATGGTTTGGGTCTTTCAATACCTCGTTTGTCCTCTTATCAGTTTTCGTTTGTCCTCTTATCATTCAACACTTATATTTGATCCTAATCAACATCCTGTGTTGTGGTGAATGTGTTCAAACTCCAACTTACTTAAGCTGCAATCTTTCCTTATGGATTTGCTCTTTTTGATTGACAGGTAGAGAAACTGCTGAGAGCTGTAGCAGATGGGGACGTGGAGATGGTGAGAATATTAACCCAGAATCCTCTTTTCATCTGCTTCATCCTGTTTTGTGCTACCGATATGATGAAAGGCAAACCAACAGTATTACAAAACATCGTGTGTGTGTGTGTGTGTGTGTGTGTGTGTGTGTGTGTGTGTCAGGTACGTTACCTGCTGGCGTGGATGGATGAGGAGCCAGAGGAGGATGAGCCGGCCATGCCTATCCAGACTGAGCTGTGCCACCCTCTGTGCCAGTGCCCCCAGTGCGAACCCACACAGAAGGTATTACTCACATCACCACCCTAGGGCATTACTAACACACACACACATACTCACACACTTCAAACACTTACTTAAGCACGTCCTGTACATAGCAATGTAATACACACACACAGAGACAGAGAAACATTCTGCACTTTTAGATCAGATGCTAAACCCTCTCAAACCCACTCTGTCGGTCGCTTTGTTTTAAAAAGATGTAGTTTCAGTTTTCATTTTAAAGTGTAAGTGTATTCTAAAATGTGTTTTTTGAGCTGTATTCTAAAATGTGTCTTTTCAGCTGTAAACTAAAAGATATGACTGAGCTGTGATAAAACACATCAGCGATGTTGTTGATATTGAAAAGAAAGTCAATTGTTATCTGCCTTTTATGAGCTGGAAATGGCTCAGCATATCATACATCATTTGTGTGCATGTGTGTATACCTTTGAGTTTGGCAATGACTCAGCAGAAGTGTTTATGGGCATGAGTGACCCAGTAGTTTTATGGGTTTATGTAAGCTAGCAGAGCAGTGGCATGGGTATGTCTCTCTTGGTCTAAGAGCATTTGTTTATGAATATTGTGTGTGTGTGTGTGTGTGTGTGTGTGTGTGTGTGTGTGTGTGTGTGTGTGTGTGTGTGTGTGTGTGTGTGTGTGTGTGTGTGTGTGTGTGTGTGTGTGTGTGTGTGTGTGTGTGTGTGTGTGTGTGTGTGTGTGTGTGTGTATGCAGAAGCTGGTGAACCTGCAGAGTAGTGGCGTGGGGATGAACAGCAGCAGTGCTGACGGCTTCACACCGCTCCACGTGGCCGCGCTGCACGGGCGCGGTGCCCTGGTGTCCTTGCTCATCCGCCACGGTGCCAACCTCAATGCCAGAAACAGCCAGGGAGTCACGCCACTTCACCTGGCCTGCCAGAACAGCCACATGCAGGTGAGGAGTGGCACAACCACAGCTCACACACACAGTTCAACAGGGATGAGCACTAGTCTATTCTCACAGCAGAACGCCTTAGGTTCTGCGCTTAGAACTCTAGTATGAAAGGTTGTTAAACGGAAGTTTATTTCCGAAGAAGAAAACCTTATTTTATTTTCTTGGAACTTATTTTATGAATTGCTGAAAAGGTGCAAGGTTCTCCTCTTAGAAGTCTGTTACAAAGGGTTCTTTGGTCAACACCTATGTGGCTAGTTGCTGCTCTTATTGAAGACTTATACATAAAGCCTTTTTTATATAATAGCTTCAGTGCACTAGAATGTGTAGGTTGCTGTTGTGTTGTAAATGGTACCCTGGAGTGACTGTGGGCCCTCTGGCACGATGGGCTTTGCAGGCAATGCTATTTTACCTTCTTATACGGCTATTCAGAATGTTGCTAAAAGTTCAATTGATTTGAATGGGCCATCCCAATGTTCCCAGGTCGAATATCGAATATTTATTTGTATTATTATATACTGTATATATATATAAATATGCACGTCAGGGTCCTGTTCGTCCCGTCTGTATTAATTTTTTCGATAACGCCGGACTTTACATTATCCCTCACTTAATCCTGCATCCTATTCCTAGCAGTGAGTTCAGTGTGACTGGTCCAAAATGTTTTCTATCCCAAGCAGGAGCAGCTTGGATAGCTGTGTCTTATAACGACAGTAAAAAAAAAAACATTTAGTTAGGTCAGCTCAGCACTCTCTTGTATTTTGTGTAATGACCTAAAATCAACTCTTTGCCAAAAAGAGATTACATCTTTTTTAGGACTTTTAAGCAAGAGGATTTACAGTAGAGATTAACACTCTTCCTCTCTCAGACTTACTCAGACTAACACACTCAGCGTTCAGCTTCAAATCACTAGGGCATGGCCCTGTGCCAGGGGACTACCATGGATCAGAGAATAGTTTATTTAACTTTTGTATGTTTGCATGTACCTAAATGTTGCACTTTCCCATCATGTGTCACTTCAGTTAATCCCCTCCTGTACCCATGATGTAGCATAGGTTATAACCTCCTGTACCTGTGATATGGTTTAGGTTATAACCTCCTGTACCTGTGATGTGGTTTAGGTTATAACCTCCTGTACCTGTGATGTGGTTTAGGTTATAACCTCACTCTTCCTGTACCTGTGATGTGGTTTAGGTTATAACCTCCTGTACCTGTGATGGGGTTTAGGTTATAACCTCACTCTTCCTGTACCTGTGATGTGGTTTAGGTTATAACCTCACTCTTCCTGTACCTGTGATGTGGTTTAGGTTATAACCTCACTCCTGGAGTGTAACGCCAAGGTGAATAAGAAGGACCAGTATGGGAACACCCCCCTGATTCATGCCTGCCTTAAGGGAGATTTGGACACAGCCACAGCCCTGCTTAAGGTAAGGGTCTGCTAGAGTCACACTGCTGTATCAGTGATATAATACAGATACAGCTCAAACACCGATTATAAAGGTATGTTACCCATTCACTCCAATAGTAGCAGACCATGGGAGCTTGTAAAACAGAACATTGGAAAACTATTTCTCCAGTTGTGTCATGTAAAAAGACTGCAAGAATCTTCACACATCCAACATGCATTGACATCAACACAAACATAATCAAGACACAACCTTAAAACAGTTTTCCAAATAAGCTTTCCCTCTTTTGTCAATGTGTGCTACTATCAACGTCATTTGGAATTCCAATTGATTTTGATTTTTGTAAAATTGTGTCATTTTGGAATCATTTCATCATAGTCTGAGAGATGAGTCACAAGCATTTCTATGCCAGAGCGAGTCTGAGGATCATTTTTGTTGATCAAGGCAAATGTATAGCCAACATCCTCAATCATGAGGTCAGGGTACCGACTGTAAGTCTTAAAAGCTTCCAGTAACCTATATGCCAAGGCTGCTGGAGTTTCCCCTTTCCTCATTGTCACTTCTGCTAACATTTTTGGATTGACAGATACAAAGCCTCTAGTAGTGCTTTTTTTCTGTCCTAATTGTATTCCATCCTATTCTTTACTCTATCTACCAAGGCTCTAGATAATGTAGACAGAGAAAAAAAAAAGCGTCCGGTTACGGATCTGCCAAGGCTGCTGGATGTTCCCCTTTCCTCGTTGTCACTTCTGCTAACTTTTCTGGATTGACAGATACAATCCCCAAGACCTCTAGTAGTGCTTTTTTCTGTCCTGATAATATTCCATCCTATTCTTTACTTTATCTACCAAGGCTCTAATTAAGGCTGATTATGGACTGATTATGAATGATGTGTTACATGACAATAAAGGATTGTTCACATTTTAATTGAAGTCCAATCTGATGTTATAAATAGTATCTGATCATAAGGATGGAGAATTTCACAGAACAGAATGTACCGGATGTCATAGAAGGTTTACGTGTGTGTTTGCATGCATGAATATATTTCATTATTGCCCTCCCTTGTTCATGTTGTGTTTGCATCCTCCAGAGCTGTGCGTCCGTCAACCTGGCGAATAACCATGGCAACACAGCCCTGCATGAGGCGGTGCGGGGGGGCCACCAGGCTCTGGTGGAACTGCTCCTGCAGGAGGGGGGGCTGGTGCACTTGAGGAACAAGAGGCAGAGGACACCGCTGGACTGCGCTCAGGAGACTGGGAGCAAGGTAAGGACCTCACAGCCAGGGCATCACAGTGCATACAGCCAGGGCATCACAGTGCATACAGCCAGGGCATCACAGTGCATACAGCCAGAACACTGATAAACATGGCCGGGCAGATGCAGATGCCTGGCCATTAGCCATATTGATAGTTTATGTCCAGTTATTTATATCCATGTTAACTCAGTTGGGAATGGTCATGCCAGTTCTAATAGCGTCATGAAAATGTATATCACATCCCTATAAGCAGCCAGCGGCATAATCATAGCAGTGAATGTTATGTGAAAGAAGCTAACATGCTACAGGTGTATAGTTTGTGACATGGTTACCTTATTGTCACTTTCTTGTGACTCACTTGCTGTATATCACTCGTACTGTACGTTTCCATCAGATGTGTTGATGAAATCAACTTCCATGACTTTCTGATATTAATCTGAGCCTACAGTTGGTGATGGTTACAATATTGCGACTTTTCTGTTAATCACAGAGCACAGAGATACAGAAGATGTTGCAGAGAGCCCCAGGCCACGCCCCTGAAGCGGCAGACCCAGGAAAACAGCCCAAAGGAGCACTGGGTAAGGATAGCATCACACTGTTGAAGGCTATTATCTCACAAGTGTCAGTTGAAGAGGAAAGTTAGAGGTCATGGAGAAACCAATGTCAAACTGTTTCAGTTATTTGTTGTATTTAAGACATACATGGAATATATTTATGGACCCATTATTTAGTTGAAAAACCCTATGTGTTTTCCTCTCTCATATGATCCAGCTCAGTCATTGGTACAAAGACTGAAGCAGCAAGAGGATACAAACAGCAGGAGGCAAGACCTGCTCCAGTCTATACACAGGTATGCTTACTAAACTTACAGAAGAATGAAGAAAAAAGTGACTCAATAGCACCCTCTGGTGTTGAGCTCACAAGCATAATTAAGTCACTGTATCTGAGCATGTCTCTCAGAAATGTAGTATTACATAAATCCTAGTTAGGATTGCCGTAAAGTTAATACATGATGCTGCTGTGTGTGTATTGTGCTCTGGTGTGCATGTATATTGTGAATGTGGTGTGCGTCATTGTGATCTGTGTTCTGTGGTTGTGCTGCAGGTCTCCGAAGGTTGTATTACAAGACAGGACCAGATCCTCAATCAACTCTCCTCTTTTAACTCGGGTACTCTCTCCTCTCCCCTCACACATGCTGTCATATGCAAAGCCTAATTTCAGTGGATGTGTGGTATTTTTCAGCACTCATCTGATTTTGTGTATATCTTATTTTGGGGGGAAAATATATTTATATATTTTTACCAGTAGTGGCCACAATGTGGTTTATATTATCAGAATTAAAGAATGTAGTTAAAGTCTGCGATTCTAATCCAGTTCACTCTTTGCAAATCTGGCAAATTGGTCTTCCCTGTCCCTGAGCTGTCTGTGCAGTGTGTGCGCTCAAAAAAAAAAACTCCTGCTTGTACACAGTCTTGGCTCTGTAGATGGGAAACTAACATGGTAGCTCGGACCAAGCATAAAGAAATTCCAGTGAAACAACACATTGCATCAGGAGCACAGAAGTGAGGGGTATAATGTGATTGGTTGTTGAGCCCAAATATCAACAAACTTGGTCTTTAACCAATATATAGAATAAGCTACAGCAGTATTCAAACCACTGTCTTGTACTTTGAAAAACACATGTCCACTTGATATACTAACCACAAGCTAACATTTTCACAGGGGTCGGACAAGAGGAAACTGCGCAGGGGAGAGACGGTAGAGACCAGCACCCCAGCATTTACTAGTCCCCGGGGCCTCAGTGACCGCAGCCAGTCCTCCATCCCCCCACCGGGCAGCAGGAACAGCCTGGCCCGCAGCCACACCATCCACCAGGACCTCTCTCAGGACCCCTCATCCCCTGACTGCCCCAGCCTTACACCTACCACCCCCTCTGAACCATCACCTGATCAGTCACATGACTCCCCGTCTGACCAACTCCATGTCAACGGGGACACAGGGGAGGCCCTGGACGACGAGGACACGCAGCCCAGGACCAATGGGTCCCCAGAGACGGAGACGACTTTAAAGGAGATGGATGACCTTTGACCGCTCCCCAAATTCCTTCCCAAACTCTGGCCGAGACTGATCTCAGAGGACCGACCCTCCTGGTTAAGGCTTTGTGTGGAGTGGTGCGTGAAAGCCACCTGATTCAGTAAACGCTGTTCAGGCCCACTTGTCTTAAGGGCACTGAGCACCAGAGGGATTCACATACTTAGTCATTGGCAAGATGATGATGACACATTCAAATGAAAGCAAGAGTGGGTAGAGGAGGAAATAAGAGAGAAAGAGAGAGAGGCAAGGACGTTATAGAGGACTTATCCATACACTCCCAGCACTTTTGTGTTCCTTCTGCTCTATCATATCACCACAAGTTGAAAAGGGAAATTTCTTGGAAGTAGCAGTATTTATGTCTTTCATTATTTTTGGTAACACATTAGCAAAGCAAAAGATGTAAACTCTAAAGACAGACCTGGATATAGCATCAGTCCAGGAGCTGACATACTTGATTGAAGTTCTTAACGTGTATTTACACATGCTTCGAAGTAATTTTTCTTATTAGATGGTTTTTAATTTAAAAACATGTTCTTGCCATTACTTTTGTCTTCCTTTTCTTTTTAATGCTTAGGTTGAATTGAGAATCCATCCTCAGGAGTTTCCTGGTGAGAACATTTCTAGAAGTAAACTGCTATGCATTTTCTTTCAAGGCAGATGATTCGAATGTTATCTTTGTCTGCACATTGATTTTTTTAAATGTATTTATTTATTTTTCTCTTAGCGCTTCATCTGCTGCTAAAACTTCAACTGTTTTGTTTACCATGGTGAATGTCCCAGTGCACATCTATGAATATTACTTTTGACAGGTTAAATCATTTCAACCACAATGTTACTGCAGCACATTGCTGCCATTGCCATCACCAAGACTGTAAATTGAGCATTTTGACTTGTTCCTCAAGAAAAGCCACTATAAAACTAAATTAGATGCAGTAGTCTTAACCGAGTAGAAAACGTAAAACCAGTGATCCCAATATTGCAAGCTTGCATTGCATGCAAGTAAATTGTCATTAATTAAACTTCACTGGATTTTGACGATTTTCGTAGAAGTCTTAGTATTTAAGCACATAATGTGTTGTGACGCGCACTCACTTAACAGCGGCTACACATGGCCTGCTACTGAGTAGTATACTGTAATTCAGATTTGAAGAGGGGAGATCTAGGACCTGAACACCACACCCTTTTATCACTGTACTCGTAAAAAATTAAATCGTGAAGTGTGCTTGCTGTACCGTAGTTGCACTCTTGGAGCAAGATTTACTATATTCTGAAACAAGATCTCTCAGTTAGACGCATCTCTACTTAGTTCCTGTGGCCTTGGATGCCGCTTTTCATCTTCTGGTTCAGAAAGCCCTGCTGGAATGTCCTCCATTAATGCTCACTGTCATGTTGTCATACAGCTTCACAGAAAAGCAGAAGAAACTATCTGTGTAGCAATAAAGATGTGTATTTGCCATGGTTTGTGTGTCAAGTTTGATCTTAATTCTCTATTGAATATTTCACCTCAAGGCTAATCAGAGTTGAGCTAAATTATTTGAAAATATTTTTGTATAGTTCGGTTCTGCGCTGAAATGCATGTGCCTTATATAAGTTGACAAAATTACCATTAATAAACCAAAAGGATGGTGTTTGGGTGTTTTTACTTGGTGTATTTGTTGTCTTGATATGTAGGCGTAGTTCTTGTTCTTTTCCATATTAAAGTTTTTTTTTAAAATGGGAGTAAATGACAATAAAAAGAAACGATTTTCTGATGACTTGTGTCCAATATGCAACACTAAATATTCACAGCGGAAATATGAAAGTTCGCTTGAAACGTGCCGGAAACGACGTTTCCGTGAATTTGATGTTCGGTAATGCAAGCACTGCACTGGCATAGCTCAGCAGGTAGTTCTAAAACCATGTCATGCCATTGAAGGAGAAAATAAGACTAGCGAAATATTTTGATTTGGTAAGAATTCATTTGCTTTTTGCCCTGACAACGCACTGAAGTAAAGGTTTGTAATGATTTCCAGGCGTGTCCGGCTAGCTTGCTACCATAATGTTATTTACGTAGCTCTGGCTAGCCTTACGTGTTATCCTAGCAGTCATAGCTTGTGACTGTCGTAAATGTGCTAATGTTTGTAAGATCATAGTTTTTTTTTTTTTTTATCTCAGCAGCCAAATCTGGCCTAAATAGTATGTTACATATCGTTCTTTGTAACGTGATTAACTAACAATAAATAGATACGGAGCTTACTGTTGTGAATCGTTTTCTGAACGTGAATTTACCTAGCTAAGCTTTACCTTTTGATTATGCTTTCTATCAAGCTAGCTAGCCAGCTGTTTTGAATGCATAAAATCTACTTGACCAGCTGACGTGCTGTTGTACCTTTGCTAACTTTAATTTGCAATGTAAGGGCTTGGAGCCAACTTTGAATAAATGTATGGCAAACAATTAAACACTACAGAAGCCACGCCATTAGCTACTGCAACAGCGATTGTCCAAAATCTCAGACGCCAGAGCTAGCCCTGTTAGTATAAACAAGAGTTATCTAAACCCGTTAATCGGAGACTGGGAAATCTTCTTGTGTGTATGACTTAAAGCGCCCCAGACGTCAAACCAGCCGGTTAACTAGTGCAGCTTACTCTCTCATCTCCATTATCCTTGGCTATATCCTTCTTATAATCACAGGCAGGAGATATTGCTGCTTAGATAGATGCCGCTTAACAAATTAGAGCAAGTGACAGCCATACCATATGTCTTTGCAGAATGTTCGCTGTGGGGTCTCAAGTATCTGTCGCTGTCCAAATAACCTCCTGGGTTTGAGGATGCATCAGCTGCTGCTTAGCCCAATGAGGGCTTGCAGAAAGGACAGTATGACGCTTTAACAGAAGATTGTGGGAAGCAAGGTGTGTAAGTGTGTTTATTGTTTATAGTCTCTTGCCCTTTCTTTCTCCCTGTTTAAACATTTGTTTTATGTATTTTTGTTTTTTGTGTATCTTTATGTATATATTGTGTACTCTATCCTCATATCGGCTCTCTTGCTCTTTGGTGGGAATTGAGGTCTCTGGTCTGTTGCCTTCCCTGATCGCATCAGATCACGATGCAGTCCCACAGGCTGCGTGAGATGGACCAGCAGCAGCAGCGGCCCCTGCTGCAGGGGGACTCCACCGTGGGTGTTGGCCCAGCAGGCATCCCTTCAGACTCCACGCAGCTCTGGTTCATCCAGGACGGCTGCGGCCTGATCTGTGCCTTCATCACGTGGTTCCTGGTGCTCTATGCAGACTTCGTGGTCACCTTCGTAATGCTGCTGCCGGCCAAGAGCGTGTGGTATGCCGTGGTCAACGGGGTGCTGTTCAACGGCCTGGCAGTGCTGGCGCTTACGTCGCACCTGCGCACGATGCTCACCGACCCGGTCAGTCAGTGCGTGATTGGGACCTTACACAATGTGTGTGTGGGGGGCGGGGGGCTTTTTTAATGTATGGCATATTACAGCCAACTATGTGCATTTCACATATTCGAAAGATATTTTCTACTTATGTGTGTTGGCATGTGTTGTTTATTCAGGGAGGTGTTTTCCTTATGGAGTAGAAATTGGGCCTTTTTATGTTGCAATAGTATTTTCCTTTTTTCATTTGTTTAATGGCCTATGGGTAATGAGTGAATTTCTCTGGTTGGGAAATAATTAAGGATAACTACCAAATGAGCGGAGGCGTGCCCAAATGAGCGGAGGCGTGTAGTTGATAGACACTGTGTAGCAGTAATAGGTTCACTGTTGGGACAACATTAGCCGTTCTGTCCATTTTCTTTTCCATCACTTCCAAATCATATGATCACTTCACAAGTGACGAAGTTATGGAATTGATGGGTATGGTCCTCAGAGTTGGGAATCATCTTGCTCGTTCGCTCTTTGACCTTTCTCTAACCTTTCATGCAGGGAGCCGTCCCCAAGGGCAACGCCACAAAGGAGTACATGGACAGCCTGCAGCTGAAGCCCGGGGAGGTCATCTACAAGTGCCCCAAGTGCTGTAGCATCAAGCCAGAGAGGGCCCATCACTGCAGGTCAGACGGTCACGTGGGAGGGGGTCTCGCATTTCATTAGTTAAGATGGCTCATTTTCCTATTGAAGTTAGTGGCAGTGCGGTTTGAATTAGGCTTACGTTAAGCCTATGCTTGTGATTCTGATTCTATTCAAGCTGTTTTTGCATAGGTGATATGAGCTACTGCATGGTTAAAAGCATGGTGCAACATATTCACAGCTTATGTTATTGAGGAATCTTTTGAACAGCTGTTACATTTTTAAAACATTATTCTGGTTGCAGTTTTAATACTTGTGGAATAAAGTTCAGTGCGTTATGGCATGTGGGGGTTTAAAGTGGATGTTTTTCTCTGCCACCTCTTAGCATATGTAAGCGCTGCATCCGTAAGATGGACCACCACTGCCCCTGGGTGAACAACTGCGTGGGGGAAAAAAATCAGCGCTTCTTTGTGCTCTTCACTGTAAGTCTGTCTGCGTTGTATATTCAACCAGGGATAGAAATTTTTTTTTTTCTTCCTCTATCTCTGACGAGGGTAGGCTAGCCTCACCCTTTCCCTTGATGGGCTGTTTGACCGTGACCGTACCAAGAAGTTTATTCTTTTGTAAGCATGCACCAAATGTCGTCAAATAGTCTTATCAGTTTGTGAAAAACGTTTTTTAATACCTCCATTAACAATGTCTCTTTGTTTGTGTGTGTGTGTGTTTGTGTGTGTGTGTGTTTGTGCGTGTCTGCAGATGTATATAGCCATGATCTCTGCCCATGCGCTAGCCCTCTCTGGGTTCCAGTTCATTACCTGTGTCCGAGTTCAGTGGAACGGTGAGGGCAACCTCACACTAGGCCTTTATCCTGACACGTTGCACTCTGACACTTAAAACATACATTTTGTGCATATTGCTGATGTGTATATATGGCATGGATATGCATATGACATGACACAATACTTTTATACCACATTACAGACAGACATATATGTACACCAGCCTTACAGATATGACTTAAAATTGATATTTGTACAAAATTTCCCATCAGCAAGTGCACATTGATACAAATGTACACATTGATACAAATCATTAATACACCTGCATCGTGTACATGAGTGGCAGAAAAGAGCATTTAGTGAAGTGAATGAATATTATTTTTTAGTTTTGAAAACATTCTATGTGATTTTCACCAACACTGACACTGGCTGACCATAGATTTGTTCTGACCCTCAACACTGACCCTTAGCAAAGCATGTCTATGAAATGCAGACAGCTGACTGTGGGTTATTGTCTGACAGTATGAAAATCTGTACCTTAGCTGTTTGTACCCATACCCATAGCTTCAGCTGTGATGTGTGAATTCTTTCTCTCTGCGCCTTCTAGAGTGCAGTGACTTCTCCCCTCCTGTGACGGTCATGCTTATGATCTTCCTCTGCCTGGAGGCCCTCCTCTTCCTCACCTTCACTGCCGTCATGTTCGGCACCCAGCTCCACTCCATCTGTAACGATGAGACCGTAAGTCACCACTCATCTTACCCCTACTGATGGGGAACTCGGTTGTTTTCCACAATTAAACTTTGAACTGTTGGGCTCTCTCTAATACAAATATTATTACATGAAAATACTATTACAATTTATAAATACATATTTAGGAGTAGTTAGCAATTTTCTTTGTAGCCTTTGATACCGTGTGAAAAATGTGTGGCTTGACTAAATTGCTTTAAAATATTACTTGGTAGCGGCTTGTTTTCCACAATTAACTTTGCACTGTTAATATCTCTATTGGGTACAAAAGTTATGAGGATAAACCTTATTAGCATTAGTTTTAAAAATGCCTGTTGAGGAGCACGTGGCACATTTGCGTGGAGCCTGAGGCAGTGTGTAAAATGTGTTGAATAACTAAGCCTCATTAGATCATTCTTGTTACATTGGTATTACGGGTGTTATTTATTCCATTCATGTTTGTACATTGCAAATTTAGAGCATTTTTAGCACTCAGTCAGAACCTGCTTCCTGCCCTCTGCCTGTGCAGGAGATCGAGCGCCTGAAGAGTGAAAGGCCCACCTGGGAGCGGCGGACACGCTGGGAGGGCATGCGGGCCGTGTTCGGGGGCAAGCCCTCGCTCGTCTGGATCAACCCCTTCGCTGGCTTGCGGCTGCGCCACCTGCTCTCTACACGCACGAGAAAGAGCGGACCCGAGTTCTCCGTCTGAACCACACACA
Source organism: Sprattus sprattus (assembly GCF_963457725.1). Taxonomy (NCBI): domain Eukaryota; kingdom Metazoa; phylum Chordata; class Actinopteri; order Clupeiformes; family Clupeidae; genus Sprattus; species Sprattus sprattus. The sequence continues at coordinate 13,884,780 of NC_137926.1, read as the reverse complement.
CACACACACACACACACACACACACACACACACACACACCCCCATACATACTCTCTAAACACACACATACACATACAGAGACTCTACTCACACTTACCCAGACTACATACACGCATACACACATACACACACTACACCCAGGCTCAGGTGTGAGTTCCAGTGAGTTGTTCGTTCCAGGTGTTGTAGAGTTATGATCATCAGGACACAAAAATAATCCCCAAAGTAGTTTACGTATCAGCACATATGTGTATGCAGATACACACAGGGTTGTGATCACCCACACGATGTGTATTTGGTCACACACAACACCACTTCACCGCCTCACTGGTCCACTCACATGTTATGAAGCTGAGCTTGTGAAAAGAAACAAACAAACAAAAGACGTTATGATGTTATGACAAACACTACATGCCTGCACCAAGAACTACAAACACAAACACACACACACACTCACTTGGTGCTGTGTGGGACTCTATAAGACTGACTGGCTCCTTAGTGGGCTCAGTCCCCCCTCCTGTGGAACTGCTTTGCAACCAATAGGGTCTAAGAAGGGAACATGAAGCTGCAATCAAACAGAAGAAGACCTTCGTTGTGGACATTGTTTTTAATTTTTATTCATTTGTGTATGTATGTGTGTGTTTTTTAATCACTGTGAAGTCGTCCTTGTGTTTTAAGTGCATCTCTCAATCATTCAGGTGGTTTAAGGCAGAGTCAAAGTCAGACATCTGTCTTCTCATTGCTGCTGGGTGGATTAATGCACTGAATGACATAGCCGAGCCAGATCAGGCTGTGTGGATGCACTCTGTGGACTTTGAACTGGGTGATTTGTGTGAGCTATAGAGGAAGTAAGCGAGAATTGGGTTCGGTGGAAGAGGATCTAGTCAAATGCATCAGGGAGGAGAAAAGGAAGGAGGGAGGGAGGCACATGGTGGGGGGAGGGGTGGAAAGATGGCCGGAGGCCAGAATGTCAGGATTCAGCAGTAGGACCCAGCTTCACCCTTATGGAACAGCCACCGCCCCTCTGTTATTGTCACAGTGGTCAATGCCTCATTTCCATGTGAAGTGACAGGCGGAAATTGCTGGATATTGCTGTCTGATGACTCCCTGTACGGTTGTAATTACACAGAGGCAAAAACAGAACCATTGTTTGAATCAGCCTTGGTGATGGCAATTACCAGCAGGCAACCACAGTTTTTTGATTTGTTTTGTATTTTGCCCAGCTTGTACATCTGCATATTTCACCGGCTTTAAAACATCTCACCTTCTACAGTGTGCATTCGTATGTATTTGAGGGACAGGGATTGGTCTGTGCCTATTTAATTATTACCTCCTGTGGATGCTGGGCCAGTCGAGGCTTACTGCAGGGATACTAGTGGCAATGAGATATCTTTAAAAGCTCAGTGTAATCGCTTTGCACTTGGTCTTCTGAGGTGAATTATTAATGCTGATGGCTCATAGCAAAGACCTGCATGGTACAATGTAGTATTGATCTAAGACCGAGTAGTCTGGCTTTAAAAATAGTGACCTCAAGATCCTGTTATTTGAGTGCATGTGCGTCATATACGTATTAAACTCAAAAAAATCAAATTATTATATTATGACAGACAAATGTTGTAAGGATATTATAACTCAAATAATATTATAAGGATGTGATTCTCTCATAACTCTGAATCATGCATTCATTCATGCATCAGACACTCCTCTTTTTGTGCAATGGACATTGTCAGGATAAACACAGATATCAGGTAGAAATGTGCAGTATCTGAAGAAAACTTGTCTGTCTGTTGGAATTAAAGGATATTTCTTACAAATCTGTCCTTTGGCATGTTGATGTATTCCTGGACTTTAACCCTTGTGTATAGTTAAGTAAACATGGATGTGCAAAACTGTCTGATTTAACAAAACTGCTCAGTAACTTTAGTGTCTTTTAGATGCTCAAAATATCCCATTTGCTGAGAATTAAGGGTTTTGTGGACTTTTCAAGATAAATGAAAATGGTTACATTAAAACTGCACACAGCACAATGTTCCATATTCACATCTACCAGTTGGTGTGATGTGGTTGGTGTGTGTGTGTGTGTGTGTGTGTGCGTGAGACTACCACCTGTGTAGTGTATTGGTTCTTCCCACACTCTAAAGACCAGTGTTGATTAACCCTCACTAAAGAGAGTTAGCCATACGTCAGCCAGTGGGGCACACGCTAACGACTAACTCATTGGAGTCAGACCTAGCTTCCACTGTATTACACTGAGGAGTACTTTTGTAACCATTAACCATACTGCAACTATACCTTGTGATCACAAGGGTTTTGTAACTATTAAGGGTACTTTTTAAAAGCCTACTTAGCGATGCCAGGGGCAGCATTCCTGCTGGTTCTGTTGCTGGTGCTGGGACCTGGGTCTGGGGGACCAGTGGACCCCATGCCGGGCCTTTCGGACCAAGACCTCTTCTGGGGAACTGACCAGTACGACTTTGCCATCGTGCTGGGCGCCTCTGGTCTGGAGTGCTTCTGGCACATGGCGCACCAGGGAGAGCAGTTCTACTTCAACTACATGGTGAGGAGCACAGGCATGGCTTTGATTATGGAGATTGTGGTTCTTTTGTGATTTCTTTCTGTTTTCAGAGCAATACACTGGCACTGCCAAATATTCCGTGTGCTCCAATTGCATTCCAAAGTGATGGTACAAAAAGAATACCTAAAGGGAAGAGTTCATTTTGGGAAATGTTTTGAAAAAAATCAGTATAAACTATAAAATGGTGCAATGTTTAAATGGTAGTGGAAACATTTCTTGCACTTTGATTTCTGTAAAAGGAACATGACTTTCAATCTGTTCTGTGTTTCCACCATATGTTCCATCATCACGCATGGTTTGTCACACACATATTACACTGGGGTCTGATAATGACTTACATCTGAGAAACATTGAAGTTCATCCAACATGAAAGCTGATGATCAAGCCTAGTCCTGGGTTCACCAGCACCATCCGGTTTTTGTGTTTAGGTCCAGTGGGTGACGGGGGTGGCCAACGACAGACACCTGGCAGTGACAGTCAACTCCCCAAAGGGCTACCTGGTCAGCGAGGCTGATGACGCCACAGGCGAGATAAAATTTGAGGCCAAAGAGACCGGTAAATTACTATTAGATTGATCCTTTCTGCAGAGCGCAGGTGTACATTATGATTCAGCAGTACATGTCAAATGCTTATTAGCTCTGAGTATCGAACCCATGACGTGTAAATAGCACCTTGCTCTATTTTTTCTCCACGGAAATGTCTTTTCCTATTCAAAATATGTTTGAAATTGTATATTGTTTTATTTGTGTTTGTGATGCATCATCTCTACAGAATGTCTTAATCTGATATTATAAATAATAATAATAATAATACAAATTACTTTCTTTTTTAATGACTCCTTTTAGGATTTTATCAGATGTGCCTTAGCAACTTCCACAACCGCTTTGGCCACATGCAGGTGTTCTTGAACTTCGGCGTGTACTATGAGGGTTCGGAAGACATGAAGAAACAGAAGGAGGAAGATGACAAGAAGAAAGAGGAGGACAGGAAAGACTTAAACAACACCATTTCCACCATTGAGGTTAGGCTGATGACCAGGAATCAACCCTAATTTCAAAGATTGTATACAAACATGTTTATGAAATGTGTATCATTCATTGATATTTACATATATTATCTTTATATCTTTGCAATATTCCCCCTTTCCCTATAGCTCATGGTAATGTAACTATCCGATTAACAGCCTGATGCTGATGGGATAGCCTCATCCCACCCCCAAAACATCATATATTTCTAAACCTAAATTTCCAGACACAAGGTTTACAGACAGAAAAAATCCACAAAGCAACATGTCAATATACAAAATTATGCTGAGCTTCAAGTCTTTTGAACAACTTCTTCGAGAACACTCTCTAGAACAATAGAACACCAAAATGTTTCTACTGTAAGATTCTTAGAACCCTCATTCATGTCTCCCCTCAGGACAGTTCAGTCAGGCTGCAGAGTTACGTGTTCCACATGTGGCGTCACTACAACTTCAACCGCATGCGTCGGACTACAGACTACTACCTACTCTTGTCCAACTCCACCTACGTGGGTTACTGGTCCGCAGCACAGAGTGTGATCATCCTCCTGTCTGGATACTTGCAGCTGTTTTTCCTAAAGAGGCTCTTCAGAACCAAAACCACAACAGAGACAGAAAAACCTCGCTGCTGAGGCAGAGAGAATATGAGAGAATGTTTGTGTTTGGTCAAGCAGTAGGCCACTGAAGAGGAGAAGGCAAACCTGCCAAACCTGCCTTTCATGTTTTGTAATGCAGATTTTAAAACATTACTCAAATAGTTGTTCAAAAAAGGTTTGTACTGATTATAGCTGTCTTAGTGCTTGCTCTAGGGGGTTCAGGCTCTGTAATGGCTCTGTCAAATTGTTTTTGGCGCTTTATAAATAAAATTGAATTCATTATTGTAATTGTGTCTGAGAGGTCAGTAAATTCAGCTGTTTAAGTGTAAGTGTAAGTAAAATATTTAAATATAAATATTTTTTTCAGAATCCAAAGAGTCCAAAAGATTTCCACAGGTTTTTTTTTTCTTCTAATATATACCTATCAAGATGGAGAGAGAACATTTCTTTATTTAGTTATTTTTCTGGTTTTAAATGTGCTGTGGCAGAATGTCTGTGGTAGGAACTTCAGAGAGGAAGGTCATCCCCTAGCGAGGCTGGTTAATTATTTCCAGTGCTCAGGTCCAGAGGACTACACTCACAGCAAGGTACAAAGAAACTAGGACCACCCTGTGTGAGAGTGACATGCAGTACCCTATCAGTTTATTATTGTGAGTGTGTGAGTGTATATATTAGTAAAAACCATGCCAGAGCACCTGTGGTGCTGGATTCTGCTCCTGCTACTGGTAAGGCCAGGAACCAGGGCCCAGAAGACCGAACCTCCCGCAGGTCTATTCCGTGGGTCGGACCAGTACGACTTTGCCATCCTCTTGCCCGGCTCTGGGTACCAGTGCTTCTGGCATTTTTCCCACCAGAGCGGGCGCTTCTACCTAACATACATGGTGAGTCCAGTGGAGAGTAGCTCTTTTCTCAGACTTTTTTCAACAGTTCAAGTGAAATTCAAAAGGTAGAAAAATGCATTTTTAATAACCTCTAGTCCTATACTTGCATTACTAAGACACTGGTTAATCTATGTTTTGAGACATGGTGTTGTCCATAATGTCTGTAAGACACTGAATATATTATGTTGGTGGCGTATGGCAGACTTGTATCGTATGGTGCCAAACAAATCTGACATGCTGTGAGTGTGACCTACAGAGAGGTTGTTCTCCTTGGCTTTATCAGCTTATCTTTTCATTCCACTTAATACAGCTAAGTTTTGATAACAATAAAAATGTTGAACCAACAAAAATGTAGTTTTAGTCTAGATAGAGACTACAAGGAGGATATATACAGTAGTACATGTACACTCACAGCAAGGTACAAGGAGACTAGGTCCACCCTGTGCTTGAGTGACATGCAGTACTCTATCAGTTTATTGTTGAGTGTGTGAGTGTATAAATATGTAAAAACCATGCCAGAGCACCTGTGGTATAATATATATATATATACTAGTTTGCCACCAGTAATTATCTACACAGAATGAAGAATAAAACTGATTCAGATATTAAAATGACACAGATACTGTATAAGGGCAGAGTGGGAAGCAAATAATAACAGTGTGACATAAAACAAAATGGATTCATATTTGCATGACGACCCAATAAATGTTTCACCAGTTCCACGTTTCTCCCGGTTCTCTGCTTCTCATACCTTGATGTCCATTGTAACACCAGCTCCAGGCCATTTCTCTGGCTTTCAGATGACTTACTGCATTGTTTTGCTAATCCTGCTGTGACTCTGATGTGGTGTGGTGTGGTCTGGTTGTAGGTGCAGTGGGTGAGTGGCATGTCTGCAGACAGACGCTTACATGTGACCGTCCTCTCCCCAGACGGCCTGCTGGTGGCCACCTTAGATGAATCCTCTGGCCAGATCAACTTCCAGACTCAGGAGACAGGTATTCAAGTCATACTGCTGCAAGGTCGTACTTATGTGTCTATTAACATTATTGTGCAGGATTAATTTTTAGAAATAATTCAGGGTTTTTCTCTCTCTCTTATGCCAGTGTCACAATATGATCTATTTTTAGCATTTCTATAGAAAACTACATATACTGAGGTCATTGTATTAAAATTTTCACCATTATGTACAGGTTTCTACCAAATTTGTCTTGGGAACTTCGTTAACAAATATGGAAATATGCAAGTGTACCTGGACTTTGGAGTGTACTATGAAGGCATGGGGAATCTTGAGAGAGAGGATGAGCGGGAGAAATATGAAGAACAGTTGAATAGCACCATCTCCAGCATTCAGGTAACTGGCTATGAGAGAAATAGTTGGAAAAAGAAAATGTATTTAAAATTTGATCAACTGTATGCGAAAATCAATTAAATGAATGCCAATGAATAAGCAATACTAAAGTATTCCATTAATTAAAAAAAGAATACAGTAGCGTACTTTGACACGTCACGTATTGTTTACAACTGCAGGGGCGTCAACATCTTGATGATTACCTTGCCGAAGTAAATGATATACTAATTATGTCTACTTAACCTCCAGACGAGTGCAAGCAAGCTGAATACATATGTAGTCAACATGTGGCGCTTCTACAACTACGGTCGCATGAAGAGAACCACAGATCACTACCTGCTCGTGTCCAACTCCAACTACATCAGCTGGTGGTCAGCAGCACAGAGCGTAGTCATCCTCACGGCCGGATACCTGCAGCTCTTCATCATCAAACAGTTCTTCCGCACACAGACCAATAAGCCACGCTGCTGAGGAGTCCATTTAAACTATCATTACTGATTTGGGGATTTCAGAAATAACTACTTTCATTCAAATATGAATTGTACATGTTAAAAAAGTAAAGTGTGTGATGTATATTCTATCTGTCAGTTTATCAGTTGTAATGAGCTACTTGGATATGGCCTGTTGCAGTAAAACACTCTTCATACATCTCAAATAATGTATGATGTCATTGTTTATTTTGAAGTATTAATCAAAGGTGAGGATGATGGGGAACATGTTCAAATAAAAAAACAAAACGACCTTCAACTGACAACTGGACAATCTGTGAGAGATTTAATAAGAATTAAAGCTGCAAGCAGCGTTGAGCGGGCCCGAGCACACGCGCGCACGTCGGGGAAGGCGCTGGTCGAAGGCCGATGCGCACCGCACAGCCTTCCTAGTTATACAGTTGAATGGAGAGGGAGAGAAGAGGAGCCTTGGAACCTTGGCGCAGGTGTCAGTGAAGCACAGATGCAAGCCAGTTTAATGACCCTATTATGATGTCATAATGCCACAAAATAATAAACTGAGCAATCCCAACAGGGCCTCTCTGCTTTCAGCAGTTCGGGCCCTAAATATTAAAACCGTGTGTCTGCGGCTAACAACAGTTACTATGGTGATGCTATATACAAATACAAAAACACTCCAATCGAAAACCAAAACAAAATATTAAAACGAATACAGTGGCTACAGTTACACAATTCAACGCTGTTGTCTTTCAATCTATAGCTCATAAAAATGATGTCATAATGCCAAAGAGTTCTGCCATGCAAGTCTATGGAGAAAAAAGGGGAACAATAGTTGAACAATAGAACAATAGTTGTGCTGAGTAGTAAAAGTTTGAGGGTCTGCCACGCCCACACCTTTGAGATTTTCAAAAATCCGTACATACATTTTGATCCCCCATGGCTGAAGAGTATCCTGACCAAGTTTGAAGGCGTTTCCATTAAATCTGTAGGAGGAGTTCGATCAGATGCGAGGTGTGTAAAGGGGCAAAAATGCAGTCAAAACGCACAATCCACTCAAAATTGCCGACTTCCTGTTGACCTGCCACCATGGCGTCAATACACTTTTTGGTACGTCTGGGCATGATAAAGGTGTGTACCGAATTTCGTCGAGCTATGCCAAAATAACCCCAATGCAGAGGGGTATTTGCAATTTCTAGGGGGCAATACAGAGCCATTTTGCCCCGCCCGAAAATTCTTTCAACGCAAAAGATCTTAGAATTCCCTGCCAAATTTGGTGTGTTTTCGAGGAAGTTTCGTCAAGAATAAAAATAATAAACTGAACAGTTCCAATAGGGCCTCTCTGCTTTCAGCAGCTCGGGCCCTAATTAGAGTGTCCACTGCACTGCGAGAAGGAGCTGTAAGATGAGCTGGTGTCTGGGAGGAGTCAACATAGGAACCACAAAGGTGTGGTTTGGTTTCGTATTAACAGTATTACAGACTACACCTTTGGCTGAAGCTGCGGAAAACACATTATCACGGTAAAACAAACTTCCTTCATTCATTTATTCTGACCCTGTTGGTTTCAGTCTCTTCAACTCCTTGTTGTAATTTGTTCTTTGTATTATTTTCTCTCACACTGAGGCTAAATGGCTGATTTGAGGAAGGATACATCCTAAATGAATGAAACTTTGCTTTAGTACTGTTGCTCACATCAAAGCAATAAGTAAAGTTTATGGAATCATTACGAATTTAAGAATTGCTTGGAGTCCTTTTCAGTACTTTCTGAAAAGGCTTTCTAACTTGTCAGCACTTGTTCAGCATTTCGAGAAAGCTCTTTGAAAGCAGGTCACTGTGCATTTTAAACACATTCTAAAACCACACATTCTAAAACCAGACTGCTCAGTGGAAAGACTCTTAAGCAGAAGACAGGTTTGTGGCGAATTAAAAACAATCACATTCTGATAACATAAGTATGTATTGTAAGAGAAAGGTCTATGTTTCAAATGTGTTTATCTTGTTCATGCTTGTCTGGTCCACATTGCTTGGGAAAAGAGAAGCGAAAACCCTCTGTGACTAACTTCCTTAAAAGGCAAATAATGAAATGTTTCTCTCTACAATGCTTTGCATATACGAGTAATATTTCACTGTCTAGTAAGAAAGTGCTCTCTCACCTTGAAACCAGCATACAGTAGTTGAAAATCGGATTTATATATGTTATAGGTTATCAAAGGACTGTTAAAAACTTGTAACTGGCAAAATATAAATTATATCACTGGCCATGGAGCCACAACAAGGACCACATGCATGTGTCAACCAACTCCTGTTTAAAACAAAAGTTTCATTCTACTTCTATGTTGTGCAATAAATGAAATTTCTTCATTTCTTGCAACTTTTCCTTCCCCTCTCAGATGCCATTTTAGTATTTTCTTTGACTGATCATATGCAAATTTCAGATGGTGGTGTAAAGGAATCGTCCTACTCTATACTGTGAATGATCAAGTTGGTGTGATTGGCCAAGCGTACTTGAGGTGTTCATGACATGAGCCAAGAATATTCCCATTTTGCGGTGTCATAAGTGTCAAGACATAAATTCCTTTGAATGAAAAGTGCGTTAAAAATAAAATGTATTATTATTATTATTATTATTATTATTATAAAAATTGAGCTAGGCAACCCAAGTAAGGCTATGTAACCTCTGCATGTTCCTGTTTAGACGGTAATGTGTTGTGACACCTGCTCTGCTTTTTCTCAGTGTGGTTTGCATAAATAATTCAGGTAGGTTGGGTGTGATCTAGTAGGACTCATGCCTGAGGGTGGCTTATGTCAATGCACATGCAGTACATGTCAATAGTTCTGAAAAGGCCCTCTCAAGTTGCTGTCCAAAGTAGGTGTGGTTCCCTTGTGTGGTTCCCTCCCTTAGTTAGGCTACCTACAAGTAAGTTCATTTCTGGGAGGGCATACAGGATTTAAACTGGCTCCTGCATTTTTCCTTTTGCAAATATAGGACCGACCTTAATCATAAAATGTTTAGAGTTCCTACTATTCACTAGACTGAAATGTATGACATAGGCTACTGGTAGACACTATAGTCAATACGCTTTCCATGCTTTTTAGGAAATATAACGAATCGTTTTCTTATTGCAGTTATGGACCTGTTGGACAAGATAATAGGCATTGCCGAAACGCTCTACTCTCTTTGTGAAGAGGTGAAGGCCAACAAGAAGCGAGCTATGCGTTTGGCACATCGCGTGTCTGCGCTGACAGAAACAGTGGAGGCGGTGAAGGTGCATGGCCTAGGTGACCAGCCGCAGCTTGTAGAAAGAGGTCTACGAGAACTCAAACTCACGCTGGAGTCAGCGCAAGACGTGGTGAAGAAGTATGCCTCCACCAGTTGCTTGAAACGCATTGTCCGGGCCTACGACTTTGGCGATGAGTTTGCTATCCTGAGCGAGCGGCTGAACGATGCCGCGCAGCTACTTTCGCTCGCCTTCGCCGCTGACCAGAGGGATAAGTTGGATAGAGTGTTCGAGGAGGTCAGGCGTAGCAGAGAGGACATGGAAGACACAGAAAGTGACCGACTGGAACTACAGAAATGTAAAACTTAATTTAGATTCTCAGGTTTGAGAAATGACTTCGGTTAAGCTTTTTTCTGCTTTAAGGTTTTTTCTGCTTTAGCCTGCATGTCTCATGGTTCTCAATGTGTTCTTGTAGTGCTGCAGGAAACCAAAGAAAGCGTTGATGCAGTGCATGAAGTCGTGGACGAGACAAAAAGAGACGTGAAGACCATTAAAACCATGCTGGAATCCTGTAAGTTGGAGACTTACGCAAAGTGCAGTGAATGTATCATCAACATCACTTCCCTCACCCTGTCAGGGTGAGGGAAGTGATGTTTAATATCAAGGCTTCCTTGTCACTTGTCAAGTGCTTAACACATTTTTTTTTAATTGTACCTAACAAAACACTTGCCATATTTTTTTATTTCTGGGTTTTTGCAATCACCGATAGTAAAAATTGCAGTGTTCTTCTACAAATCACATTAGCTAATGATTTTATACCAAGCGCAGGCCAATAAAATGTATGTTCTGTATTAATTTGCATACCAGCTGGAGAAGCCAACAGTGAGTTCTGCGTTTAAATGTAATGTATTCATGGTGCATGACTGAACCGAAGCATGCTTTTTTCATTATACTTCTTAAAAATATCTGAAGTGATTGTAAAGATTTCTGAAATCAAATGTCTCTACAATTTTTTTTATGAATGTCACAGTGATGTCTTATGTGTTTCTGCACCCAGTGAGGACACCCAGCATCCACCTGCAGGACATCAGAGAGATACGCATGGAGGAGCTGGTCTTCAACGTGCCCAAGAAGCCCTTCATGAGGACCCCCACCTCAGAGGTCTTCAAAGGGGAGTTCAGCAAGTTTACCGTGGCCCTCAAGAGATACACATACCCTATGAGCACTAGCGCCAGGTAAGCTGATTTACTGCGTCTGTGTCAGGGAGTCTCAGCTGTTTATGAAGAAGTAGGGTGGGCAGTGTATGTGTACTTCAACTGCAAGGGCAAGGTGCTAACAAACTATGTCGTGAGCCTCAAAGAGTTCATATCATTAAATAACACATACCTTACTTGTGCTGTAAGTCACCATGGATATTAAATTAATAATTAATTAATGGATGCAATCTTTGTTGTCTAAACATTTATTTCCACAATGCTATACTGAATGCTAATGCTGTGAGGGGCTTTGTACTGTATTCTCGAAATGTGTTGCACAAATGTTCTTAGTATGTTTTGAAAGTCACTAGATCACTTACTTGTGGTTGCCAACTCCACTGCAGCCAGGTGAGAAGTACCTTCAATAAAGAGGTGGAGACCATGAAGCGCTTTGAGTCCCCAAACATCCTTCGAATGTTCGGAATTTGTGTCCAGGATGAAAATGGTGTGTCAGCGACATCAGTTCTCTTTCTACTGACTTTGTCATCTCTGTCAGTGTATCATTTTGATGTACGTGTGCATGCAGGTGATGGAATGGCTTTTATATGTTTGGAGTTCTTCTTACTCTCCTAAGTCTCCAACTCATACAGTAGTATTTGGCATTTGTCTTTATTCAGTGATATTTGACATCATGCATCCTCAGAAGGAACAGGCTTAGATGCAAACTGTCATTGCCTCATTCCAATATGCCTGACATAACTTCTTGTCATCATGGCATGACATCTTAAGAAATTCTTTTGATACCGTGTAGTATCATTCATGAATATGTCTACATGTTAATTTTAAATATCTGGTATCTGTAACTGTGGTAGCATTGATTTTATTCTTTCTGTCCACCCTTTGATTATAAAGGTCCCAATCCCAATTTCCTGATTGTCATGGAGTACTGTGAAAAAGGCTCATTGAAACAAGTTCTGGATGGTAACTACAAACTTCCCTGGGACAGAAAATCCAGGATGTGTCTTGATGCAGCACAAGGGCTTTACAGGTAATCACACCTGTAATCACCTGAGTAAACTGTAGCCATGCACAGCCTTAGATTATCTGTTCCACCCATATCTGTAGTTCTATTCCAAATAGATCTCATTCATCTATTGTACAGAAACACACAAGTGCTGAGCTCCTGTGAACTAAGGCAAACATTATATCGCCCTTTGACTCAGTCATCACTAAATGAAATGTACTACCTCTGATAGTGATAGTTTAATAGATTCAAAAGATATTTTAATGTATTCTGTCTGTTTTAACGTGTATAACCACCATGTGTTAATCTTCGTCAGTTATTTAGATTGTGCTGCTTTCACACTGCAGGTTGCACCAGTCAGAGGAAAAGTTCAAAGTTCATGGGTGTATCAACAGTGACAAGTTTCTTGTTGCAGTAGGATACAGAGTTAAGGTAGGGGAGGCTAGTTTTATCCCTTGGTGCAGCCAGGCCATACTCGCCAGGCCATGAGTGCTATTCCAAATTGTACAGAAAATGTTTCTGATAAGCTTGTAGTTCATTGATGATAATGCGAGGTTAAATATAGGTAGTAAGTACATTAGAATGGTTCAATTGAATGCATTACTTTGAGAGTCCTATGGCCTTAAACACCCCTACCCCTTCCTTCTTTATATTTATGTTTGTGGGTTGGTGTAGCTTGGGGGTTTTGAGCTCGCTAAAACAGAGACGTCGCTGAGGAAAAGTGCAAGTGGGAAGCACAGCATTTTGTGCTATAGCTCCCCTCAGCAGTTGCAGAGCATCAATCACGCCTACGATAAAGCCTGTGAGATGTACAGGTACACATTCAAGCACTCTCTCACGTGAAGATGTAGTAAAGCTTTGCAAAGGGTTTTAACTTATTCTTGTTTGTGTTTTTAATGTTACAGTTTTGGCATTGTCCTGTGGGAAATTGCAACTCGCCTCTCTCCTTTTAAAGGTATGTATGTCAATAATGTTTTCTTTAGCTATAGACAGGAAAATATGTTAGATACCTAATGCTATTGCTTTTACTTCCCACTGTGGCCAAACCTCTAACTGTCACATACAAGTTCTCATACCCAACAACCTAGCCTATGTATTATAACACAGCAGGGTCCTCTACAACCATCATAACCATATAACAACAAAGACAGATATCTGCATTTCATGCAACTTTCCCTTCCTCTCTCAGATGCCAATTTTGTATTTTCTTTGACTGATCATATTCAAATTTCAGACGTACTCCTTCTCCAATGAAGGGTTATTTAGAGTAATGGTGGTGTAAAGGAATCGTCCTACTCCATACGGTGAAAGATCAAGTTGGTCTGATTGGCCAAGCGTTCTTAAGGTGTTCATGACATGAGCAAAGAATATTCCCATTTTATGCTGTCATAACAGTGTTCTGTCCCTCCCTGTTGAGATGGTAATGTGTTGTTGGTCTGATTGGCCAAGCGTACTTAAGGTGTTCATGACATGACATGAGCAAAGAATATTCCCATTTTATGGTGTCATAACAGTGTTGAGATGGTAATGTGTTGTGTCAGGTGGTCTGGGTGTGTTCTGGTAGGACACATGCCTGAGGGAGGCTTATGTCAATGCACATACACAGAACGTGTCAATAGTTCTGAATAGGCTCTATCAAGATGCTGTCCTCAGAAGGTGTGGTTCCCTATTTTAAAAGTTAGGATACCTACAAGCAAGTAATCTCTGGAAGGGCATACAGGATTGAAACTGGTTCTTGCATTTTTTTCTTGTGCAATTTCAGGCCCGACCTAAACTATTAAAATGTTTTAGACCTTACTTTTCACTAGACTGAAATGTCTGACATTGGTTACTGGTAGACGTTATAGGCTTAATGATTTTCATGCTTTTTAGGAAATATAACGAATCGTTTTCTGATTGCAGTCATGGACCTTTTGGACATAGCCTAAGTATTTATAACACAGCAGGCTGATCTACAACGGTCATTTCAATACTACATACCAAAACGATACTTTACGATCCACACATACTTTAGCCTCTTCCTTTCAAAGGCTTCCTAAATCGCTCGTCAAGGGGAACTGTTGACTCAATAAAGTAAACAATGTGTTCACACTCAGAATACAACACCATATCTGGTCTCACAACAGTCACACCGATACACTGTAGAACTTGGAAGTTGCCTTTTGGGATTAGCCTGCAATCTCAAATCCCGTGCTTTTTTGTCAATACTGTTTGTACGTGCTCGATGTTCACTTTTTCTGCCCCTCTTGCACAAAAATAATTCTACTGTCCCTGTCATTAACCAGCCAAGTGTTAATCTCAATTTGTTTATTCATAAAAACATGGCAGTGATTTTAAAACCAGATTATATCCCAATGTAGTGGCCCTTGGTCAAGCTAGTTTTACAACCATACAGAGTATCTTTTATTTAGCCAACACATGAACATAACTTGCAGCTTCTGCCTTCACCCACCCGCTAACTAAGGTTCTGTGGAGTTTGGTGGCATCCATCTTTTCCTCTCCGACAATGTTGCCTTACCCCATGCTTTCCAACTTTAACCTAACCAAAACCCTGCTCTTCCACTCTGTACCTCTATGCTGTAATGTGCCTTGTGCATGTTAAACCCGCTTCTTGTGAACTCCACTTTGGAGCACCATTGGAGCAGTGTTCTTGACAGCTGAGTCCTTAGGCTGTGACAAGGGCAACTGCCAGGCTTGTCTCAGCACATTTGAACTCCTCTACCAAGCTGGTTATTGGTAACTCCAAAATGCAAGCGCTACAAACTACCACAATAAAGAAGATTTTCTGCCACATTAAGAAGACCGATAGGTCGAAATTGGCCTATTGGTCACAGTGTTCTTCTCCTTCTGAATGAAAATGAATATGTTGATATTTTTATTGGGATTATCGCGATTTTGTGTTTTGTTGTTTTTCTGTGATGTTTTATCATTGTTAATTGTTGTTGTTAATAAGATCTTCTCAAGTCACCTTAAAAAGAGTCCAGAGACGCAGAAGCTCCCTAACAACAAACATAACATCATGTTTCATATGAGCACAGAGTTGTTTGTTCAGCATAAATTGCATTACAGAGCTGTTCGGTGAACTGTTCTAACTATTAAAAGCAAATACAAAGTTTTGTTTAAACACAAATAACATTCATACTTTTACTGCTGTGGTCCAAGTCCTCACTCTCATTTTAATGAGTTCACCTTCCACACACAGGCTGCTCCCATAGTGAAGTTTATCAAAAGGTTTGTGAGGAGAAAGCCATGGAGCCCTTACCCAAAGATTGCCCCCGGCAGTTAGGAGAGCTAATCAATGCTTGTCGTTCCTTTGATGCCTTCCAGAGACCATCAGCTGGAGGTATTATTTCACAATATCACTCCAAATCGTGCAAAATGTAACATTGTTTTCTGCTTTTCTTCTTCTCCTGTTGCACAAGGAAGGCGTACATTAATCAGTCATGAATTAAGGCATGACAGTTAAGGAATTATGAATGCTTGTTTTTAAATATTTTACTGCATCTTAAAAAGTCATTTTCCTCATGTGAATACTATCTATGTCATTCTTTCACAGTGCTTGTGGACAAGTTACGGAAGGTTGTGGAACAGTTTGATGAGGACTAACCCTGGACGTCTTCACCTCATTCACATTCCTGTAGATACATTATTGGTATCCGAATCAATAGGCTATTGGCACAGTTGAAAAGGTACAAAGGACACCTTGCTAACTAAGAGTGGTAGCCTGTCGGTTACCAGAGATTCAATCTGGAGATTTGTCTATCTCTGTATTTGGTGTCGTTCTGTGGAACATGCAGTGTTGTGGCCTATAGTATCTGTATAGATTTCTTCAAAAAAAGTTGTTAAAGGACATTTTCAGAACAAATATTTTGAAATATAAATTTTACACTAATGTAGAATAGGCTATGTCTTCATTTTGTGTACTTGGGTAATACATTTTGAAACAATAAATGGTTGTGAACTGTGTTGTGAATATATTTATAAAACGAATCCAACTAATTTCTGGCAAGGAAAAAGACAAGTCATGGCACAATGCAGAATTTGAAGGAGATCATACAATGTTTACCACAACACACAGTAGGTGGCGGTACTCAAGTTGTGTGCATGTGTGGATAGTGCAGAGATTAAGAGTACTAGTAACTAGTAATAGAATATCTCGGCAAGGGGCTAGTATAGCTAGTACGGGGTAAAGGGGTAGACAGCGGCTTAGGATAATACTATGGAGTGGATGATGGGGTAGACTTATGTAGAGAAGTCCATCTCCTTTCTCCCCTTCCGCGCCGAGTTAAATAGCTGGATGGCCCTGGGAACAAAGGACCTCAGCCTGTCTGATGAGCATGACAGTGACAGGAGTCTGCCACTGAATGTGCTCCTCTGTTTATCGAGAGTACTGTGTAGTGGGTGGGTGGTTATTGTCCAAGATAGTCAGCAACCAGCTCAGGCTCCTTCTCTCCGACACTGTTGTTAGACAGTCCAGTTCAGTGCCAACAACCGCTCCCGCCATCCTCCCCGGCCTGTCCAGTCGCCCCACATCCCTCTACTTAATGCTGCCTCTGCAGCACACCACAGCATCAAAGAGGATGCTGGCAACAACAGACTAGTAAAACATGCGCAGGAGTTCGTTGCAGACATTGAAGGACCTTAACCTCCTCAGGAAGTAGAGCCGGCTCTGACCCTTTTTGTACAGTGCATTAGTGTTGGCTGACCAGTCCAGTTTATTGTCCAGGTGAACTTCAAGGTACTTGTAGGAGTTGACCACCTCCACACTGACCCCCTCACTGGAGACTGGTAGCAGAGGAGGCAGAGACCTCCTGAAGATCACCACCATCTCCTTGGTCTTAGTGGTGTTCAGCTGCAGATGGTTTGGCCTACACCACTGCACAAAGTTGTCATTCAGGCTCCTGTACTCACCTCCTGCCCATCCCTAAAACATCCCACCATTAACTGGACACGTTTTTTTCACAATCTGTCGAGGATTTGTGAGGAAAGGTGAGTTAAACTGCACTAATGCTAATGCAGACTGGTGGATCCGTCCCTGTGCTAGTGTGTGTGGAAGTGGAAAAATGTCTTGCACATTGACTTTTGTAGAAGGAACATGACTTTTAATCTGTGCTGTGTTTCCACCATAAGTAACATCATCACGCATGGTTTGTCACACACATATTAGACTTGTGTCTGATAATGACATATCTTAGAAACATTAAATTTAATCCATTATGAAAGCTGATAATACCCATCAGCTCAAGCCTATTCCTGGGTTCACCAGCATCATCTGTTTTTTGTGTTTAGGTCAAGTGGGTGACAGGTGTGGCTAACGCCAACGACCTGGCAATGACAGTCAACTCCCCAAAGGGCTACCTGGTCAGCGAGGCTGATGACGCCGCAGGCGAGATAAAATTTGAGGGCAAAGAGACCGGTAAATTCATTTTAAAATTGATCCATTCTGCAGAGCGCAGACGTACATTGTATGAGTCAGCAGTACATGTCATCAGCTTATTAGCTCTGAGTATCGAACCCATGACGTGTTGTTAGCACCTTGCTCTATTTTTCTTTTCCTATTATAAATATATTTTAAATGTACAGTTTTATTGGTGTCAGTGATGCATCCCTTTCTATAGAATGTCTTAATATAATCTGATATTATTAAAAATAATAATATCAATAATAATTACTGTCTTTTTGAATGACTCCTTTTAGGATTTTAACAGATGTGCCTTAGCAACTTCCACAACCGCTTTGGCCACATGCAGGTGTTCTTGAACTTCTGCGTGTACTATGAGGGTTATGAAGACATGAAGAAACAGAAGGAGGAAGAGGACAAGAAGAAAGAGGAGGACAGGAAAGACTTCAACAACACCATTTCCACCATTGAGGTAAGGCTGATGACCTGGGAGGAATTCGTCGTATGTGGTTAAGTGACAAACCTGGATAAGTTAACTCAGAGTAAGTGGTGCTGATGCTGATGTATATACAGCCGCGGAAAAAATTAAGAGACCACTTCAAAATTATCAGTTTCTCTGGTTTTACTTTTTATTGGTATGTGTTAAAGTAAAATGTACATTTTAGTTTTATTCTATAACCTACTGGCAACATTCCTACCAAATTTCAAATAAAAATATTGTCATTTAGATCATTTATTTGCAGAAAAATGACAATTGGTCAAAATAGCAAAATTGATGCAGTGTCTTCAGATCTCGAATAATGCAAAGAAAACAAGCTCATATTCATTTTTAAACTACACAATACTAATGCTTACACTTAGGAAGAGTTCAGAAATCAATATTTGGTGGAATAACCTTGATTTAAAATCACAACTTTCATGTGTCTTGGCATGCTCTCCACCAGTCTTTCACATTGCCTTTGGGTGACTTTATGCTACTCCTGGCACAAGAATTCAAGCAGCTTGGCTTCTTTTCATGGCTTGTGACCATCCATCTTCCTCTTGATCACATTTCAGAGGTTTTTTATGGGATTCAGGTCTCGAAATTGGGCTGGCCATGACAGGGTCCTGATCTGGTGGTACTCCATCCACACCTTTACTGGCCTGGCTGTGTGGCATGGAGCATTGCCCTGCTGGAAAAAACACTTCTCAGAGTTGGGGAACATTGTCAGAGCAAAAGGAAGCAAGTTTTTCTTCCGGGACAACGTTGTACTTTGCCTGGCTGAGGTTTGTAAAAGACCATAAGGATTGAAAAAGCGGACTGGAGGTTCTTCTAAGTTCGTCTTCTCTGATGAGTCCGATTTCACAGTAGGTGCAAGACTCTCTGGCTTGTAGGCCTCTCCAGGTCTCCGTCTAACCATCAGACGACCATGTGTTGGGCAAAGCTGAAAATTGGACTCATCAGAGAAGACGAACTAGAAGACCCTCCAGTCCGCTTTTTTCAATCCTTATGGTCTTTTACAAACCTCAGCCAGGCAAAGTACAACGTTGTCCCGGAAGAAAAACTTGCTTCCTTTAGCTCTGACAATGTTCCCCAACTCTGAGAAATGTTTTTTCCAGCAGGGCAATGCTTCATGCCACACAGCCAGGCCAGTAAAGGTGTGGATGGAGTACCACCAGATCAGGACCCTGTCATGGCCAGCCCAATTTCGAGACCTGAATCCCATCAAAAACCTCTGAAATGTGATCAAGAGGAAGATGGATGGTCACAAGCCATGAAAAGAAGCCGAGCTGCTTGAATTCTTGCGCCAGGAGTAGCATAAAGTTACCCAACGGCAATGTGAAAGACTGGTGGAGAGCATGCCAAGACACATGAAAGTTGTGATTTTAAATCAAGGTTTTTCCACCAAATATTGATTTCTGAACTCTTCCTAAGTGTAAGCATTAGTATTGTGTAGTTTAAAAATGAATATGAGCTTGTTTTCTTTGCATTATTCGAGATCTGAAGACACTGCATCTTTTTTGCTATTTTGACCAATTGTCATTTTTCTGCAAATAAATTATCTAAATGACAATATTTGTATTTGAAATTTGGTAGGAATGTTGCCAGTAGGTTATAGAATAAAACTAAAATGTACATTTTACTTTAACACATACCAATAAATAGTAAAACCAGAGAAACTGATAATTTTGAAGTGGTCTCTTAATTTTTTCCGCGGCTGTAAATATACTAGTTTGCCAACAATTATTATCTACACGAAATTAAGAATAAAACTGATTCAGATGTCAAGACGATACAGATATAAGAGTGGGTAGCAAATAATTACAGTGTGACATAAAACAAAATGGATTCATATGTGCATGACGCCCCAATAAATGTTTCACCAGTTCAAAGTTTCTCCCGGTTCTCTGATTTTCATATCTTGATGTCCATTGTAACATCAGCTCCAAGCCATTTCTCTGGCTTTCCGAAGTTTCCCTGCATTGTTTTCCTATTCCTGTTGTGACTCTGATGTGGTGTGGTCTGGTTTGGTTGTAGGTTCAGACAGACTGCTGGTGGCCTCCTTAGATGAACCCTCTGGCCATATCAACTTCCAGACTCAGGAGACAGGTATTCCAGTCATACCTTGCAATGTCATATTTATGTGTCTATTAACATTATTGTCCAGGATTCATTTTTAGTAATAATTAAGGTTTTTTTTCTCTCTCTCTCTTTCTTTCTCTCTCTCTAATGACAGTGTCACAATATGATCTATTTTTAGCATTGTATTCAGATTTTCACCATTCTGTACTGGTTTCTACCAAATGTGTCTTGGGAACTTTGCAAATAAATATGGAAATATGCAAGTATACCTGGACTTTGGAGTGTACTATGTAGGCATGGGAGGAGTCAACATAGGAACCACAAAGGTGTCGTTTGGTTTTCGTATTTACATAAAACCAGGCTACACTTTTGGCTGAAGCTGCGGACACACATTATTACGGTAAATTAAACTTCCTAAATTAATTTATTCTGAGCCTGTTGGTTTCAGTCTCTTCAACTCTTTGTTGTGTTTTAGTTCTTTGGATTCTTTTCTCACACACTGAGGCTTCATTTGATTTCAGGAAGGTTACATCCTAAAGGATACATCCTAAATGAATTGAGTACTGTTGCTCACATCAAAGCAATAAGTAAAGTTTATGGAATCATTAAGAATTTAAGAATAGCTTGAAGTCCTTTTAGTACTTTCTGAAACGGCTTTCTAACTTGCCATCACTTGTTCAGCGCTTAGACTAGAGGATGCTCTTTGAAAGCAGGTCACAGTGCATTCTAAAACCACACATTCTTCAACCACAGACTGCTCAGTGGAAAGACTTTTAGGCAAAAGAAAGGTTTGTGGCAAATCAAAACTATCACATTCTGACAAGTATGTATTGTAAGAGAAATGTCTTCATGCTTGTCTGGTCCACATTGTTTGGGAAAAGAGAAGTGAAAATAACTTCCTTATAGTTGGGTCATAAACCTTATTCCGTGACATCCTCTGGCTGGTATGATTTGACTACTGATTTAACTTCTATAAAAAATGTAACCCCCATGTCCCTCGCAAAAATGTCGGCATATTTTGCTAGAGGGCCGAATCCAAAATGTCCACCGGCAACTTGTCTAATGTATAGATACTTTTTGTGGTAAATTGACCATAAAGATTGTGATTCTGACATCATTTTGGCGTTAAGACATAATTTTGACCCCAAATCCAATATGGCCACCATTCGGGAGAGCAACATTTTTCACAAATCAGCCCCCAAGTCTCGAGGAGATGGGTGATGTATGGCATTTATACATTACTTATTATGGAGGACAAAAACAAAGAATATCAGAATACCTTATTCAAGCCAGTGTGAACTCCATTTTAGGAAGGGATGGTCTGGTTGGTTGGGTCAGGTCGGTCACCATTCATGTCTGCATGAATAATGCTCCACTTGTGCTGAAGATCAGTACTAGATGGGAAAGTAGTTGGCTTAGGACGGACAGTAGGCTCACCACGTTTGGTGGTTTTATAAGGTGAAACTGTTTGCATCTCAGATGCCTTCTTAGTCAGTGCCTTTGACAGTCTTGGCGTTGTTAATCTGTCTATGCTCATCCTCGCTATAAGCCTAGGACTCCACATGTTTACATGTTTTTTTGCGCTGCAGAAACATCCAGTTACAGCGGTGTAAAGTACCCCCTCCTGTCAAGGTGTCATTTCGAAAGTCATCATTGTCAATAATACTGATCCTGTTTGGTCCAAACATCATGCAGGAGAAGCACATTTTGGTAACTGATCCCCATACCCAGCTTGTAGTAGGAGTCGACAAGCTCCTTGTTGTGACTAATCCCATGAAGGGTGACAGATGGCATTTGTGGAAGGTCACTTTACATGTCTACTGTGTGATAAGAGAGGCAAGGGAGAGTGTGCTTGGGGACAGATCTACTACCCCCTTCTTCCCCTGCAAAGAAGATAGCATTTGAACAATGAGTGGTGAGAACTCGTCCTTCTCCTGTAGTTGCTCGACTCTCAGAGGCCATGGGACGAGTTTGATGGACTCGACAATATCTCTGAGCCGCTCAGCTACATTGTGCACCAGTTGCTCACTGCTGACACCAATGGAAGAGAGCGCTGCTTCAACAAATGTAGCTCCCCCACATGTATCATAGACGATCCCCAAACTATAAGATAACTTTACACCGGATCTTGGGATCTTTACTGCTGCTGTTGTGCTGTACAACGTACGTACCCCTCAAAATGTAACTGGGGATAGACAGTGTGATCCTCCACCTCATATTTTTAGTCCAGAGTGACACCATCTCTCTCGTTTTTAAGTAAACGGTCATGTTTTGGTAAAACTGTCTTTCTTCGATGTCTTCCATGATTGAAAGCATAGACATATATAGAACATATGTATTTGATTGAAAATGGCAATCTCCTTTGGCTTTGCTGTCGACAGTGTCGCAAAGTGACGCATGCGCGATGTGCGCGACTAGGATCGGGTAGCGGACTATGATCTGATAGTGACAAGCAAGACTAAATTGGTTCAACACATGCACAAAACCCAGTTTGTGAGGGATTGTGCAAACAGATATGAGGCACAGCTCGTCGCTGCCTCACCGTCTTGCTGTCTCCTGTCCGTTTGAACAGGACATGCGCAAATACAGCGATTTTGATTATAAAAATGCCCAAAATGATTAGAATCATGCAGAAATTACACTCATAGCACAGATCAGTTGAGATATATTAATATTTAATTTATTTTATCGTCATTTGTTTTTAATTTTCATTATGACAGGGGCTCTGCCTCCCCTGGTTCTGTCCAGACATAAAAATTGAGCTAGGCAAACCAAGTTAGGCCTTGTAACCTGTCACCAACCCTGTTGTGATGGTAATGTATTATTTTGTCACCTGCTCTGCTTTTTCTTGGTGTAGTATTCATGAATTACTCAGGTAGGTTGGGTGTGATCTGGTAGGACACATGCCTGAGGGAGGCTTATGTCAATGCACATACACAGTACATATCCATAGTTCTGAAGATGCTCCCTCATGTTGCTTTCCTCAGTAGTTGTGGATCGCTATTTTAAAAGTAAGGCTACCTATAAGCATGGATGGATTATGAAACCATGGGCCCCTGGGCCTAAACATGTAACAGGCCCCCCACCGTTGCGAGTGCCCACAAAAAAAATGTGCGCTCTCAAAACATCACTTAAATGTTATTAAATGTTTTTCAACAGCACAATCACTAAATTCACCTGTACCTCAACAGGATTTACAGGACACATACACATTTTCTAACACAGCGCAGGTACACTCAATTGAAGCCAACAGCGAATTAACAAAATACACTGCTTTCAACCACAAAGAGAAACATAACAGCGACTTCACACAGAGGCTCTGACTTGAGGCCTGCTGAGCTCATTGGCCCCTGGGCCTGGGCCCAGTTAACCATCCCTGCCTTCAAGTAAGTTCTGGAAGTGCATACAGGGTTGAAACTGATTCTTGCATTTTTCCTATTGCAATTATAGGACCGACCTTAACAATTAAATGCTTTAGACTCTGATATTCACTAGACTAAAATGTCTCACATAGGCTCCCGATAGACACTATAGGCAAACAATTTTTATGCTATTTAGGAAATATAATGAATCGTTTTCTTATTGCAGTTATGGACCTGTTGGACAAGATAATGGGCATTGCCGAAAATCTCTACTCCCTCTGTGAAGAGGTGAAGGCCAACAAGAAGCGAGCCATGCGTTTGGCACATCGCGTCTCAGCACTGACAAAAACAGTGGAGGCGGTGAAGGTGCATGGTCTAGGTGACCAGCCGCAGTTTGTAGAGAGAGGTCTATGTGAACTCAAAATCACGCTGGAGTCAGCGCAAGAAGCGGTGAAGAAGTATGTCTCCACCAGTTGCCTGGAACGCATTGTTCAGCCCTATGACTTTGGTGATGAGTTTGCTATCCTGAGCGAGCGGCTGAACGATGCCGCGCAGCTCCTTTCGCTTGCCTTCGCCGCCGACCAGAGGGATAAGTTGGATAGAGTGTTCGAGGAGGTCAGGCGTAGCAGAGAGGACATGGAAGACACAGAAAGTGACCGACTGGAATTACAGAAATGTAAAACTTAATTTAGATTCTCAGGTTTGAGAATTGACTTCGGTTAAGCTTGTTTTTTTCCCTCTTTAGCCTGTCTCATGGTTCTCAATGTGTTCTTGTAGTGCTGCAGTTGGCAGAGAAAACCAAAGAAAGCGTTGATGCAGTGCATGAAGTCGTGGACGAGACAAAGAGAGACGTGAAGACCATTAAAACAATGCTGGAATCCTGTAAGTTGGAGACTTACGCAAAGTGCAGTGAATATCATCAACATCACTTCCCTCACCCTGTCAGGGTGTTCCCTGTGATGTTAAATGGCAGTGCCACCTCGTCAAGTGCTTAACAAAAAATGTTTATTGTACTCAACAAAACACTCACCATATTTTTTACTTCTGGGTTTTAGCAATCATCGATAGTTAAAATTGCAGTGTTTTTTTTATGAAATCACATTGATTTGCATATCTTCTACAAATCACATTAGCTAATGATTTTATACCAAGAGCAGGTCCAATAAAATGTATGTCCTGTATTCATTTGAATACCAGCTGGAGAGACCAACAGAGTTTTGCGTTATTATTTAATTTATGCAGTGTTGCATGACTGAACCCAAGCATGCCTTTTTCATGATACTTCTTAAAAATATGTGAAGTGATTGTAAAGAATTCTGAAATCAAATGTATCCACAAACATAAAATATTCTGAAACAGATATGAAGGTCACATACTGGGTCCACATATTTTAAAGCTTAAGCATGTTATTCAGCCTTTATCAGTGCCAACTCGGCTGTTTTTGCAGGGTTTTTGCATGCCTTTTGGGTAGTTAAATCTTATTGTCATTTCATTTAAATATTTTCTGCCGCTTTTGACATTAGTTTACCGTGGCCATCAAGAGATACACATACCCAATGAGCGCCAGGTAAGCTGATTTACTGGGTCTGTGTCAGGGAGTCTCATTTGTTTGTGAAGAAGTAGGGTGGGCAGTGTTTCTGTACTTCAACTGCAAAGGTTCTAACAACACTGTGTCATGAGTCTCAAAGAGAACATATCCTTAAATGAAACATACCTTACTTGTGCTGTAAGTCATCATGGATATTAAATGAATAATTGTACGTAATCTTTGTTTCTAAACATTTATTTTCACAATGCTGTACTAATGCTAATGCTGATACTGTATTCTTGAAATGTGTTGCACAAATGTTCTTAGTATGTTTTGAAAGTCACTAGATCACTTACTTGTGGTTGCCAACTCCACTGCAGCCAGGTGAGAAGTACCTTCAATAAAGAGGTGGAGACCATGAAGCGCTTTGAGTCCCCAAACATCCTTCGAATGTTCGGAATTTGTGTCCAGGATGAAAATGGTGTGTCAGTGACATCAGTTCTCTTTCTACTGACTTTGTCATCTCTGTCAGTGTATCATTTTGATGTATGTGTGCATGCATGTGATGGAATGGCTTTTATATGTTTGGAGTTCTTCTTACGCTCCTAAGTCTCCAACTCATACAGTAGTATTTAGCATTTGTCTTTCTTCAGTGATATTTGACATCATGCATCCTCAGAAGGAATAGGCTAAGATGCAAACTGTCATTACCTCATTCCAATATGCCTGACATAACTCTGTCATAACTTCTTGTCATCATGGCATGACATCTTAAGAAATTATTTTGATACCGTGTAGTATCATTCATGAATATTTATACATGTTAATTATAAATGTCTGGTATCTGTAAAATCAATTGTATTCTTTCTATCCACCCTTTGATTGCAAAGGTCCCAATCCCAATTTCCTGATTGTCATGGAGTACTGTGAAAAAGGCTCATTGAAACAAGTTCTGGATGGTAACTACAAACTTCCCTGGGACAGAAAATCCAGGATGTGTCTTGATGCAGCACAAGGGCTTTACAGGTAATCACACCTGTATGTGACCATCACCTGAGTCAACTGTAGCCATGCACAGCCTTAGATGATCTGTTCCACCCATATCTGTAGTTCTATTCCAAATATATCTCATTCATCTATTGTACAGAAACACACAAGTGCTGAGCTCCTGTGAACTAAGGCAAACATTATATCGCCCTTTGACTCAGTCATCACTTAATGAAATGTACTACCTCTGATAGTGATAGTTTAATAGATTCAAAAGATATTTTAATGTATTCTGTCTGTTTCAATGTGAATAACAACCATGTGTTAATCTTCATCAGTTATTTAGATTGTGCTGCTTTCCCACTGCAGGTTGCACCAGTCAGAGGAAAAGTTTAAAGTTCACGGTTGTATCAACAGTAGCAAGTTTCTTGTTGCAGTAGGTTACAGAGTTAAGGTAGGGGAGAATTGTTTTATCCCTTTGCTTAGAAATAGTTATATGGTGCAGCCAGGCCATACTCGCCAGGCCATGAGTGCTATTCCAAATTGTACAGACATTTTAGATAAGCTTGTAGTTCATTGATGATAATGCGAGGTTCACTATAGGTAGTAAGTACATTACAATGATGAAATTGAATGCATTACTTTGAGAGTCATATGCCCTTTAACACTCCTGCCCCTTGCTTCTTTCTTTTTATGTTTGTGGGTTGGTGTAGCTTGGGGGTTTTGAGCTCGCTAAAACTGAAATGACGCTGATGAAAAGAGAAAGTGTGAAGCACAGCATTTCGTGCTATAGCTCCCCTCAGCAGTTGCAGAGCATCAGTCACGCCTACGATAAAGCCTGTGAGATGTACAGGTACACACTCAAGCACTCTCTCACATGAAGGTGTAGTAAAGCTTTGCAAAGGGATTTTACTTATCCTTGTTTGTGTTTTTAATGTAACAGTTTTGGCATTGTGCTGTGGGAAATTGCAACTCGCCTCTCTCCTTTTAAAGGTATGTATGTGAATAACTTTTACTTTACATATAGACAGGAAAAGATGTAAAATACCTAATGCTATTGCTATTACTTCCCATTGTGGCAAAACCTCTAACTGTCACATACAAGTTCTCATACCCAACAACCTAGCCTATGTATTATAACACAGCAGGGTCCTATACAAACATCATAACCATATAACAACAAAGACAGATATCTGCATTTCATGCAACTTTCCCTTCCTCTCTCAGATGCCAATTTTGTATTTTCTTTGACTGATCATATTCAAATTTCAGATGTACTCTTTCTCCCAATGAAGGGTTATTTAGAGAAATGGTTGTGTTAAGGAATCATCCTACTCTATACGGTGAACGATCCCCTAACCCTACTTAGACAATGTAGCACCCCAAGCCATGTAACTGCCGTATTCATGATTCTGTCAAATTTCAAGAAACTTCATACACAGTCAAAGGCCACCTTATGCGTTGCAAAAGACAAAACTGCAAGCACCACAAACTACCACAATGAAGAAGATCTTTTCTGCCACATTAAGAAGGCCGATAGGTCGAAATTGGCCTGTTGGTCACAGTGTTCTTCTCCTTCTGAATAACTGTTTATATTTTTTTATGTGATAATCATGATTTTGTGTTTTGTTGTTTTTCTGTGTTGTATTATCATCGTTAATTGTTATGCAAAGTAAGTTCTTCCAAAGTCACCTTAAAAAGAGTCCAGAGACACAGCAGCAACCTAACAACGAACATCACATCATGATTCCTATGAGCACAGAGATGTTTGTTCAGCATAAGTTGCATTACAGAGCTGTTCGTGAACTGTTTTAACTATAAAAAGCTAATACAAAGTGTTGTTTAAACACAAATGACGTTTTAAAATACATTCATACTTTTACTGCTGTGGTCCAAGTACTCACTCTCATTATAATGAGTTCACCTTCCACACACAGGCTGCTCCCATAGTGAAGTTTATCAAAAGGTTTGTGAGGAGAAAGCCATGGAGCCCTTACCCAAAGATTGCCCCCGGCAGTTAGGAGAGCTAATCAATGCTTGTCGTTCCTTTGATGCCTTTCAGAGACCAACAGCTGGAGGTATTATTTTACTCTCCAAATCGTGCAAAATTATAATTTTTTAAGTGAATGAACATTGTCCTCTGCTTTTCTCCTTAGCTGCTGCACAAAGAAGTGGCTTAACGTACCTTTTATTGTATTACTGCTTTTTACTGCAAAACCATATAGTCACCAAACACCATTTAAATGAAGGCTTAAATTAAATTAGGTCATGAATTAAGGCATGGCAGTAAAGGAATTATGAATGATTCCTTTTAAATATTTTATTTGTTGCATCTTAAAAAGTAATTTTCCTTATGTGGATATTATCCATGTCATTCTTTCACAGTGCTTGTGGACAAGTTACGCAAGGTTGTGGAACAGTTTGATAAGAATAAACCCTGGAAATCTTCACCTCATTCACATTAGATACATTATTGGTATCCGACTCAATTGGCACAGTTGAAAAGGTACAAGGGAAGTGTAGGCTAGGCGTACACCTTGCTAACTATGCCTACACCTTGCTAAGAGTAGGTACCTGCCTGTAGGTTACCAGAGATTAAATCTGGAGATTTGTTTATCTCTGTATTTGGTGTCTTTCTGTGGAACATGCAGTGTTGTGGCCTATAGTATCTGCATAGATTTCTTAAAAAAAAAAAAAAAAAAGTTGGATATTTTTGGATAAAAAACACAAAAGGGAGCTCAACAGGATACATTTCATCCTGACATTTTCAGAATTTTTTTGTATAAATAAATTATTTACACTAACGTAGAAAAGGCCATGTCTTAATTGTATGTTCTTGGGTGTAAGGTAATACATTTTGAAAAAATAAATGGCTGTGAATTGTGTAGTGAATATTTATAAGACGAATCCATCTTATTTCTGGCAAGGAGTAAGACAAGTGATGGGACGAGGCAAAATGTGAAGGAGGTCATACAATGTTTACCACAACACACAGTAGGTGGCGGTACTCAATGTTGTTCGTCTGCGAAATTACTAAACGGCGAAGTAGAGCTAAAAAGTAAACACCACTCTCGAGAATCCGACTTCGTCAACATTAACCGAACACGTTTGTTCCACAGTCTGTCGAGGATAAGTGAGGAAAGGTGAGTTTTACTGTGCGACATTATATAGCTAACTCTTCTATGATATATCTTTGTCATGCGGTGAAAGCGGTTTCGCTTTTAAGCTAGCATGTCACTTCCATCACTTCTTATGATAACATCAAGTGAACTTGCTACCATTAGCTAACTAACCTAGCAGTTGTCGTCCAGCGACCATCGTTGTTTAAATCGAATGATGGGTTGATGTGTACATTGAGAACTATTTTGTGTCCTGAATGTGATAATCTGTCTTCAAATGTCAAAAAGACTGCTCTTGGAGGAATGAGAGTTCTAGTTAGTCGGCCAATGTTTAATTGCTAACGTGTGCTAGCTTTAGTGGGTTTATATAATCCAAGACCGATAACGTTATCAGTCCATCTAAATAACATCAAATGTTGAAATGAAATAATCGATTTGCACGTTTATGGCGTTACCTCAAGTTCATCTGTAATCAAATGTATGTGTGCTATTTCTTTTCTGGTAGCACTGCAGTTTTCGTTAGGTAACTATATTTGAAATGTAAACTGGAACTACACGAATAGACAGTTTTTAGGTAATTACAATGTTTAAGACCTGAAATACAGGAATGCTAGGAAGTTATGTTAATTAAGTCAATCATTGTTCTGATGACAGAGTTGATTCAGCTTTACATGAGTGGGTAATGATATGAACGCCATACAGAGTAAATGTTATCAAATTAGCTTAAAATATACTGTACACATGGCTAATCTCTGTCATACCCACCAGGGAATAAATCAATGTATTAGTAGGATCAACCCCTTGAGATGAACTATCTCGTCTTCAAGGGGGTCCTTGAACACACTCCCAAATGTAGCCACTCACACCTGCTGGTTCCCCTATGATGCCAAAATACAGTCAGTGCACACATACCCATACACAGCGTTATACTTACATTAGCATTAACATACATCTGCACATATTAGAAATGTTTTATTTCCAGGCTCTCAAGTGTAATTTGAAGTAAGAGCAGGTTGCTTGAAGATAAGTAAAAAGAAGTGCCTTAAGGAGGTAATAGATCTGAGTGAACAGGACAGGTTATTCCAGTCTGTTGGAGGTTTAAATATGAGAACCAATGCTCAATATCCGTTGGAAATGTAATTATCTATTCATCTGTTTTCATTACAGTTACTTCTTGCTAGCCTTGTAATGGTAAAAGGTCACGTCTCAGTCGGGCTCAGTACTTAGGCTAACCCACAGAATTCCTTGTACAAACCTCAGCAAAGCCACCATCAAACAAACTGCATTTCTGCTTTTCATGTTGTTAAAGAAACTGTGCTGAATGAGGCCCATTCTCCCTGGGATTCCGTTCTCCTCTCGGGGCCACCATGGGCCAGCAGTTCACCGGACAGTCGGTGGGCAGGCTGCCTGAGAAGGTGCTCAAGCACGCCGGCCTGGTGCGGGAAAGTGGTTACCTCACCTACGAGGAGTTCCTGGGTCGGATGGCTGAGCTGAATGATGTGTAAGAGGATCTTTTCAGTATTGTCAGATCAGGTGTATCTGTTGCAATACAGGTGGTAGTTCTCATACTGCCCAAGGCAGCAGAGAACATTCGTATTTACATTTACCTATTTTATCCAGACTGATTTTTACAAGCAATGTACAAATATTTTATTCATGAGAGAGCATTAATGGCAAAATGCCATAGTTCTATCAAGTGTCAGTAATAGCGAAATTGGTACTTCATGTGGGAGTTTATTCCAAACAAATAATTGGTAATACAATTATCGGAAATACAATTATCTCCATCAAACATTATTTGAAGGACAGTTGGCCACTCTGGCAGTCTTAATGTGCGGTGATGTCCCATGTGTAAAGGCACAGGTGGGCTGTGTTCACGTACCTCTGCTCCCACAGCACTGCCAAGTTGGCTGCAGGACAGCCGAAGCACCTCCTGTTTGAAGTGGAAACAGGCTCCGACGCCACGGCCCTGTGGAAAGTGGCTGTGAGGGTAGTGTGCACGAAGGTGAGTTCAAAGGGACGACCAATGTCCCCACAGCATGAACCCCCACAGGATTGTCACAATGGTTGACCTTGCTCACACATTTTCTCTCAGCCACATATTCCCTTAATATTTCACATTGGGTCTTTCGTTCCCACATTGAATTATTGTGTATGAACTGTGCTATATAAATACACTTTACATTACATTTTCTGTTGCCCTGTACATTCTGTCATTTTTCACTGGCTTTACTTATACTGCCCTTTTTCAAGTTCTATACTGAGTAAATACATAATAGAAAGGATCTCATTAAACAGAAAATCTCCATAAGAGGTTCTTTCATCATTTCATCGTTTTTAATCTGTGATTGGGGCATTCCCTCTTTCTCCCTCAGATCAACAAAGAGGATGGCATGGTGGAGGCTTCCCGCATCATGAATTTGTATCAGTTCATCCAGCTGTATAAGGACATCACCAGCCAGGCCGCGGAGGTCTTCTCAGGGGAGGCAGGCGCTGAGGGCCCACCCCTCTCCTCTGTGGAGTCGTGCCAGGCCAGCATGTGGATGGGCAGGTAGGTCACCCCGTGTTGGGAAACAGGAGCCTGACTGACCTCCCGTGGGGACCTGGCGTCCATTTCAGTTTGTACTCAAGCTCCTTGTACAGTGAACTTCCTAGGGACTGCCATTTTGAGGGCTGTTCCATTTTCAAGAACTCGTATTCACTGTCTACAGATTCACTTAGGGGGGAAATGGAACTAAGTTGAGAATTACCCCTGGTCAGCATGAATGTCCTCTCAGTCTCTGTGCTGCACTTTCAGTTCTTTTTTAGTTCGCCTTTCTGGATACATACTGTTCTGACTCAATGTTGTTATGGCTCAGAGCTGCGAGACACCCAGCTAAGTTTCTATCAGCAAGTAACTACAATTGTTGACCCCATGCTTTTACAATGATAGCTTATTAGATGTGATTTTGTCTGTCAGCAGTGTGTTTCAACTTTTGACTAAATCATGAAAACGTAATAAATGCTTAAAAAAATGAAGTCATGCTCAAACAATACATCAGCCCAGCGTGTGTTTCCTGATGTGTGTTTGACCTGTGTGCCTGCATCAACGTGGATCAAATGGTCTTCTCTCCGGCTGGGTTTCAGGGTTAAACAGCTGACTGATGAAGAGGAGTGCTGTATCTGTATGGATGGCAAAGCTGACCTCATCCTGCCCTGTGCTCACAGCTTCTGTCAGAAGTGCATAGATAAATGGTAAGAACAGACCTGAGACACCTAAGGGACTGGGCAAGTGAGATAGCATG
Source organism: Sprattus sprattus (assembly GCF_963457725.1). Lineage (NCBI taxonomy): Eukaryota > Metazoa > Chordata > Actinopteri > Clupeiformes > Clupeidae > Sprattus > Sprattus sprattus. The sequence continues at coordinate 13,852,231 of NC_137926.1, read as the reverse complement.
AAGGACATCATGTGACGTGCCAGACGTGAAGTGCCATACTGGTAATATCATATTGAATCCAAAAAGCTGGAAGTCATGGCCGTGTTTAACCTTTTATGGTCGGTTGATGTCTGTTAGAGCACCCTGGGTTGTTCTGTGACCGGAAGGGAAATGTAGGGTTTCTGTTGTGTCTTTGTTCTCATGTAAATCACTCCTAGTAGAGAGAAACCCTCATTGCACATTCAGACGTTCAGATCTTCAGATGTTGTTACTTGGCAAATGTTGACAGACAGGTTTCTTTGTTCGTGGTCGTCCGACCTGTGGACCCAAAAGTAAAAATTCTGTTGAACTTGTTTCCACAGGAGTGGTCAGAGCAGAAACTGCCCCATCTGCCGCCTCCAGGTGACTGCTGCCAATGAGTCATGGGTGATGTCCGACGCCCCCACAGAGGAGGACATCGCTGGCTACATTCTGAACCTGGCTGATGAGGCGGGTCATCCTCACAGGCCTTAAACCCCCCCCCCCCCCCCCCCCACAACAAAAACAACAACAAAAATAACAACACCCTCCTCTCCCTCTTCCCACACGCCATATGGACAGATTTAATGGTGTTCATTTCCTTTTTGAGTATTTGAGGTTTGATTTAGTACATTTAAATAAGCTAGTGAAAGTTCCTCAGAGGAGGCATTAACTACTGGTGGATTTGGTTATGGGCTAGCGTATGGATTTTTTCTTAAAGTAGGTAGAAACTCGTAAAAAAATGAAATATGTGTATACTGTGAGAAACCTGCTTTTCTGAGTACTGAAATGTTAAGCTTGATTTATAATTCCTAATTTAAAAAAATGACTAAATCACTTAATTGCACATGTTTCATATACAGACTTTATGGCCACTGCGTATCTGCGGTGCACTTAATATTTGACAGTTCTGACAGTTTTGATGACCGTGACATGAAATCATGCGCACAAATCCATAGTTTGCTTTTCCTTGCTGTTCATTCTCTTCACTGCTGCCTTGTGTCCTGTTTTAGGGTGATTGCTCTGCCACTTTAGATCAAGGTTGCCGTGCCGTCTCTTTTCATTTTGGTTTGGATTGTTGATTAAAATCCTTTTTTTATTTTTTTTTTTATGTGGTGTTAGCAAGGAGGTCAGTTATTCAACTGTGTCTCTCAAAGCTTTAGCTTTATCCCCATACAAAGTCCACCCGATTGGCTTGCGCTTTCAGGCTTGGGTTTCTGTCATCGCTTCTTTGTGTGTGAACACATTTCTTTATTTTTGCGCTCTGGCTCTTCCATGACTGCAAACCTGTCGTGTCCGTTTCAAGGTAAAACTACTGTAATTGAGTGAAAGCTGGGCTTCGTTGTAGCTATTTTTTTTATAAAATTCTACATGTGCTAGATATTTTAATGTAGCTATAGAATAATTTATTACTATTATTAAGACCTTAAAAATACCCTGCTGTTGTTGTTAAACTTCAGGGTTGAGTTCTAAGAAATGCAGCTGTGAGAAATGCCAGTCGACAAAAACATGCTGGAGAGAAATTAATGTGCTGTTCAGAGAGGTTCACCCGTATTTGCCTGCAAGGTTAATATGCACAAGTTGATACCTTTTTACATCATTCTGTCACAGTTGTATGTAAGTGTATATTAACCACAGTCTTTGGATTTGGATAAGGCTGTTGTATGGGTGTTTCCCCGGAAAGGATAAATATATTATTTATAAAGGATAAATATATTAAGATTGTAAGATTATACGATTGTTGCTGGTTGAGAATATTTGGCATTTCCCCATCATCTCTGTGCACATTGCATAATTGCCTAATGTCCAGTAGGTGTCACTGTTTAACACAAATAAAATACTATCCTTTTTACTCACCTGTTGAATATGAGGGTACTTCTCCCTCAGCTCTTAGCAGTCTTAAAGACCACTTTAAATAACTTATAATTCCGCTGGTTCTATTGTGAATTAAATTAATTTAAAACCATGCCTTCTCTCTCAGTTCAAAGTAAGCATGTTGATATTTTAATTGAATAGAGACTACCAACACTGACTAATCTTGTTCTGAATCTTTATTTTAAAAATGGAAACATGAACAGTTTGACTTTAACAAACAGAAAATAGCAAATAGAAATGGTCAAAATCAATTACACGATATGCAAACACCCATACATTCATAGAGAAGGAAACCCTAGTCATGGGCTTCCAATCTAGGGCCTAGTGGCATGGCACAAACACAGTGACAAAGCGGAATCAGATAGAATTGAGTGGAGGCATAGCATGTACATACATTCCCTTTGTCCTCTGAAACGGCCACACATCAATCATTCAGCTCTCTTTCCTACTGAGGAACAAAGCATTGGTCAGGGAGTTCTCATACAGTGAAAAGCATACATCAGCATAGCAAGAAAGCTGTGTAGGGTCAACCTGGTGACCCCTGACCGCTTACTGCCCAGAGTGAAGGGGGTGAGGCAGGTTACGTAGAGAAAATCCACTGCATAAAGGAGGCCTCACCTCTGCCGGTCCTGAGTAAATGGTAACTTGACATCAGCAGTTCCTAAACAAACTGGTTCATCCAGGTGGGGATTAAGCACAGCTCTGACCTCCTGGCTCTTAGTATGAAGAATCTCTTCATCCATGCAACAAGCCCGTGCAAACGTGGTGTTTTTTTATAAAATATCACAGCAAATAAAAAAGCAATAAAGACAACTATTCAGGTAGCTCAAGTAATAAAGGTACATACAATAGAAAAAAAACAACAACTTTAGTTTAAACCCTTAACCATTTTCTCTTGCAAAAAGGACACCTCCAAAAAAGGAATCTTCTCACGTCTCATTCTCCTAAATACCCTTTACACCGTCACATCAGAATATCAACGGTAACTTCCTGTAACAATACCTGATGTAGACAGTGACCTGGTCATCTCTTGGATGTTGGGTGCATTGTGACTCTGGTGTGGTTAGTGGGTTGCTGCTGACACTGTGCCTATGGACAGCCAGGCAGCGTACCACAACCAGGTTACTGAGGCGTTCACTGCACTCCCGCCTGACCGCTCAGCTCCTCCTTGACGGCCTCCACCAGGAACCTAAGCTCGTTGCACAGCGTCTCGTGTCGGTAGGCCATGCGGATCTGTGCCACGTTGGTGCGCCTGATGTCGTTGCCGTCGGGCCCATCCTCCAGGTAGTCTTTTCCCAGGAAATGCTTCTTCTCCTGTGGAGATACGTGTAGAGGTCGTTAAGAGTCTGACTTGCCTTGCAAAAAAAACACACACATCCCTTGCATCCCTGAGTTGTATCCTGATGAACCCAGTTTACAAATGAAGCAGTGGTCAGCTAGAGTGTTAGCATTCAAGGGAAAGTCTTGTTGTCCATCCTCTTGCATCACAAAAGCACCAAATAGAAACATACTGGTTTAGGGTGTTGCAGTCAGCTGACTAGCATATTGACAATAAAAGTGTGTAGTTCTGTTATTGGGTTAAAAAACATAAACTGAAAGAAACAATGCTTTATACCCAGGGTCTGTTTTAGTATCCAAAAAACAAGCAGGAAGTGTGTGTGTGTGTGTGTGTGTGTTAGCTCGCCTGGTGTGAGAGGCCGCTCTGCAGCACACTGTTCCTGGCGATCTCACAGACGTCACAGGTGCTGAACTTCCACAGCTGGGCGGCGATGGCATACTCCTCCATTAGGGCTTCCTACAAACAAACAAACAACATGGAGCCACTTACTTACAAACACTCACACTGGGGCCCTATCCGCCCCAACACAACCCCAACCCCCATTGACCACTGACGGAGCAGATACAGAATCTATTTCACGGCAACACAACATGAGAAACCACAGGATGTTGTACACGCCACTGAGAAACACTCAACTTTTCTTTCACATATTTCACATCTAGAGGTGTTTGTGGCACTTTTAACAGAAGATGTATGCGTCTATTGATATTTGGCTAGGGACAGTAATGATGCGTCTATGGTTATTTGGCTAGGGACAGTAATGATGTGTCTATGGTCATTTGGCTAGGGACAGAAATGATGCGTCTATGGTCATTTGGCTAGGGACAGAAATGATGCGTCTATGGTTATTTGGATAGGGACAGTAATGATGCGTCTATGGTTATTTGGATAGGGACAGTAATGATGTATGTTTCTGTGATGCTGATTTTTCACCTTTAATGAAACACACATTTATATGCCTTGCTACCTACATTTTTTCTTGATTATAGTACCAAATATACTGTTCTACAGTATTAGTAAGGACTGAGTACAGTATTGAGTGGAGGTCTGTGTGACCCACCTTGGTGTAGTGGAACTGCATGGGGTCGTCGGTGGACAGGGACACGCACAGGCCTTTGTGGAGGAACTCTCGGAGTGGGTTTTTGGAGTACTCCAGGAACAGGCTGTTGTTGCTCAGGGGTGACATGGCGATGGGCACCTGGGCCAGGTAATACAGGTACTGCAGCACAGGACTCTGAGAAGGCAGAGACACAGATGTACTTACAGAAGATTATAAAAATAAACTTGAAAGTAAATAACATTTGAACAATTAAAACAAATTAGAACATTTAAAAATGTGAACCAAGTTAAAAGATATTCGAGGTTCGTGAGGTTCATGTGTGCCATAATTAGAAAGGTCTCTGGTTGGGTTCTGGAATTCCTGACAGGAACTGTGCACACACAGGGATTATGCAATGACTTCCTGCACACACCCCCGTCTATTGTATGTATTTGCAACAGGAGAGGAGGTGATAAGGGAGGAGGTGGGATTAAGGGAAGAAGCCACATGGATGAACTCTGGCACAGGGGAGATATGCTGGATAGAAAGCCGGCACATTAGTCACTCTTCAAGTGAACATCTGTTTTAGACTACCATAAAGGCCAGAGAGAGAGACAGAGAGATAAACATAGTGAGACAGACAGACAGACAGAGAGACAGAGAGAGATAGAGAGAGAGACAGAAAGAGATAGAGAGAGAGAGATAGAGAACTTGAAGGCAAGTCTGAAGTTTTGTCTGCTGACCTAACTGGCTTAACTGGCCTCTGAGACTCACCTTCTTGAGGTTGAGCCCGTGGGAGATGTTGTCGGCCGTGAGGAAGGCAGACACCAGGTGAGTGATGGAGCCAGCCTCGCCGCAGTGGGGCCGGAACTGGAAGGTACTCAAGCCACGCTCCCTAAAAATCAACAGCAGAGAACTCTCAGGGACCAGAGAGAACCATTCTAACCTGGGGAGAACTTTCACTGAAACACACAACTAGAGAGAACCATTCTAACCTGGGGGGAACTTTCACTGAAACACACAACTAGAGAGAACCATTCTAACCTGGGGGGGGGGGGGGGATATTTCAACTACATGACAGGGAAATCATGTACCTGGCCCAAGTCTTTATCAAGGGATCACAAAGCATTGGGATGAAACTTGAAGTAGGTAGTTCATTATCACAAAATACCAGCTGAGGCAGCATCACACAACTTAATGACAGGGAAATCATGTACCTGGCCCAAGTGTTTATCAAGGGATCACAAAGCATTGGGATGAAACCTGAAGTAGGTAGTTAATTATCTCAAAATACATGCTGAGGCAGCATTTATGTTATCTCAGGGATTTGTAAGGGCAGTGTTGTATAGTAACGAAGTAGAAATAAGGGTGACTGTGAAACTAATGGAGTGGAAAAAAGCACTTAGTGGCTTCAGTCATAACCGCATAAGACACAAATGCAAAGGTTATTGCAAAGTTTTAAAGCAGGACAAGAGTCAGGCAAACTAAACAATAGTTAGTTAAAGTTAAAGAGCTCAAATAAAAAAAATGTTAGATTAAGTGGATTATGCATCAATCTGTATAGTGCCCTATCTCTTAATAGCAATACATTTTTAAGGGCAATAAGGATGTGTAACGGCCATTCACTGCCCCAGTCTCTGAATATGTTACTCACTTGCGGAGATTGTTGAGCACCATGATGTTGGCGTACATATGGAAGAGGTAGTAACTGTAGGGTGGGTTGTCCAATGTGGTCCAGTCCTCAGGCTTGGGACTTTTGTAAGAGAACATGTGATCGCTGTGCTTAGACTCATCATCCACACTGTCAAATCCAGTAACCTGCAGGATGGAGGACATTTCCAGTGTTATCTAATGCGTCTTTGTTCTTATGGTGTACTACTAGAAGATTGTTTACAGTTGTTTTAAAAACTGCTTACACAGCACATGTTTACATCACACTATTCCTAAAACCTGTAACTCAAACAGAAGATCGCAAAACCATAAGTTCATTCTCTTTTTGCAAAAAACATTATACACATAGTTCACTTTCCAAGACACAATGATCAGCCCTTGAACACTTTTTAAGTCCTGCCCTACAAAATGCAAGACAATATATAACAGTTTCTAAGGAGGACATTGGCTGTGGAGTTGCTGTGACAAAATCCAAATAGGGGGCTGGGTACGGGCTCGAACAGTCTCTTTTAATGTATCAGGTAAAAAAACATGTTAATTTTGACCCAATCTTACATAGCCAACTCTAACATATTGTGTATGCTGTGTTTTCATACTAAACACTTTGAAATGCTGTTTTGGTAATGCACTGTACTGTAAAACATCTTTCTTCCTTTTACAACCCTCTGCACCCTAAACGTTCTGGGGTTAATGTGTTGACTAAATATATCTCAGTTTACTGTAATTACCTTTTTTGTTCAAGCAAATTATTTTGTATTTGTACATTGTACAGTAGCTCCGAAAATGAAAATGGTACACCGTGTGTGTGCAACACTTTGGTTTACAGTGTTTTGAAAAACTGAAAACATTGCTGAAATCTGTGAATTTACAGTATGTGTTCAGTCTAATATCCCCCGTCTTTTAACTTCACATTTTTAATATAAACGCTCTTGGATGTGTGACTGTAATTGTCACTAACTTGGCAGGACTTTTGTTGTCAGTCTGATGTAACCAGTTTTGTCAGATTGCTCTATGAAGTGCACTGTTACACTATAATTGCAAAAGGCTTTAGCCAAACAAAGACAGGAGTGTCTTATATTTATCACACTAGTGTGTTGTTAGTGATTGAAGCAGTCTAACCATAAAAAAAGAGTTGTGTTTACCATGTGAAACAAAAGGGATTAGAAAAGGGATTACTGAGTTTTGAATGCAGTATTTGATTTTGCAGGAGATTTGTGGTGGTTTGCATTTTGTACGTGCAGTTTTGTGAATTGTTTGCAGAATTCTAAAAAAATTAGACCTGGTTTCAGAAAAAATGTGTAAGCAGTAGGATTTCTACATGTCGACATATTATACTGGGTTTGCAACACACTGACATTTCATAGGCATGGTGCTATTGACTAGTTCTAGCAGTTCGGCTTTGTACTTCCAAAAAAGTCCTCATCCATGGTTGAGACTGTTGGCAATCTATTATAAATCACTATAGCTTATAAAATGTATTATTTGCACAGCTGTCCTTGCGCAGATATAAAAATGCGGGCTGAAAGTGTTTGTGGTAAGGTGGCATGCAACTTGTTTTCATCTTCAAACAGAGCCATGCTCTTTATGTCAAAACACTGATCAGGGACACTAGGAGACATAAGGCCCTGGAGAGTGTTTAGAGAAGGTCTCTGCCTCGTGTTGTGAAACAAAACAACAAAACAACCATGCATACAAGCATTTATCTCATATGTCACTCTCATATGTCCAACACATGTGGGAGAAACGAATATGTTCTGTTTGCTATCAGAAACTGAACTGGTCCAAATCAGAACTCTGTCTGCTGGGAAGAAGTGACTCAGTGCTCTACTGGTACTGGACCCACACGACCATAGACTACCGCAGATCTCGGAGGACTCACATATTTCAGGAACACGTGGATCTCCTTGTGCTGCTGTGGGTTGACCGTGGCCTCAAAGAGCGGCAGGAAGATATTCTCCAGCATCTTCGCAAAGTTGGGAACTATGTTCCTTGATCTAAAAATGTCACTAGAAATGAAAAAAAAAAACATAACAACATGGAGGCCTTTAATGGCTGCTTTGTGTCAAAAGCAATTACAATATCATCAAGGGGCTCCCAAACCAATATTAATTAAATATAGGACACATTAGAAATATTTAGAAATGTGTTAAACTCGTTGAGCTTCAAGACCAGTTGTGACACACACAAAGGACCTCCCTGCAGTACAGGCGTGTGTGTGTGTGTGTGTGTGTGTGTGTGTGTGTGTGTGTGTGTGTGTGTGTGTGTGTGTGTGTGTGTGCGTGGCGTCCACACTTACTAGATCCTGGGCACCTGGATGAGCCAACGCATGTTAGGGGAGTGGACCTTCTGCTTGATGAACCACTTAGACAGGTTCTCCCACTCATCCGGGGAGCGACCGTAGATGGACAAGCGAGGCTCTGCATACTGGTACTTACTCTCCTCTAGCCCATGAGACACTTCCTACTCGCGGCAAAGGGTCGGAGGGACAGAGATAGGAAAAGAAGCAAAAGAAACAGAGTGTGAGAGAAAGAGAGAGAGAGAGAAAGAGAGACACAGAAAAAAGAGAGAGAAGGAGAAAAAGGTGATACAGAGTAGGTCATCACAGCGTTTACACATGATATGCAAATGTCTGGTATCCATTGAGGTGGTCTGGCACGATGAGCCCATCTAATTTGATTAAGCATACTCAGATGTCTACACTATGTTGCCACTTAGACATTTGTAACAACTGCTGTGTGCCTGATAAACTGTTTGTCTTTTAGTGTTTTAGTTTAATAATGATATTACTCACAAATAACAGAAGTTGAACCAAGGGTAAAGTTTCATGACACGGTAAAATGAAACAAATTGGTCTATTAAAGCACTCAGCAGTACAGCTGTTGAATAAAAACTGATAAGCCATCTACCTGCCTAACTGCCATCTTTACTTTTCCTTCACCCTGTTCTTGGCAGAGTTCAGCTTGGTATGATGGTGATTACAGACAAACAAGACATGACAAGCATTTATGAGACATACCTTAATGATCCGTGCAAAGTATTCTCCGTCCATGTAGTTGTCGGTTTTCAGGTAGACCTCTCTGAGCTCACTGGCCCCTACGGGGTTGTACTTAGAGTTGAATTTGTCGAATCTGTGGAAAGTTTGCCTTCCCTGGAGATGCACAGAAGAAGCAGGAATCACAGATTTTTCTCATCTGATAACAAACGTTTGACACAAACTAACATTTATCAAACGGCTAGACAAATCCAGACGTAGGTCTGGATATTTTCTCGCTTAAAAATGTGGTCCGTGATTCTGGCGAAAAGTTGTTGATATTTGAGTTGTTGATATATGATAAAATGACACCCTTCCCTTCCGTGCTCCTAAAGCAATGTGTCGATTGGCTAGAGTGTATGACGCGTGCCAAGCCACATTGTTTGTTTCCTATTTACAGAGCCAGGAGTGTTTATGAGCAAAGAACGAACTGCTAGACGACCGCAAGGAGCAATTTGCTGAATCACACAAAATGTCTATTTGGATTACTATCACAGGCTGCACCTTATGATGTCAGTAATGTCCGTTAAAATTCAGCTGACTGAATACTGTGTGGGATGTCAGTGTGGGATCTCACCGCATGCACGTCCAGAGAGTCCACGGTGAGGTCATAGGGGTCCATGTCCAGGTTCTCAAACACCTGCTTCAGGGTGACCTTCTCTCCATTCTTCTCCAGGACATCGCGGTCGGCCTCAGTCTTACAGGTGGTCTGGATGAACTGCAGAAGGTGCTTCTGGTTCATGCAGGCCGCTGCGTGGATGTGGGTGTCCACCTTTGTGTTCACACACACACAGACACAGACAGACACACACATAGAGACACACACAAACACACAATGTGAGAAACCACTGAATAATCATAGAGTTTGAAACAACATAATCACTAGAGAATGGCGAATTTGAGATTATTTATGATTCTGAGATTACTTTGCGGACGTTGTAGAAGTCTCGGTGCGGAACACACTTCAGCTCCTTGAGTTCCGCCATCTCGTTCAGCATTTCATGGAGGTAGAACTTAGAGAACAGGAAGTTGAGACGCCTGTGGCAGTAGGTCTTCCTGCACGTACATCAGGGAGGTATTTTATCTTCATAATTCATTCTTACAGTGAGATTGCAGATCTGCAAATCTTGTACAAATAAATTATTTTTGCATCCAATTACTCTTTGTACCTAGGCAGTAGGTCTTCCTTCACACACATTAACGAGGTAATTTAATGTAATTAGAAGTCTGATTCTCTGAGTCTGATCAATTCTCACAGAGGTAGATGCAGGACCTGCAAGTCTTTTTACTCCATTTGTACTCTTCATTTTACTGCACATCTCTTTTGAGCACACATTTATTAAGGTGTGTGTTATCAAACAGCAATAAAAAAATCCCACAAGACATCACAGACATGCTTCAGAATTTCTTCATCTTCGGCTCCCATTTAAACTGTGACTCTTGACGCGGACCATCTGCGGTGAGCTGATGTACAGTTGAAGCCAGTCTGATTTATTGGACCATATGCAAGGTCGTGTTAACAAGCTCACCGTGTCGAAAACACCCGGATCAAAAGTACCTGCAGACCTGGCATATGGTGGGCATAAATCAGGACCTGGGGTCGATGAGACTCTCTCTGCTTCAACAGGTGGCTGGGTTGCATTGCTTTCTATGTCTATTTATACTTAACTTTTCCTTTCCAAGTTTAGTCTTTTAACGACTACTGTATTTAAACGACTACTGTATTGAACAGACCGAGCTTCTCTGAAACCTTCATTGTTATTTTTAACGTAATGGGAAGGTGATAAAGGGATGTGATGACTATAAGCATCATGGATTGGCTGGTGAGGTGATTGTGCTTCTGTACTGTTTTCTGATGCTGCCCTCATACTTCTCTGTCCTTTTTACACACACAGTGTGAACAGGGGCCACACGTGAACATTACTGCTTGATTTTCATGTGTTTAATGTAGAATATATCAATTTGTGTAGTTACAACAGTTTACATGTACTGTTGTCAGTGTTGTAACCATGGTTACATGGGAGGGGTTTGCCGGTGTGCACTCACGTGGGCCCGTCGGCTATCATGGCGAGCACGTGGCTCATGTCGATGGCGAAGGTCTCCAGGTCGGGGTAGGGTAGGCTGCGAGGCTGCTCCTGTGCCAGGGCCTCAGCGGTGTTGTACACGTACACGATGCCGTCCTTCACCTTTAGCTCGTAGTTCAGGTCCTCGGGGATGCCCTCCATGGAGTACGGGTCCTCCCCCTCACGAGGGCAGGGGCAGATATCTGTGCGGGGAGCGACAAAAGATGTGGATTAACTTAATGTAGCTATATCTACCTTTATGTATGAAAGCACTTTAATGAGTATCCTTATCTCATGGCAACACTCTCAACACTGAATAATCATTATCAGTGGCGGCTGGTGGTTTTTAAAGTGAGGGAGGAAGGACTGTGCGCCTGGTTGCCATTGGCCTGCTTATTCCGTTGGTGGCATAAGTATGTGAGATACAAGTTGTTTCAGGGTGCTTTCGTGAATTACAGTACTACAAAATAGCAGGCAGGGATACAATTAATACAAAGCCACCAGTGTGGAACCATTGTACTTAAAAAGCTGGTGGGCAGCATGTCTTTGGACTAGACAAGGCCAGAAGGAAAGGATGCAAAGCCAATTAGTCAAATCAGGCCTACTCTTGATTTGAAAAACTACTTTCTAAATTTTGGGCCTACCATTTGGCCTATTTTCCCCCTCAATTACTAAAGCTATTGGTTATTATTTGACTCATTTTATTTTCAGCTGCAATTGTTTTAAGAAAAATTAAGACACAAGACCAAAAGTGATGCTATTTTAAATGCTCTGAATCATTCAGTAACATCCTTTCCACAATATTAAACAACAAGTTACACAGGCAACAAGTAAGAGAACATTATTTCAGAATTATTAAAATGGGCTGTTAGCCTAACATTGTTTGTGGAAAATGTGGTGGATGTTCCAGAAAGTTGGTCAATGTGTAGGGTAATTTGAATAGATACGAAACACATCGCGTTCTGAAACATTCATTAACAATTTCCATTCAGAATGTCAGCTGAACGTGAACAGTCAGGCTAACAATAGGCATATGAACGATTTAAAAACAAAACAGTACCTGGTACCAGTGAGCTATAAGTATTTCGCATACCAGTTAGCAATAACGGCAGCGGTTTTACCATTGGGTTTAGTGACTTGGATTTTTGGAACAGGTTTCCCTGTTGTTTTGATACTAACCTTCTCTCTGTAGCTCAATGAATGAAACGGTTTGTTCAATAAAACATGAACAATATCTTCGTTTTCCATTGCACATCCTCTTTATTTGCCATCTTTCTACAGCAATCTTTAAGAGTGACGTGTTATCGATATCCTTCTGCAGAATGGTTTTAATGTCTAATCCCCTCTCTCCAACGCCAAATCCGTTGTTTATTGGTTAAGCGATGTTGGCGCAGACTCAGACGCTAGGGAGGTCTTTCCTCCCCTGGGCAATGTAAGTGAATGAGCCCCACGAGCCGCCAGTATCAGAGACAGATTACATTGATCTCAATGGGAGCCAAAGGGAGGACGTCCTCCATGCAGTAATTTCTTGTTACGATAGGGGGTGCTAATGTTATTTTAACTCAGGGAAACAAATTATAATATGCATAGTATTAAATACTGATATCAAACTGGATTTTTAAAGGAGTTTAGTCAGTTCAATTACAAAAATACATTTCTCAAAAAGTTTGGGCAGGTTCTTCCTCCGTTTTCTCAATGGAAGAACCTCCTCTGATCATTATTGATTTTGCATGTCTCTGTCTTGCCCCCCTGTTTGTATTTCATTAGTTTGTCCCACGCAACCAAGACAAATTCCTTGAATGTGGAAAACTTCTTATAAATAAACCAATTTGTCATGGTGATTCATCAGAAGGATGTTTCACAACATGGACTTTCAGTCACCAATGTCTCAGCATCTAAAAACAGAACTGTTGGATCATGGTAATACACCAGGGACCGAGCCTCATCATGATATATTGAATATTGGTGTGCTGCATTCAAAGTTGCGTGGCAGTAGGCTCCCATTCATGCATGAGTGCGTCATTGAGAGCAGTGTTTCCTCCACACTGGTGTTCTGCGGCGTGATTAGGCTATGTTGGAGAGGAGGCGGTGCATTCCTGATGAATAACCACTGACATTTGATTATTTGGATGAAATCCAAAGCATATCGAAATGTTTAGCTAATGTCTCACAAACATCAACATGTCTACAATAACAGGCTCCGTCAGAAGTACGTCCCGAAGTGTGGAAAAAAACTATTCCACCTCGGGGATCTTGGACGGGATCTTGTAATACACCCTTGTGATCTAATGTCTCAGATCTGAGTGTTGAAGGAATCCAAACCTGGCAGAACTTCATCCTCCTCTGTCCACTTTTCACCATTTGCGGTGGCGAGGAAGCGGGATGTGGTGCGTGGGAAGCAGTGGTACGCCAGCTTGGAGTACTTCTCCCGGATCAACAGAGCCTTGAGGAGACTCCTGGCTGCCTGCTCATAGTCCTCCACTGTGACCTGAAGTAAAGAGATCATGGGAAAGTCACTCCAAAACCTCTATCCTTGCTCTATCCATTTCTTACTGCAATTGCAAGAAGAGTATTGGCATACAACGAACATTTGGAGCGCCCCTCCTGTCAGTGCCACGAGGGACAACATTTAACAACACAACAATACTATAAGCTAAAAAAAGATTAAGAGTTGTAATCCCATGGTATGTAATAGTGTGAAATCCCAACAACACTATTAACAAGTGAGACTCCCCGTGCTCCTTAGAGTAGTCTTTGGTCAGCACTCCCACATGAGGGGTATTTGTTTTTGTTTTTTAAGGTTAATGTTGATAATAATTAATTAAATTAAAGATTTAAAAAAAGTTTTAGATGGAGTTATATGTTCTAGATCTGTGTTGTAGACGTTCTCTGTGTATGTTGATAATATTTCACTGCATGCCAAGTTTTCCCTTATTCACATTGAATGCATGTGTGACTCCTCACCCCAGCACAGTAGTCCCCACTGATGGTCACCCTCTGGAACTCTGGGACAGGTGCGCGCTCGGGAGGGGCTCCGTCGGTCGTTGAGACGAGGGGGGCGATGACGCTGAACGCCCAGTCTGGACACACTGAGGGAAACTGCTGGGACATGGACTGGGAGCGTCTCAGTTTTAAATTCTTCTTCCTGTGGAATCAGCGTCAATAAATCAGAAATGCCAAGCTGCACAATTCCCATTTCAAAGTGAAAAGCCACAAAGTGTATAAACTGTATATACGTGTAGGTTTTGGAAAGACTGATCTCGTCTGACAAGATTTTAAATTATGTTTTTACTAAGAGTCTTGCAGACATGTAATAAATAAGTTTTCACAATTTTTCCTGTAGCTAAATAACTTCAGAATGACACAGAGGCGTTAATTAAACGTAAGCACTGTAGTACTCTCGTGTGTCACATAAGTTTAACAGCATCTGTGAAATGCATTGACTAAATAGACTCATCATGAAATCAAAACCCTTTCTAAAGGCTGCCTCACTCTCTGACTGCCTCAGCACTTGCATTTACACTAATGGCCTCGATGGAACTTTCTGGACTACCTCCTTTAACCTGGCACTCTCCTGTCCCCCCCCCACCACCACCCCCTACCCTGCCCACACCCTTGCAGACCTCTTGGCACTCTCCTCGGAGTGTTGCTCGGCCAGCTCCTTGAGCAGCTCGTGCTCCTTTGCCTGGTGCAGGCCGATGGGGCAGTCCTCGGGTACGCTGAACATGGACTGCGCCTCCTTGGTGTCCTCCTCCTTCAGGGCTGACTTGTACACCATCTCTGCCATCAGGCGCACCTTCTCGTCCACATCCGACAGCGCGATCTTCGGGAACTGGCGAGGCATATCTGCAGCGGGGGTAAATGAGGTCAGGGCACGGAAGCTCAGGAACACTCACATACAGCACACAGGCAAAATAAGTCACACAAACACGCACAGGCAAATAAGTCACACAAACACGCATGCACGCAGGCACTCTCACACACACACACACACACACACACACACACACACACACACACACACACACACACACACACACACACACGTGCACGTAACACTCACGCAACAATCACCACAACAACAATGGCAGGAGTGGCTGAACGATTCATGTGTTACTCTGCACCACTTAATTGTTCCCAGACGATTTGGGTTAATGAGAACCTCCGCGTGTAACCCAGTGGGACAGCATTATGCTGGTCTACCTTGTCTCTCTTTGCAGAAGGATAACATTTCGTCTTCTGCCCACAGAACCATGGAATTACAAGATCTGAGGTGCTGTCACCATAGACATATTCATATCTATGGCTGTCACAGTCTCTTTGCCAAAGCAGAACCTGATGCTGTATGTTTTAATTGGATGTGGCTATAAATAACAGATAGTGGTGCGGGAAAGGAAAACATTATCTTTAAGGTAGTTCAAAAATGTGTTTGCTTAGCTGACCTGGAAGAGGAGGCAGTTTAAAATAAGCAAGGCTTAAATCACAGCGGTTGACATGTCTGCACCAGAGTGTTTCCCTTAACTCAGGTTTCTAACCCCCACCCCCCCCCCACCCCCCCACCCTCTACTGCCAACCACTGGCACGGTTGACCAGGTAACCTTTAAAAGAGCTAGTCAACATGGGTCCTTATATTGTGGTAGACAGCATTTCACCTTTGACCTCACACAGCGTGCCTTCGACTTCAGATGGTCAGCACGTGCCAAAGTCTGGGGGCAACAGCTGGAAAAAGGCCGCACATGTGCACAGAAATGCATATTATGATATAGAACAGGGAACTGTGCAAAACCGATGGAAGAAGCAATATATGATCAGAACTGGGTAAACCTTAAAAAACACGAATATTTATATAATGGTATATAAATAAATAGCAGCCATTGTCACCTGTTTGTAGTTATAATCATGTATCATATGTTACAGATTATTAGCTATGCTGTTAAGTACAGCGTAATGTGTAGGTTGAGTAACAGACTCGCACTCTGAAATTAGTAATTACATTCAATAAAAGTACAAAAGTGCTGGTCAACAAGAAAAGCTATTGTTTTGCACAGCACTCAATGGCATGGTTACAGCTCAACAAGGGATGATAGGGATAAAGTGTTACCACAAACTGTACAGCCATTATTTATGGGACTAACCTCTCAAACTTGTTTGTGTTGTGAGAACAGTTCTTTTTTGGGAAGTTGGCAAGGTCAAAGTGACAGCTGTTCACCAGAAATGCAGCTGGGTGTTTTTATGTTCTGCAGCTTCAACTTTTCATTGGAATGATGAATCTCAGAAACACAAGTACACTTGCACACACACAGAACTCTATAAATACACAACGAATGTGAAGCATTTATCAGTAAAAACTATTTTCTTGCAAAGCCTCTAATTCCAATCATCCAAAGTTATCCCATATGGTGCAATCTAACTCAACTGACAGATCCGCCAATGATGCAATGTTCTACTCTGGTTTTGATCTGAAGTCCCTCTACCCTCTGGACTTGGGACTAAACCACATGTCAGCTAGACAGCTCCCTGGTCTCTGGCCTTGTTCAACCCCTTTCAGCATGTTTTCAAACCCAGCGGCTGTTCCTACACATTCATGGCTCCAGCCACTGGTGTATACACTCCGACTGGACTACTGCCTGTAACACAGCTGTGTGGCTAACACTCCTGTTGTTTTTCCGTGTGCTGCTTAGGCATCCGAATAAATACTGGGTCAGCTGGCTGGCTACCACATGCCAGGAGATGTTGTTGATCTGCCTATGTGTGTGTGTGTGTGTGTGTGTGTGTGTGTGTGTGTGTGTGTGTGTGTGTGTGTGTGTGGTGTAAGTGTTGCTACATGTCTAGATGAGGACCAAGGTGGGTGGATTGGATTGCACAACATGGATGCCTCTCTATTGACATGCATCCTTGTTGACATGTAACCTAATGCTTTGCCGCACTGTCAACAATCCTGGTGCCTCCATACGAGGCGGTGTGGGGGCGACTAGTCGGAGGTGGTGTGGGTGGGGGTGGCTGGGAGTCGGGGGGGGGGGGGGGGGGGGGAGAGATTGGGGGGGGTGGGTTAGGTGTCCTACACAACGTGAAGTTTAAAGGCAGCTCCTGACCCCGCCCTTCTAGGAAACCTGCATACCCCACAGGCCAGCGCAGCACATTCTCGCTGCTTACAGAACACCAGACCTTTCATTTGGCAGGCAGCAGTCTGACCCACATACAGTCGAACAGTTTTACAACAGCATATATGTAATAAAGCACTCCACAGCACTGTGATGTATAATAACCACACAGACAGGACATCATTTGTGAGAACCACAATTTATCACTGTGGGTTAACCTGAAAGTGCCCACTCATCCCCCGCCATTTTGGATGATTTCAATGAGAACTCATCATTGCTCGTGAATGGGGGACATTTCTGACCTGGCGGCCTATTGTCAATGACCTCAACTTTAAGCACGTCACCTCGCCATGCAGGGCACCTGTGACCCTCCCGGGTCTGTGTTAGCAAGAGGGATCTGAACACCCCTGACCCCTGTGACAATGAGTGACCATGTGTGACAGCGCTCAAGAAAAGCCCCTTTGTCCCCCAATCCTGGGACTCACATTTAATGTTCACTTCACACTCTCTTTCTCTCTTACCTTCCCCAGCGATCCGAGCCATGTTTCCGTCTCTCTTTCTCTGTCTCAGCAAGTCTGTCTGTCCTGGCTTTCCTCTTGTGCTGGCTTAGATATTGTGGTGCAGTGATGTGTCATCTACCGGTTCTGTGTTATCTGTGAGCTCAGTGAAGCCACACGCTGTCTTGAGTATCCTTGTCCCTTCTCTATTTTAAGGGAACAAGCACGTCATGGCTGCCAGGGGAACACTAATCCTTACCAGTATGTCACAGCTTGCTGTCAAATGAGGC
Source organism: Sprattus sprattus (assembly GCF_963457725.1). NCBI lineage: Eukaryota > Metazoa > Chordata > Actinopteri > Clupeiformes > Clupeidae > Sprattus > Sprattus sprattus. The sequence continues at coordinate 13,834,328 of NC_137926.1, read as the reverse complement.
TGGCAACAACAGCCCCCCAAACCCAAATGCTGTGTGTGTGTGTGTGTCTCTGTGTGTGTGTGTGTGTGTGTGTGTGTGTGTGTGTGTGTGTGTGTGTGTGTGTGTGTGTGTGTTTGTGTGTGTGTGCGCGTGCGCACCAGGGACAGAGAGAAGGGAAAGGTGACAGATGGCTTTCCCTCTATTAACTAAGGCACAGAAAGTTAAAGGTGGCAGTCTGAGGTATATCCACCATGAGAGTTCTGCTTTTTTCCTTGGCCAGCAGGTGACATCATAACTCAACAACTTTTCAGGTTTCAAAAATCAATGCACACTTCTGCAGAATAAGAGATATGACAGGGCATGACAGGATCCACTAACTGGGTCTGCTTATAAACCTATTTTCGCAAACACAAAACAAAATTGGACCCTGTGCCTGGACTTTAAGTGCAAACAGTGTGTGTAGTTCTATTTCTCCCTGATATGCAGCTCTGCAATCCCTACAAGCTAACAGGACATATGTCTGACAAAGAAATTGCTGCAGAGACGACAACCCTATATTTTTTCCTGGCTGTGGTCTTGGAAACAGCCCCTGGGAATTGTTAAGTGTTCTAACTAGCAGCACAGGCACAGCACAGAGATGACAGCCGTGGAACTAACACCTGGCATTAACACAGCCAGGGCCAGACTCCAGGCACTGTCCCACCATAACACAATGCCAGACTATGGCAACGGCAATATGACGTGCCAAGCTAACACACACCGCTACAGCAAATGCAAATTCTACCTTTTCCGCATCTAACTGGAATTTCTTTCTATTTTCCATGGGGAAATGTTGACACAGTCAGTGCCTACCAGTGAGACTAAATCTAGCCTCAAAGCCCCTCCCATAGCTGGGTACAGCCTCACCTTGTGCAGGCAAAGTGGCAAACATTCCTCTCTCTACACACCCTTAGCTCTAATGAACAAAGAACAAAACAACACAACACAACACTCAGCCCACACCTCTCCTCCACAACATGCTACTCTTGTGCCCTGGTAAGTTAACCTGAGCCAGATCTACAATGCTGTTCAGTGTTAACAAGTGGAGTTCAGAGAAGTAGCAGTCAAAACAAAGTGTTCTTCTGCGCAGCATTACTCATTCACCCAGCTTAGAGTTATCAAAATGTCCCTCACAGCATTCCCCAATCCCCCAGCCTAAAGTTGCATACTGACACGCTCTGCTCTACGTGCTGCCCTTGGGCTCCTGAGAAAGAGGCACAATTTGCAGGCAGCCCCCCCCCCCCCCAACCCCCCTCTCATGGCTTAAAAATAAAAAAACACCCATCACTCGCTTTCCCTCTGCAATGCGCACAAGTGCAAAGAGCTCTCGTAATACCTACGCAAATGACAACTGATCTATCCATCCCTCTTGCATTAGCTGGGTGACGATTCTTAGCTATGCCCCTGGAGCCCCTTCTGCCTAGCAACCCACCACAATCTGGCAACATGATCTGTGAAAATCCAAGAGCGAATGTGCTGTTTACAGCTTGGCCTTCCTGTTTGGCTCTCCCCGCAGTCTGTGCTCATGTTAATGCCCGGCTGTGTGCTTGAGCTCCGCATCGCAGTGCCGAAGCAGTGTGGGGTGTGGAGATTGATTTACCTGCGTTCTGTGGTACCTTTGCGTCCGGGCGACTGTCTCTGGGCTGGTTCCGTCACCTAGTGAGTGACTGAGTGAGGTGTGTGACGGTCTATGTTTTTTTCTCAGCTGCCTTTTTTTCCTCCCACCTCCCGCTGATGATCTCTCAACCTTTCCACCGTTTGTTGGGAAACAATCAAAAGAAATCCGACTCCACCTTTAACCATCCCACCACCCCTCCCCACTCTATACCAGGCTCTTACTCTCTCACTCTCTCTCTCTCTCTCTCTCTCTATCTCTATCTCTCTCTCTCTCTCTTTCTCTCGCTCAACTTACTGCCAACATCAGAAAGGGTGCTTGGCACAGCTCCACCAGATCTCATAAACTACATAGCTGTGATAGCCCTGACCTTGGGCTGGATGTTTTTTTTTAGATGGTCACTATTAGCCATAGCCTTTTCCAAACAGACTAAAGTCCTCTTGTCAGGATCACTGGCTGGCAAAGTCAGTGTTATTTCTTTTCTTTACCCACCGGAAGGGCTGCAGAAAAAAAAATAAAAAACAGAACCACTGAAAAAAGATAACCACAGGCTACTATCACTACTACACGACTACCGTGGTTTTGCTTCTGACCGGGGTAACAGACACATATTTGTGAGCTCTCTCAGGAGTTGGTATAGGCTACTCAACGGCTCGTGAAAACACCCCTAAGAGATTAGAGGATTATCCGGACGGTTAATGTTATCAACACAGTTTTGCCTAACTCCAACAGGATCAGATTTAAACACTCCTGTAACGACTTCAAGGCCGCCATTGTTCACTATTATTGCAGGTCAAAAGTCAAGCACATTTCTAGCAAGGCGACACAATGTGCTCCACATCAAGTCTCATCACTATCACAAACATGTCAAAACATATTCAACAATATAATGAGGGTTGAGTTATTTTGCGCAAGTTATTTTGGCTGGGAATGCTTTGGCCTTTTGGTATGAAATGACCTACTGGAGCCTTGCCAGTACTCTATTACGGATGTTTAAAAGTTACCATTGTCCACATTAACTCACATGGAAAAAGTATGTATGGCCTCATAGAACTATGTACAGTATGAAGGCAAACATAAACTCTCAATGGAATGAGTAGAGTAACCTCAAGGGACGTAGTAGACGAAATAACTGTTACACCAATACCAATTTTTAAGACGCCTCCTGCCAACTGATATATTTATCAAGACGAAGCCAGTGTGCCTGACAGTTGTAGACCTAGTGTACTGTTTGGAATGTATGTTCCTCAGTGTTTATTTTATTCGGCTTGGCTTCCTGCTAGTGTTCTCACCTGTTCTTCTCAAGAAACTATGACTCAGTCATGGGGGTATTAACTGTCCGACCCCCCCCCCTCTGAGTGTTCAAGGCTGCCCTCTTGCCAGGTCCAAAATAAGGGAGCTCTGTCATACACAATTACAGCCGTTCCTCTCAACTGCATTGAAAGCTTCAGAGTAACTAGGGAGTGGAGTGAACCAACCGGTTTACTTGCCGCCATTTGTTCAGACTTCAGAAGACAGGAATGTGCAGTCTATGGTGGTATATGTATAAATTATACATAACGCAAAGAAATATGTGCGGCTTCCTTTACCAGGTGCATGGGCTATGCCACTTAGAGAAACAAAATGCTTTGCATATATGCATGTCTTCTGTTTGAAGTCTCTGGTTTGCCACTCCCTGTAAGCACACTAATAACGCCATGCTGCAAGGAAACCAGTAACCCTGAGCTTAAGAGATCCTTTGAAGCTTGTTCTCGTATGGCTGGCTCCAACACGCAGGATGTCATGCAGAATGCCATCTCATGCCACAAGGAGGGGACATCACAAATATCACTCCAACCAACTGCTGCAAGATATTTCTAAATGCTATTGTTGTCGTGCTGCTTATGTCTATCAGGCTCACGCAGGCATGGATGGTTTCTGTCCCCTTATCTATTTTTAAGCCTGGCTTAAATCCAAAGGCTGAGAAGAGGATGTGGAAAGTGGTCATCAAGAGTCTGTGACAGCCGTCAATCAAACTGTGCAGACACGGAGCCGGTGAACTCTGCTTTGTCAGAATAAAGCAATTCGCCCAAACTTTGTGGATAAGGCTAAGGCTAAGGCTAAAGGCTACCAGGTGAAATCATGGGTGCAAAGAAAAGGAAATGTTCTTTTAGTAATTAGTGTGCCTTAGACAGCACTGTGCTCATCATGTCTTTAAGATAGCAACAGGGGTAGCCTGTATCTTTCATGGCCTAACTGGTGTGCTGTGGAATGGACTAAGTTCAACAAAGGAGGCTACAGGCCTAGGTGTTTCCTTTCCAGTTCGATAGACGCTACACCAACGTTTTAGGTTACCTCTCAGCGTTGGTAAAATGTCCCACATTGTCCCTCACAAAAGTACTACTCATCCCACATTTGGTCTCTTTGCATCTGGTCACCCGTAATCTAGGAATGTTGAGGGCTGTTGCTGTATCTCTGTCACCCACTTAGATAACATTAGGATACCATGATTGTAAGTGTCTGTGTGTGTGTGTGTGTATGAGAAAAAGAGAGAGAGAGAGAGAGAGAGAGAGCAAGTCTCACTATGGCAGGTTGTTGTTGTGTGTGTGTGTGTGTGTGTGTGTGTGTATGACGGTGTCTGCAGAATTACCCTTCCCGAGATTGGGAGTAGATTGCTGCTTGCAAAGGGGTGTCTCTCTTCTCCTCATCCTCTCCAGTAAATGGAACTATCTTGCACAAAAACAGATACAGTAGGTCACTTGTGAGATGAACACAAAAGCCATACAAAGTTATCCTGCCAGGGCCTGCTACGTACCAAGGGCCATTTCTAAGTATAGGGCAGTGTTTCTGAGTGCCACACCACTTATAAACACAAGAGACCATTTTTTACCAATAAGATAATGCTTTTATTTCTTTTTTGTGACCATGCTATTACAGATTAAAAAGATTTTGGCTGAATCCAATATGAGCTTGTTCAGTAACTCTTGACGTTAGTAAAAGTAAACAGGAAATAAATGTGCCAGTCAAGATCATCGTGGCATCCTTTTAGTCATGCGCGAGATAACACTTAGTTCTTCCTGTGGCATATAGCTTTCAACAGCTAAGTTGTGGTTGATTTACTTGGAGTGTTGTTGTCGTACTGTCAGAAAGCTCTTGCAACAGACCTCAGTGGAGCACTTACTCGAGAAACAGCCTTTTTCAATAGCACTTAAAGTTTTCTCAGCCAGTTGATGACTACCCTCTTACAGGCCATTACATTTAAAATCACAGGGAGTTGCCCTTCTTCCCCACACCCCCTACTTCCGATACAATTCAAAAGTTATTAAGCTTACTGTTGGCTAGTGCAGAATGGCGCAGTCAGTCCTTTTATGGAACAAAAATGTGGCAACTTAGCCCCAAGGCACCACCCCTGATAGTGCACTCCATTCCACAATGCCAACAAAAACTTTAGTACACAATTTTTGTCAGATTTCAACACATACTATATGGGATTAAAGAAGGGGTATACATTTCAAAGCTTTGCCAGGTTTTCCTCCACACCACCAGAAGAGTTAAGATATGTACAAGCAAACTGAGACATGCAGAGATGCCAATGAGAAAAAAAAAGCTAAATACACATTGACACAGTTTGTGCATATGTTCTGAATCAACACGTGTGAAGGGAGAGGTGAATAGAAAAATGAGATGCAGGACAGCTGTGTGCTCACCTCTGTTTTTGGTGGGTCCTTTAGCGTACTCTTGTCTGAGACACACTTACTTTCTCTGACTTGGCTCCTCTTTTGATGCTTCTTCCTGTTCGCCTGCAAGAATGCATGTCACCAACAGTTAACTCTTTCACTGCCACAGCAGAGCGAGTACATGCCCTTCCCAGGAGGCTTCAAGAGATACAAAGCGCATAATTTCTATTTTCCTTGCAACAGACATTCGATTTGTACGCTGACTATAAACGTGTACAAATTCCTTTCATATGAGAAGGGCTCACCTGAACCTTTTTTAAACTTACAAACTTCCCTGTTCAGTCACCAACTTCCCCTGTGCCATGATCACAGACAATAACATGGTTCAAAGTTGGCTGCATTTCAGTCCCAGGGCAGGGTTTTTACACAGCACAGTGCCTTTGCATTCAATAATGCCGGAAGCAAAATGGAAGGAAGCACCATATAACGTAAGTGTGTCACAGATGAAAACTGAAAATAAGCAGGAACACGTGGATTATTAATAAACTGTGCAATATTCTTGCGATCTTTAAATGCAAATTTGTCACGGTAAAGGACTGCCTTCAAATGTGTATTTTCGTCAACATACCGACAGTGCCCCCGACTGGTTGTCTGATGCTATGACACTGTTTTTTTTTTAAAAACACTACCTAGCATGGCTAATTGCGAATGTCATACCTGTGCGACCTCTGAAGAAATGTTTTCAACCATACATTGCGACTGTGATTAGAATTCTTCTTTACAAAATGTATGTAAGTAAGTCTTTTTCATTTTTATGAATAACGTGTACATGCAAATCTGTTTATGGTTCATGGAAAATGTGCTGTGAACCTATGTAGGAACTAACGTCTATGGTTTATATAGCACTTACAAATGGCTAGCCTCTAACCCTCCCAATGCTATACTTTAGGGTGACCATATTTTCATTTGGGAAAACCAGGACACCTTGTCCGGGGGGGGGGGGGGGGGGCTATGGCTGGGGGTTGAGCGGTCATGTGGAGGATGCTGCTGCTTTAGTAGTATTTTATTATTATTCAATTATACCGGTATATTACATTATATAGATAGAACAAGATATTTACAGTTGGTTTATTAAAAATGCTTTTCAGTTGGTTTATTAAAAATGCTTTTTTAAAAAGGCTTTCCATTTGTCGCCGGGAAACTCTTTTGTAATTCGTCGGTAAACGAGAACTTGCACTTCGGCATGTTGCTTGCGTATGACTGACAGTCACGTTGTCTACGTTCTGATTAATAGGGCTGACAGCATAGGGGCGGGGATTAGGCTACGTCTCACGCAGCGCCGTGGGCAGTGCCCTAGTGCATGTAAATGTAATGGTCCAAAGAATGTAATTTTAAAAACCAGGACATTTCCTCACTTTCTAAAAATAACCCGGGACACCCGGGACAGGACGTGAAATACGGACATGTCCCGGGAAATACGGACGTATGGTCACCCTACTATACTTGCCATTGTTTTCCTATTAAGAGAGCGTCATGTTCTGTAATGTTAAGTGATAGTAGGTACTTTGAGGTTCTGTCTGCTTGTTTCTCCCGCTCTCTTCTTTAAAAAATAGTGCGTCCATGACTGGAGTGTTGCTTTGAGGCCCCGACGCTAGTGGTGTAAGCAGCTTTTAGCCTACTACAGAAAAAAAGTATAAAGTTGCCAGTTTCATTTTTGCTCCCCATTAATCCACGTTTTCTGCTTTAATAGAATGATTGATTCCCTATGTAGGCTATGTTAATTTGTTCCCGATCAACAGAGTTTTAGCAGTCAGCTCAGTGCTTTGTTAACGGTAGCTTTGCTTTTTGTTAGGTGTTTAATTTTTTACACGAGAATGTTAGTTTATTTGTACAGTTTGCATGTAAGCTTTTTCAAAAGCTTTGATCAATAATAACTACAGAATAAGAATCTTCCAAAAAGTTCCATTGATTTGAATGGGCCACCACAACATTCACAGGTCTGTAATGTCTTGTTATTATATGGCAACGACAGTACGGGCGTTCTGATTGGCTAATGGGTAGTCATGCCAGCCGCGTATTGACCTCCTTGCCGGTCTGATACGGATCCTTATTGCCCTCTGACGTCATCTTCAAAATTAGCCATATTGATAGACATCAAAAGCCATGAGGAAATCCAGAAGCAGCGAAAATGTGTGATTGAAAGTGATGATGAAGACTACACTGCTATAGTTTGAATCACTTGTGTTGTTACTTTTTCTGTAAATTAAAGCCATTTTAGCTTAGCCATGTTGTCCGTTTTCTATTTATCATTGTAACTTGAAATTAAAATTAGCGGAGGTCTGCCCGGAAATTATTAAACTTAGGCATTTACGTATCGACCGAGCGATAGCGAGGTTGATACGCCAAAGCCGAAGTTTGGTATTTCAAAGCTCTCAAGACTTCTCACGACACAATGTGTTTCAGGTGTTGCGTAGCAAACAATTACTTGCTTTCTTCAAGTTACAATGATCAATAGAAAACAGATAACACGGCTCAGCTAAAATGGCTTTAATTTAAAGTAACAACACAAGTGATTCAAACTATAGTTTCTATCGTATCAAACTATAGTCTTCATCATCACTTTCAATAACACATCTTCGCTTCTTCTGAATTCCCTCATTGCTGTAGATGTTTTCATTTTCGTCTGGATATGAACTGTCAAACTGATCGCTTTCGCTCATTCGTCAGAGGGCAATATGGATCCGTATTGACCGGTGAGGACATAGACTATGGGTGAGGAGGGCAATGCGGAGGTGGCATGACTACCCATTAGCCAATCAGAACGTTTGGACTGTCGTTGCCATATAATAATACTCCTTATTAGCCTAATCATGACAACCGAAATTATAGTAATCCATTTTTTACTCCAGCAGTGAAAATTAAATTCAACTGTAATGAATATACACTCTTTAAATAAGTCTCACAAATGTTTCAAATGCCTCATTAGGACACGTTTCGTGAACTGTAGTTCCTTTCTTTAAAAGCTAGATGGTGCCACAAAACTTTGGATTGTGTGTGTGAAAATCCTTAGAGAAATTCCTCCAAGCTCGCATTATTTTCCTACAGACGGTAGGGAATGAATACATGAGCAAAGTTAAGTATCAGGCCAGTACTTTTGGAATATAATTCAACCACACTCTGATAACTGAGAATTCGAAAATTATTGCCATTTTTACTATCTTCTGGCCAACAAACAGAGTTGGAAAAGGAAAATAGATAAGTCACATGCACACAGTGTGTTTATACTCGATGCTATGACAGCTCAATGAAAACGATGATATGACCTTCATCAAGTCAGTATGTCAAAGTGTCACTGCCTCCTCTTTGTCAAACCCAGGCACACAGCTTGTGTGTGCATGTGTGTGTGACCTTTCTAGATCCAACAGCTTATTTTATAGAATGTTGCAAAGGTCATTTTTTCTTTACACTTTTTCTTTATACTTCATTAAAAACAAGATACATCCTGTAGAGTTCCAACGCATTCCAGGTAACTGCGGTGTTGTGCACTTGTTGCCATGGACACGTCTGTGTATCACTCAGTCACTGTCTTTACATAATTAGGCACTTCAAGAAGACACAAACTCCAGTGATCCTGTTTGCAAAAGTTTAATGATTGATTTGTGTTACTTGGACTGTAAAAAAGGGATATGAACTTAACAACAGTGGATCTAATATTAGCATAGATTAAATTACATTGGAAATTCAAATTTGATTGTTAAGGTAGGGTACAATGTATACATATTTTCAGTATAAAAAATAGTTACTTCTTACAATTACAATTAAATGTGTATAAATATATGGTAAATTATTTATATATATATATCAAATATATTTAAACCTTTTATATACATATGAATGATAATTCGTACATTATAATACATTTATTGCACATTTCCCTTAATATACAAGTTTCAGTTCAAGTATAATGTGGCAGCAGCCCCCTTAAGTGGACTTTACAGTATCAAAACACGAGTGAGCTTCATAAGTCTGTGTTAATTTTTCGCGCATCTGTTAAAACAGTTCTCCTCTAGCATCCACATCCGTCCCGTCCACAGGTGAATCTGGCTGTAATTGCCGTCTGAGTGAAAGCAGGTGCTGATAATGATCTGTCCGTCTGGCTCCTCTTCCTCTTCTTTATCCTCGTTCGCTGGAGTGCCCTCTGTGTCAGTTCAGTCGTGCATCATCATCATCATCATCACCACCACACATGGCAAAGTGCTGGTAAAGTCCAAAAAGGTGACCCCCCTCCCTTTCCCAAGTGTCCATCTGAGGAGGCCAGGGGGAGCACATGTTGAGCTGAGGGAGGAGACAGAGAGAGGCTGATCAGCTCTTAGACTAGCGAGTCTCAAATTTAAGAGACACACATGCAAACACACTCACACACACACGGACGCACGCACACACATACTGTAACACCTGCTTTCACATCAATCCACATTCAGACTAATACACATTCGCGACCTGAGCTCTTCTCTCTTTCTCTCTCTTTTTCCTCTCCTCTCCTCCCCTCTTACTCCCCTTTGCACCCCAGGATTTCAGGGGGGGTCTACATCGTCTGTCTTTCTCCCAGGTGTTGATGGCAGAAGACAAAGAGAATGTCCCCAGCCCAGTTCGGTAAACCAAGCCAGAGTATGTGGCTGGGATTCCCCTTATTCCCCCATGCTAGGCGAGAATACCCCATACAGTTCAGGAAACATCAGTAGCATTTCACCCAGCTGAGGCCAGTGCTGGTTTTACCTTCAACAACAACAAAACATAGAAAGAAAAGACAGAGAAAAAAAAACAAACTGCCCCCCTCTTTCGCTTTCCTTCACTCTCTCTCTCTCCCTCTTTCCGTTTCTCTTCTCACTCTCCCCAATTGCCTCATGTCCGTCTGAAGGCTGTTCCGCGTCTGCTGCTGCTGTTGCGTGCTCTTGACAGCCGCGCTCGGCTCCTCAGGGAGGTGAGCGTGGAAGAACAGCTGCTCGAGTCAGCGTCTGCGACGGCGACCGTATCCATTGACGCCCTTTTTGTCCTGGGGGGCACTGGGTTTCTGCTTGTTGATGCCGTGAATGCGGTGGGACAGTTCGTGGATAGCACAGGTGACAAGGTGGCAACCGGACGGCTTCATGGGGTTTGGTGTCCTCTTTATTCTGAAGAGAAGAGAGAAAGGAGCAATGAGAATCGTTCATTTATTTCTAGGGGAGGTGAGACAAAAACTGCAGAAAGAACACTACCTTTCACCACTTTTTAATAATGACTAACACAAATAGATCTCCTCTCTCTTTAGCCCAGTTCAAAGTTGAAGACCCCTCCCCACCCCTGTGTCATGTAATGTGTGTGTAAGGGTGGGTGTGAATTGACAGTGTCCTGGCAAGGCACTGTTGATTTGTTAGGCAGTAGTTTCTTACCTGAGGTGGGACATGAGGAGTGTGCTGCTCCTGCTCTGCTCAAGCCTGTTGACAGAGTCCTCCTCCCTCACGCTTAATCTTCTGTGGACATCTCTTCTCACCAAGCTTTGCAGCCAGACGCTTAACCTGCCAAGGAGCGCAAAAAAGAAGGGGGGAGTCAGACATCGATCTTTGCTCTGCCTCTGGGTATTTTTCTTTTTTTGGAGGAGAAGGAAGGAGATGTGAGTCAGTCTCGATTAGCGTCCGTACCTCTTTCTGCTCTCTGCGCTGAGTTCTGCCTGGGTGCTCCTGGAGTGGGGCACAAGTGTGGCCAGCACACAACAAAGCAAGACGAACTGGAGAAACAGTTTCATTTTGGCAAGGCCTGAGGAGGGAGAGAGAGAGACAGAGAGAGAGAGAGAGAGAGAGAGAGAGAGAGAGAGAGGGAGTTCAGTCAGTCAGATGTGGTATTCATCAAGTATGCAAATAAAAACATTCACTAAGGTATTTTTTTCATCATGCCTTATGAAGTTGTTCCTAAAACAACATGCACTAGAGAGGAAAAGTCAGATCGGTTTAACCCTGAAATTATTTAACGGCAGTTATTTATTTGCCTAAGGACAGGAGTCACTTAGTTGAACTTTCATCTGCTAAATGATCTGCTAGACACTCCACATAACTCAGACCACTTTCCAGTTAAAGTAAATAATAGGGTCCATATTTAGTCTCTTCTCAACAATTTGAAAGCCTATACATGTAAACAGATGTATTACAAATAGTCTCAGTCTATAAAAGACAGACCAGAAAATAAAATTAAACTCAGGAAAAAAAAACTTCCAATACTTTCACTGGACTCTTAACTATTGAACCCCCTTCCAAAGACACATACCTGATGATCAAGTTGATTGGCTCCACTGGAGGTTGTTACAAAAAGACAAGTCCAGATGTATAGCAGTGGTTCCCTGTAGAGTTTGTAGTCAAGAGACAGTGGTGACAGAGCTAATGGTCTGAGTGGTTAAGGCAAACCTGGTGCCTTTATACTTTACAGGGGGTGGAGGTGGGAGGAGCCAAGGCTGAGTGACAGTCAGCCACATCCACATCCTTCTCCAGCCAGCACATCACATTCTTTTCCACTGACCGACAGAACAAGAGACATAAATTATTGTTAATTATCTGTGCACGTTGGTTCATCATTTAAAAATGGTGACAACTTTCTTGGAGTCTATTCAAGTTAAGAAATGCACATTATGATTACACATGGTTTTAATTTCCCCCTTTTTTTCTAGATGTTACTCAATTTGACAATCACAAATATAGTAACATCCTGACAGAAATTGGAACAGTTGGTCTAAGTTTAGATCGGAGGCTTTTGTCTCGGGAAGGATTTTTTTTTTCACTCTCTCTCTGTTGACCCTGCAGCGGATACTGTTTGTGTAATTGTGACAAACGCTGCCCTCACCCCACCAAAATCCCCCTCCACCCCCGACATTCCAAGCCACCTCCACATTCTCGCAGCATTTTGGGAATGTTCGTTCTTTTACTAACACAGGGCATTGCTGGGTACAGTTAATTTGGAAGCAGCTGTCTTTTTGGTGTGATTTAGGAAGAACTGCATTCCTAAAATTATCACTGTAAAACGATTTCCAACCAGTTATAAATCAGCCAGAAGTGAAGATTTTCGTGTCTTGACCATTTGCTCTTTTGCATGGCTGTCACCCCCTGTAAAAATGGCCTCTTGCGCGAGGTCAGACCTTGCAGGTTTGCGTGCGTTGATGTGTTGAAACTTTTGAAATTGATTTCTCCACATTATCATCAATATGATAGAAAATGAAGTATAGTCATTGTTTTGGACCACGATCAGTTGGAAAGCTGCGTTGACGTCTAGACCTATTGGCAAGCAAAGACTAGGTTTTATAACTCATTTCAACACTGAAGCAGAATTATAGTGGGTGAAGTAGGTCCCTACACTATACTCTGAAGGGTGTTTAATGCATTGTCAGTGAGTTTGCTAACAAACAATTATCAAATATGTGATGGGTCAAGAGACAGCACTCTCCAGATGACCTCTTGCCTTAAGCCTCGTTTATGAATATTTTTTTTTTCTCTCCATCTTTTCTTTTTTCCCTCTCTTTCATTTTTGAGTTAATGCCAGATTCATGGCTGAATCTCTTCTTGCCTGTGACGTGCCTTGAGTGTTCGGGCCTGCATAGGTCCTGCAAACACAAGTTTGTTTTGTTTAAAAATGCAGTGTTCCAGTACATTGGATTGAACGACCTTCACTGCCAAATGGCCGGACCTCTAAATAAGCATTCAGCCTCTTGTAGCTATGGTTACCGCACGTTAAGTGCTTCACAAGATCTGTCAGCGAAATCTAAACAGCTGATAAATGAACTTGTGCACGTGCTCAAGGAGAACACTCCACAAGATCCCAATTATATTTTTACCAGCACGATCATGTCAAAACAACCCAAGCGCACAGAGTTTTACAATACAGATCACAAAAAGTGTCATAAAAATGGATGATTTAACATTTTTTCATCTCTCTGTTGTCTGAGAGGTCCTCCCTTAAGGCGAATCATCCCTCTTGTTTTAAAGCAGGCGTGTCAACAGCATGGAAAGAAGCCATTGGCAGAAATTCATCTGCCTACCTCCTGATTGGCTGACGACGATTGGTCACGCGAGCGGTCCCAGCTGAGACATCTCGGGCCCCTGCCACAATATTGGGTGCTCACAGGTAAACACTGTCCGTCCGTCCAGATCACCATGGGTGCTGAGAGACAAACGATTGCTTTCAGAGCCTCAGGGACAAAATGTTCTGTGTTTCGCCTGAACGGCGTCTGTGTTTTCTGTAGGTTTTTTTTTTCTACAAAAACAAAACGCCAACGAACAGCACGTCAGGACCTGCATGGGTGGCAGGTTGCCCTTTTAAAAAAGTGTCTCATTTAATTAGTCATCAATTCCTCAATATTCATAGGAATAATTCAATAACATATACATCTTTTTAAAAGGCACAGACATGTGTTAAGTATGACGGGTAATTAGAAGTGTTTACATAAAATAAGGTGAGTGCATAGGTGACTCCAGCAGGCGAGCAACCCTAGGTGCTGACTGTGCACAGATATCGTGTGAAGATCCACAAGTAGGTGGACAGGTGTTAAATGAAATGTTTATTGTGCAAGTTCTGTTAAGGTGAGTGCACAATTGGTATGGAAGATAGAACAGGTAAGTGAAGAGCAGGTTTGTGAAGAACAGGTGAAAAGCGGGGCAGGTGAGTGCATAGGTTATGTGTTGAGCATGGCAGGTGAGAATAGAGGTGTTGTACGAAGAGAAGCAGGCAGTCTGATGGACATACCAAACTGCTCGGCTGAATGTAAATTTTCAGAGAGGCACAAAAGAGTCCAAAGATGTTAAGTAGTAAGGATTGGAATGTCCATTGCCGTTTTCTAATTCCATGGCATCTAATGTTTATACTTGCTTGTCTTTTGTATTGATAAGCATAGCATTTACTCCGTGTCCAGGGAACTATTTGGCCTAGACTGAGAGTGACACATACCCATGACCCATGTGTCAAGCCCCTGCTTGGTGTTTCATTAAATCAGGATTTTTGAGAGATTTGCAAGTAGTAAACTTCTTAGGCCACGGTTCTCCATTTGTGATGAGGCTTTAATTGTTTCCTTGCCGCCGAGTGCTTTTTGATGCTTTGCCACTTTGTCAGCATATTATTGCTGCCATCACAAATGAGCAGAACAGACTGAGATGGATGCTTCTACACCGAAACAAACGGGGCTTAAGTCAAGAGCACCTGGTCATTACTTTTCTCATCTGGGTCACATCAGTGCTTCCTAACTGATTATATAAGGGTCCTGAAAAAGATATGAAAAGCTTTGGATTGAAGGCAGCCAGTCTTTTTGTGTCTTTGTTTTATTCTAATGTGCAAAGTGCGAACATCATTTTCGTGCGCTGAGAAAATCAGGAACAGATTTGACCCTCCTCATAATGTGATTCTCCTCGCAAGAGGACCCAGAGAAAATAAATGAACAAATAAATAAATAAATAAACAAATGTAACGAAATCCACAACCCATGTTCATTTTGAGTGGTGTTCATGGGTCACAGGAGAGAAACAGAGAATACTTAATCGCACACTACAACCCTTTTTTGTGTTTTTGCATGCCTTTCATGATGAATACCTTTCATTGAACATCTGACGTACACTGAAATGCTATCTCATTGCCCCGTCATTGATATGAGCCCTGATTTGTGTGTTGTGAGCGCTGTAATGCTAAAAATTGCATAACGGTTTCAAGGCAGGCATCAAGGAAAGTACACGGCATTCCAACTAGGAGACAAATGCTTCCACATGCTTAGAACTTTGCCTTTCTGCACACACCAGTCACACACACGCACACACACACAAACACATGTATATATGCTTGTATCTGTGCCTAACCCCCATCCTCTGAGGCCTCCCACACACACACACACTCACAAACTCACGCACACCCCCTCACATGAACACACTCACACATCCTCACGTACGCACCCTTCTGACCTTCATGTTAAGAGGAACAATATGCAGGCTTTTGATAGAATGCGTTGTCGTGCTATCAGAAAATGACTCCAGGCCTTGCCTCTGAGCACAGCTATGTGCTGCCGATTTAATTTGTATTGTTATAGGGCTGTGAACTAAAGACGCCATTCCTGTTGTCTGTATACTCTACATGCAATCACAGGAACAAAAAAAAAAAAGATAAAATCAATCAAGTTCCTTGAAGCTCTCCAGCTCAGAGACGTTTACAAGTTCATCTTATTGGTTGTGAAACCTAACACGGTGTTTACCGAAAACTGAGTGATTACAAGCACCTGATAGGCTCTGACAGCATCCCTCTCTTCCCTTCTTTTGTGTCAGTGCTTGCTTAGACTGACGCTGTGCTTGCATGCTATTGGGTCATGTCATCACTTCATTCCAGAGGCATTCCTGTGCTCTGGAACCACTTAGACCTAATTCATTGTGGCATTTTATCTTCTATGCTTTTGTCTGGATTTTGATCAGTCACAGCCCCTTGGACTGCCACAGTTTTAGCTTGTCAGTCGCGACTTTTGTCAAATTGGATTTTTAAACAGAGAGGCTGTGTAGTCGAAAGGAGTGAAAAAAAAAACAATAACACACAGAAAACAACAAATTATGAAAAAAAAAACAGAAATAAGGAAAATACAACAGAGTAAGGAATTTTTAATGATGATTTCTTGGAAACGCAAAAAAAACAACACTCCCTGAGGTGGGTCCCTGTGTCCGCCTGGTGCGCCTTGTTAATCATATTCAAGACAAGTCTTCTTGTTTTGAAGGGGCGCTGTTAAAATATACCACTGTTACATTCTGCTTGCGTTACATAAGGGTGCCGCTATAGAGGTCACGGCCCTGTTATTGTTTAATCTTTCTGTGGTGTTGTGCACACTGAGCAACGGCCCCTTGGTGCTCAGGTTTCTGGTTGTGGAGCATCAAGCCGAGTGATAAACTTCATCACAACCACCCTACAGTGTTTGGCCTTGGAGGCAGAATGTTTAAAAGTGTCCAAATAAGGGGGTCATTACAGATTGTCACCACGCATCCCTGTGGAATTCAAACACGCTTGCCACGATGCTTTGAGGTGCTTTCCACATGTTTTGTCAGTTCCTGTAATTCAGAGACCCCCCACTGTCTTCTGAGACTAGTTTCAGTTCCTCTTTGCATTCTCTGTGTCCCTCGACAGCATTCCATCAGTGACACAGTGACTCACTTGTCACTTCTCAATTTATTTTAGCTCATTATTTAATTCAATTAACGACGCCACAGTCCTCCCCTCCCTTTGGAGTCTTGGCCTACTGCCCTACTGATTGAACTGTAAATGCCTAAATAAGACCCTGTTGAGCTTAGGCTGTCAAGCCCATTCATCTTGTGCTCCACAGTCAGAGCATTTTTCTTCTTGTATTCCAACCGTCCCCCTACTTTGCCTTTCGGTAGCTAAATTTAGGGTAAGGGTAGAATGCATCAGATAAAATTGATTTAAGGTGAGGATCCTGTTACAGACAAGAATGGATGATCCCCCTTTTTTATCACCTTTAAAAAAAACAACTAGGGCCTCTGACATGCAGTTTGTCTTTACAGCTATATACCTTCCAAAAACCATCTTCTTTCTATGAATGAGACGAGAAAAGGGGGTCACAAAATATGTCTCAATTTAGTTCAGATAATTTTCCCTCTAAATAACAATGGTTTACCAATACAGGAAACCTCAAAGGCTACCTAAGTGACAGAGAAGTATGACCTTACAAACCTCGAAACCACAAAACGTGGTGGTTTTTAGGTCTTGGAATAAGTATCAATATTTAGTCCAACTGTTTTAGAATGTTTGTTGGGCACACAATGAAACACACTTTCTACTCCCTGGGTTCAGAGTTCATGCATCTGCACAGGCACCAGGGGTTAATCATGTACTCGTCCCTGTGTGTGGTTGACAGTTAACAAAATTATTGATTCATGAGACTGTTGCCATATAAGGCATGCTAAAGTCAGCACTCAGATGAAGTTTGATATCATAGATTCTGATCCCTCATCTGTGACTCAGTACTAGGAATGTTGTTTTTTGAGCTCATACAAACGAAAACCGAGCACAACATTTTCATCTCATTATTTTATAAATCTTTTTCACACCTTTTCCGCACTAACTTTTTTTTGTAGTTGGACATTTTTGGATACAATGTGTACTTGTACCCTATAACTCCGCATAGAATTCCACACTTGAAGCACAGCTTTGATGGCATCCGACATCCATTTTGAGAGGGCCCATGCTTAGGCACATGATGGAGGATAATGCCGAATGCCATGGTGCAAATATTTTCCACGGACTATTCACACTGCAGCACTTTTTGCTCAGTCTTGTGTTAAATCCAGCTCTCAGTGTATAATCGTCCCAGTGGGGCAAGTGCTGTGGATTTGCTCAGTCACTTGGCAGTGCTGGTGTCGAATGCATGTCGAAATTCTTTGGAAAAATACATTTGGGGTTATGAAAAAGGTGTTCAGCATATGACCTGTTCCTGGTCCTGAGAAGTAGTCACTGTTTAGTTGTAAAATTACTTGCTGTGGTATTTGCTATTTGCTAGTCTGCCAGAAGGTTCCCCTCTTTGGCACAATTTTAGTTCTACGCAGGAAAATATGTAAAACTCCTTGTGCTATTGGTTGGGGACTTCCCCCAGCGGCCAGTCCTCTCACTGTCACATGCAGGTACTCATACTCAACAACTTAACCTATCCAGTATAACAACTGCCCAACCATAGGTCCTGAGCAGCAGGATACAACAACAACGCTCAAATGGCTGGTGACAGCCACAACACACGCTGCATGTTGTACCCGGGATCCGATAAGGGTCCTCCTTCACAATACAACATGCGCCGTCTGTAGCCCACAACTGACTGCCCAACCATTAAACCTGAGCAACAGGGTACAACAACAACAACAACAAAGCTGCCTTTATGAGCATTTCAGTGTGTTCTCAATGCAGAAAGGACTAGGTGTCCCTAGGCATACACGTTTCAACCCTTAATACTTTCATTTTCTGTGCAAGTCTGTGGGTTTTTCCTGGAAACAGCTGTCAGAACAGATTAGGCACTTATGTTGATACTATAGCCTTTTCTTCCTTTGTAGCAGGCTCTTTATTACTCTCCAAATCTTGCTCTGACAAATATAAGGCCCATCACTGAATGTGCAGGGTTCAGGTTGCAAATAAGATTTGTCATTAGATAAAGTTTTTCTGTTTTTTCAAATGGCTCATGTAGGCCTAGCATTTAGGAACATTTTGACTTTAAAGTGAATGTGTTTTTCTTCCACATCTTGGAGAAATGGGGAAGGAAATAAATGATACTAATAATCCTCACAGGATGATTTGTGATCCATGGCCTGCGACCAACACAAGTATCCGAGACTGTCTCTGTTTCTCTTCTCTGTGTCATCCTGAAAAATCCGCTACCCTTGATAATCCACTGATACGGCTCTGAAGCCTTCCGTGATATGAATCATCATCAGTCCCCATCTCGGACACTGACCACCAGCACTGAACATAAACAGAAACCAGTCAGCATTCCCGCTTTGTTTTTTCCGCAATGCAGCTTTGGGAACTGATAATCTCAACTGCCGGACGCTCTTTGTGGCATGTTAGTGTGCTACATACTTCTGAGAACAGAAGTTGTAGCATGTCCACTTGGTTCGGTATTTTTGTTTTGAAGTTTGATTTCCAACAGTCCTCCGCTTTTGGCCAAGTTCTCTGAGGAGAGAGGAACATGCTGTGAGAACAGGGACTTGAGAGATAATGTCAAATGGTCTTCATAGATGCTTTATATCTTAAGCTCTATGCTATCTGCGCACGGAGTAATACATTTTCATAAACTCCATGACTCCTGTGCCATGTCTCCCAAGGCCTAAATAGGTCATGAATCATCTTCTCCCAAATTATTATTTCAACTTTTTTTTTCTTCCTTTCTTTCTCTTTTTTTTTGTTGTTGTTTTGGTTGGGTTTGTATGTTAAATATTGTGAAGGCTCTGTCTTGATAACTGTGCTACGTTTAGAATGTTTAAGATGTGCCAAGGGAAGGGGCTAGACGGGGTCCCAGTGAGAGCCTATCCCTTCTGGTGGAGGGCCTGAAAAGCATCACTGCTGGCCTCAAACCGCTCATATCACCCTGGGGGGTAATAGAGCGAGTGGATTTAATTGCTTTCAGCCCATCCTTTAAGAATGTTCGGAATTCCGCCGTTTATCTTTATAGTCCGAGCTCGGGCATTCAGAAATTCCCGACATATGATTTGAATTATCTTCTATCCCAGACTAGCTGAAGGGGTCCATCAGCACACGCGTGAGACGAGAGGAAAAGAAAAAAAGGAAAGGAAAGGAAAAGAAAGAAGAGATGGGCAGATAGAGGAAAAAAAGATAGAAAGGCAACGGTCCAGTGTCCGACCACTCTATTTCCTTACGTTGCTTGGTGAACCCAAGGGATCTTCCTTACTGAAGATGCCAGGGACTCTTCTTCGCACCAGCCCCTTTGACAACCTGTTGACAATCTCTGTCATCCTCACCAGGAGTCTGTGAATGGACAACCCCTCAAGGGCTTTCCTCTTCTCCACTTTAGTCTTTTACAGCAGATGGATAGTTGTACAGCTCTTCCTCTCAGAAGTATGAGATGTTTTGCAATAGAGTTTGTATGACTGTGATACATAGCATCTGTGTGTGTTTTAATATTTGAGTGCCTTCACAGTGGGACGTTTTTTTATTTATATTTTATTGCGGTAACTCAGAGTTACCATTGTTTACTCATAAACGAGACTTCTGGCCCAGGAGAATTTGGAACGTTTGAGCTTTGTTGTTGCTATTGTTAACCAAATTCATCATCATTCCAACACCAGTATCGTATGGTTGTCATTTATCCTCCTCTACCCCACTGCTGGGCCTTTTTAATACACTGCAGAGTCACGTGTTCCGCAAGTGCTTAATTGGCCGGAAGGCATCGTGAGTTGTCCAGGAAGTCTTGATCTCCTCAGAACGTGAATGATTCACGTGTCGCCCTTTGTGAAAGTATGTCAGAGCGGAGAGTGTTGTCGTTTACGCTCACCCCGACTGACATGGCACAGTTCTTACAGGATGGATCATTTGCCACTGAGCAGGACCGCTCCATCTCCTTGTTATCTGCTTTGTGTTAACTGTCCATATTTGGTTTCTCACACTTAATCTTTGACCACATTCCTCATGAACATCTTGACTCAATCCAAATCTGTCATTTATGGTGCATGACTGAATTCAGCCTTCCAGATGAATCTCGACTTCGGCTCCCTAGAGGTCTTGGTTGGTTTATTTAGCACACTGGACGCAGTTTGCGTTCACCTCATCCGTTTCTGGGTTGATCATCCAGACCGTGCCCCTGTAACATGTGCCAGGCGAGTAAATAGAGCAAGCATTCCATTATCCCCTCTAAACTGTCTCTTCAAACCTGCTCTTTGTTTGCGAAATCCATGTTGAAGGTTTGTTTGTTTTCTCCGAGGCAAAAAAGGCTCGTGCTCATCCCCAGACAACGATTTGGTCATCGGTGCATCAGTCCATTGGCGTTGCATCATGGTTGTGCACTTCTCCAGGACCCGTGCCCGGAGATCAGTGTTAAGAGCGTGCGGAAATTTGAATAGTTGAATAGTGGAGGGGTGGAGTTCTGGTATTTTCTGGGGTTCGTAGTCGTCTTAGATTCCCCCTGCTGATTGCATGGATCCACTTTTGGACTTCATACTGTCCACTTTGAACCGCAGGGCTTATTTGGTAAGGCAATGGCTCACTGACTGAATGAATGAATCATTGCCCTGACACACAGTCCTAAGTGGACCTCTAAAGAGTAATCTGAGGTGAATGTGAATCGTATCAAGTTCATGCGACCAGGGTAGTTAATTAAGCCACGTAGTGTCCTATTTTCTACTTTGCTGTAATATCAGACGTCTTTGACAAACATTGGTTAGGGGTTAGTGGAAAGATTTTAGGGAATTGAATTTGTTCTAGTGATCTAGGGAAATGTTAAACGTGCTTGTCTGATTGTCCTAATGATATGGGAGGGTGGGGAGGGGGGTGTAGTTGAGCCTTTGTTTTATCTTTATAATAAGGCATGGATTGTTCTACTTTTCTCTCTGAGATGGTCTGAAAGCGGAGTGAATGCGCTGGGGAGCCTAAGGAGGGTCCTGGAGAACAAAATAACTTTGAATTGACATGAACAGTTTATAGAGCCAGGTGGGGTAGTTTGATAATTAAAAAGTCACTTTCCACATGTTAGACCCTAATGGAAAACACATGCTATGTGATTATTTCAGTATTTTTTTTCTTCATTTGTCCTGGAATTAACATTTGTTCCTTAAAATGCATCTTGTTTGTTGGAGAGGGGTTTTGGCTGGATCAGATGGCAGATATAACCCACGCGTATGCTTTTCATCAAGGACGACATAACGCATATGGAATCTATAGAATGAACTTGTGGAACGATGTCTCAGTTCAACAGCGAATAGAATGGCGTGTTACCATGGCCACCACTGACAATGTTTGAAGTTTACTTATCTACCCCAGGGAAGCAGGTTCACCTTGCCCTTGTTTACATTAGAGTTGCACAGGTTCTTCGCCACTCATGTTGAATGCCTGCTCGAACGCATCGCTGGTGAGTCGCACAAATTCCACGGCTCTCCTCCCAGAGCTTGTCAATTGGCCACCAGTGGATACTACAGAGGTTGTTTACCCCTCGTGTAGCGTTCCTGCCCAACGTGTCATTGATCTGATGCTCCAGCTGTGACTTTATTTCCTTGGGACTAAAAAAGCCCCAACAGCTTCTTTACAGGCTCTCTGAGCGAGGGGAGCAGAGCGCTCGCCGGTTGTTGGCAAGCGCTGAGAGATGCCGGTGCTTATTTAAATCTGGGGAGCCAGCCTCATCTCTGCAGCGAGATGCATTAGCAATCTGCGTCTGCTGGAGGCAAGCTGTGACAACAAGCTCTGGCGCAACATCATCCGTCAAATATTCCCCCATAGGGGGCAATTACAGATATAGAAAACTGAGTCACGCAGAGTCAGAAGTGCGCGGCCATGCAGCTCTGGTTTACGTTGTCATCCTTGTCATTCGTGTTTAATGATGTATAGATGAAAGGCCAGCTAACCTGCATGTGTAAAGCACAGAGAGGTGTATCCATGATTGTGAGGCCGAGTGCCAACAGGTGATCTCCTTTACCTTCTCCTTTAGATTTTTCATTCAAGGACAGCAAGACAATGGTAAACACAAAGGCAAATGTGTTTTCAGGTATGCAGAATTTGTATGATGTGCTCTGTCATTGTTTTATCAGCAAGCGTGTAGCTTTAACTAACTAGAGCTGTAAAATGGCCTGCTTTCTAATTTTGCACGTCTCATCCATGCACACACAAGTTCCAGAATGTTGATGGACAGTGCCCAGGGAGTCTCCATAGAAACGTTTCTGTTAAGCATCAACAAAATAAGCAGAGAAAATGCTGTCTAATCCCTACTCATACCATACACTCACAATCACAGGCACAGGCAGACCCATACAAACACACATAAAAGCTCATCTCTAGTGTGAAGGTGCCACGAGCCATAAATGGACCCCCTCCTGCCATTTTTATCACCCACACCTGTTCCACCTTACAAGGCTCACATGTCACTCTTCACCTTCTCCACACAGACACAGATGGACCCGTACACACACACACACACACACACACACACACACACACACTCAGCCAATCAATAATCGCAGGATTTTGAATGCGACCTAGAGTGAGACAAAGTGATGGTGAAAGAAGGAACGAGTTGTATGTGTTGTCATAGCACTGCAAATAAACTGGAAATGAAAGAAACAAACACCCACATAAAGCATTAGTGACCCCAATCACGAAGCATGGTAATCAATGCCATAAATAGTGCCTCATCCCTCAGCGCTGCAAATGGGGGGAGGAGGAGGAGTAGGAAGACGAAGGGGGGTCCACGGGTAAACAAAAACAGACTGGAACTTTGGACAAAAACTGCCTCTGACACTCCACGGCATCTCCTCTGTTTCGAATTAGGGGTTCATTCCACAAGGTCCTGGGGGTATCATAAAGACAACTTATATTACGCCAGAAATAGTCCAGAGAATGTTATCTGTCTGCCGTGCTGTCTCTGAAAGTGTCTGATGGTAGTTGTGATTAAAACTGCTGTCCTTTATCATCTTGAGTTTTTTTTTGTGTTTTTTTAAAAGTCCAGACACACAGCAGCTAGCGTAAAGGAAGAATGAAGAGGCCACAACCAGGACTGGCCCCCCGATGTACTTTTTTTGGAGAATCAAAGTGTGACAGAGTCGCAATTACATGCCTTGGGCTCCATTTAGCCCAAGCTCGTGAGATGTCTGGTTTAGGAAGCCATTGTGATAATAAACCGCAATAAATGATATTCCCTCAGAGGCTAAGGTTGAAGACAGGACCTCTGAAGAACGCAATAGGAAACCCTAGCAGCAGTTAAATGCCGAATTAACTTCATTGTTCTGTCACGATGTGAAGGAGAGCTTTATTTGAGTGTTGTGATTTTTTTGTTTGTTTGTTGAGAAGAAAGGGTTTGTGAGACATGCTACCCCCTGGGGTCCCAGTTCTTTTTTTCATTTCCAAAAGAATTACATTTTAATTTATGTGTTCAAATAGCTCCAATATGTAGAGAAGTCTTTTCTTGGCACGCTCTGCTTTTGTGTTTGTGTGTGGAAACAAAATAACATCACCTCTCAGCCACATAACAAGAATTTTACTATCTCGATAGTCCCACACATGGAGTGAGCATGTGCCATGTCAAATGGGATGGAATGTCTGCCATTCTTCTGATGTTTATAAGAAACTCTCCAAACAGGCTCATCTCATTTGCAACAGTAATCTCACAGATAATTACCACACTTGATTTATATCAGTTTCCTACAATATGCTACAAACATATTTGGGTTGGCATCGCAAACTTGGACTTTGACTTTGCCATTTTGGTATGTTTGTGTCAGCCGGAATGTAAATATCTGTTAAAATATGAGTCACTCGGGGTAAACAATCAACATGGCAGATAGCGATGACATTGCATACTGCTGAGGTAGCATCTTATCCATGCTACGCTCTTCATTTCCATTCAGACATCAAGACAGCCTGTGCAGATGTAGAGCAGAGGTTTGCAGATTGACTGCCCATGTTGCTCGTGAAAATATACTTGGGCATTTCAATCTGAGAATAATAGGGGTTCTCAGTGAAAGTGAGCTTCATCACAGTTCTTCACTATAACTTTAGTCATAACCGTCATACTTGAAGCCAGCAATGCTAGCACTAGGTTAGAGTATTTCTTGTCAAATACACTTTCATGTGTTATTGCTCTTACGTTTTATTTATTAGCGTCACTGTACTGTTCTTATGTTTTTTTTTCTTCAACCCATTTTTTTGTGCCGCTTCTATTCCCAGTGCTTTTGAGATATCGATATCGATACCGCTCCAACTCCTTCCTGTCCGTTCTGATCCCATACAGTGTTTATTTAAAAAAAAAACAAAGCAATTCCCCTCCCCCAATCGTGCTCTTCTTTTTCTCGTTTTTCTTCCATTTTTCCCCCATTGGAATGAATGAATGAACCTTAGCTACAATTCAAGAGCATCCAGCTTTCTGGCAGCCAAGAAAATCCAAACACTCAATATGGCTGAGCAACCTCGTGTTGCTCATCTGTTGAAATTTTAATACTTAAGATTTATCTTTTGGGCTTTTTATGCCTTTATTTGGACAGAGGTGGGTAGAGGACTGGGAAATGACATCAGGACAGTCTTGAACCTGTACCCGATGGCAATGAAGCGGTAGATGGCTTATCGGCTTGCACCCCCTTACGTTAATATTTAAGCCAGAGACACCCCATTAGCTTCTCTGTTTTGTGCTGTGTAAGGATAGGGCATTAATCGTAAAATAAGGCTTGGATATGCTATAGGAATTGTATTTATGGATTCACTCTACTGTAAAGTAAGGTTAAATGCTTTGAAAGCCATGATGTCACTGGTGTGTTTAGGCTACATGGTTATAGGAATGATATGATTTGTGGATTTTCTCTGAGATATCAACCTCCCCATTCCTCCCCAACTCCTCAGCAGCACATTGGCCTCATGTCTCCTGCTGTCTTAGCCAATGGACTCCAAGCCATTTACTCAATGTGAAATGATTAAAGCTTTTTACTTCATCCCCTCCAAAAAAGGTTCAATACATTCAACTCAAACAGTGTCAAAACATCAATTCCTGCCTTCCTAGCCCTTCCTTAATTTCCGTAAAGGGGGAAAGTTACGAAGACGAAAGAGATCGGCATAGCCTACTAAATGGATAAAGCAAGCAGTATAAAGTAATTATGCTTTCCTTGCTCAGTGCGACAACAAAAGGTTCAGAGTTTGACTCTAGAAATGTGTCTATTCAGACATTTCAAGTAGGCTTTTGGGATTGGTGTTGGAAGCTCATTCCCATAATCATGGGGCAGAAGCACACCAGTGACGTCATGGCTTACAAAGTAATTAACCTTTAAATTACAGTCACTAGGATAATAATAATTTTGCATTGATTGTCTGTTGTACAGATGCGGATGCTAGCCAGTTCCATCAGCTCATGTGACAGAATGTTGCCCCCTGATGGTGGGGCTACTAGCTGCACCTCATACCTCATACATTGTCTTCAGATCACCTGCGGTAACAATTGGACACAAATAAATAGAATGGAAGTCACAAATGTCACAGGACCACAGGTCACAAGTGACCCACAAATTCACAGGAAGTGATCCACAAATGGGCAAAACCCGATTTGCATGTTCAAAACTCTCCATATTTGTGTTGATATATAACACAACACTAATAAAAAAAGATATGTTTGTGGATAGTGAAATATTGGTGGATCATGGTACACATTTTTGGATGTACACATTGAGGTTACAAATAAGAAAGCCCAATAAAAACTTCCATTCCAGCTGATGTTTTGCTTGTGTTAAAGCAGCAATAAGTAGTTCTGTTCCAAAACTAGAAAGCCAATTACTTGAAAAGCATGCAAACACCTTGCAAACACCACCAACAGCCCAGTTGGCACTGATAGAAGCTTGCCAACACACTAATGGGTGTCTTTTGGCAGTATAGCTGGCAATGTCATGCAGTGAAAGCTTTTCTTCCATTATTGCAGGGTGATCAATCCCGGAACACAGAACTACATAGGGCATATCCTGGATGGCTAGTGGAAAAGACACAGGTGTTTATCTGTCCTTCACATGAATATATGCTTTCTAAATTAATTTGAGGATGGTACCAAAGCTAGTTCAAATTCGTTGTTGTTGTCTTTGCCGGTTCCAAATCATTCAGCTTGTCAACAAATACACGTGTACACTGTCCATTAGGAGTCTCGAAGACCTATTTGTATTTACGACAGTGGTGTAAAAGTGAGTTACACTCCGCAACTTTTGGGGGGAGCTTAGAAGAAAAAAATACCAATTCTTCTGAAATGGGGCTTTAAAACATGGAGGATGAGTAGAATCTTGTTACACTCTCATATTCTAATACTTTACGCCTTGTGCTTAGACAGGTGATAACTTTTTTTCATGCACCTTATTGCTCACAACAACTGTCAAATCATTTTGAATACTCTTTTATTCATAATAATGTTTACTGTTTGCTGAATACTAATGTATTCCAGATTATATAATTGTAATAATCAGCGTTGGAGCTGGATAAACTAAAATGATGTTTCTCTCTGTCATCCGTGCAATGCAGGGTTTTAGCCTCTGAACTAGTGTGTGTCCTCCTTAAGCACACTGAAACCTGTGCAGCACCCTGACCTCAAGTGCGATTGCACTATGCAGGTATCAGCAAGCACCTTGACAAGTGATATCATCCCAAATGATGTCATTGTAAGCAAGGCATCAGGGCATACAGTCTCTTAAGAGGGCGATGAATCATGAGGTGTGAAACTAAGACTCGTCTGGCAAGAACCTAGAATGAGTGTGCATTCCTGGCACTGACAGCCTCAGTTGGGTGAGGGTGTGCACAGGATAAAGGCAGTATTCTCTGCTGCCTCTGTTGGGGCTGATGTATCCTGCTGGCATAATAAAACAAGGCACGTGTCAGCAGATCTTTTTACCTTTGACTTATTCTTCACATGCTGTTTGTGTGCACCGATCAATCCACCATGTTGGATAGAATATCGATGTAATACAATAAAAATAGCAACCTTTTTACCCATCACTAATTCCTGATATACTGTATGTGTACATCTATAATAATACTCAGTAAGAACACATAAATATATGAAAACATTAGAATTGCATGAACATGCATACGCTATTTTACATACCGAATATGCTTTGCTGTTTGTTTCCCTTTTCATCGGAGAGGGAGATTGTAGTGTTTGTGGGGTTCCTGCTTGTAATGAAAACAAAGTTGACCTCACAGCACCACTGGATAGTAAACCCGGGCCAGTGCGACCAGGAATGTGGCATGCTCTTCCGGTCGCTGGAGGAGTGGTGTGCCGGCGGGGAGATAGAGGGACTGGAATTAGGGGTTTGGGGGGATAGTAGGGGCCGCTAGCTCTAGGGATTCTTTGTCTGGCGTCACAAAATCATGTACAGTGGTTCTTGAGCAATTATTTGTGTGTGTGTGCAAGTGGCTCTGTGTTCGTAAATGTGAATTAAGTCGTTTATCAGGTAAACAAGTGCGCAAAAGAACTTGTCATCAGTATAAAGAATGTGAGGTGTTGTCCAAGTTGCTATGCTGTGTGACGGAGTATTGCAACAGACACTTTACATGTCTGGAGGATATTTCCCGCTAAAATACCCCATAGAGTTGTTTGCACCTTAAAACTCAAAAACAGCGGGACGAGACTCGTTATTCAACCCTTTGAACCCGCGGCCCCCTCGCTTTTCTGCCTCTCTGTGTTGTGGTTGCTAGTGCCGCAGTTGCATGTTGACTGAGGACTCTACGTTTTTGTGTGTTTTGCTATTTCCTCCCCTGTCAGTTTTTTCCCTTTTGATTAATGCCGACTTAATGACCCCCCACAGACCCGAAAACCAGTTGAAGTATGTGAGGCATCTTAAACTGATGCAGCTTGTCCCCTTTCTCTGTTTATAGGCTGCGAGTACATGCTGTAAACACTGACTACCCCAGCAATGGAAAAGTTGATGTTCACCATGGAATGCACGGTATAGCAACACCAAAATGACCTCTTTGCTCTTTTTTATATAGAAAGATTAACCACAGAAGTAGTCAAATTACTATATTTTGTTTGTTTTATTTTAATGGACACAAATGCTTAAAGCTTTTTTCCATCCTTTGAGCGTTTACCCCTGAAAATGTTCCATTCTTTTTTGCTGCCTGTAAAGAGCTAAAGAAACTTCACAAAACACAAACAAATTATAAATGAAAGAAGGTCACCCCCACTCCCTGCATTTCTATTACATTGAAAGTTGGGAGAAAATCAGGAAACTTAACCTGTGGCATTTGACACACACAAAATACCTCATAAACCTACTTAATAAATCTACAGACGGGAAGTTAAAAGCAGTGAGGGACTGATTGACCCAGCATCATAAAACACATTCCTACTCCCCTAAATAAAAATACAGCAGTCAGTTTTGAGTAGTATTAAAATGTAAACACTTTCTGGCTTGATACTGAGACATAATCACCTCTTCCCTTTATCGCGTATGGCACCAATGGCATACATGGGAGAGCAGGATTCAGGGGAGTTGCCTTAACAAGCCAGGTTGCTCCTGCCTCCAACCCCCAAATATCCGAATCCCCAAATACCTCCCAGTGGTTGTAATAAAGACCTTTCATGGTAACTTTTACCGTTCATAAGTAGATGTAACATGAAATATTTGATACTTTGAATAGTCTTTAAACAGAAAAGTGTTATTCACCATTGTGACCAACCCCTACCATGCTGCAGCTGTTAAGCAAGGGTCACACACCAAACAAGAGCAATCCGAGATTTATGACCTCCAGCAAGGAGGTACACAAATTCGGATCCAGAATCCGGATCCAGATCTTTCAGAATTTCAGAAAGATCCGCCCAGTAGTTTCTGAGAAATCTTGTCCACAGACAGACAAACAGACAAACAGACGGACAAATAAATTAACGGACCCGATCGCATAACCTCCTTGCTGGAGGTAATAAATTAACGGACCCGATCGCATAACGTCCTTGCTGGAGGTAACAATGTCAATTTATATCCCTCTAATCTTACCATTAATTAGTCATGGCCGAATAAGGACAGTGTCGATCCTTAAGTCAGGGTTGCGGGGGGGGAAAAATACATTTTTGCGATTCCTTGCATTATGATATTGAAATTAAGATAATCTTCACTGATCCCACACAGGGAAATTAAATCAGAAGCAATTATAGTTACTTTATCAATGCAGTAAAGGTTGTTGGAATACTATCATAAGTGGTGCCCCTCTTTAACACTATAAAGCCATCTTCCAGTAGGCAGTTGGGATGTTTTGGGTGGGTAGTGAAGGATGAAGGCCTTGTGACACATTTTGTTCAACAGGTTTGTCCATGTGTCCAAATGTCCATAAAAACAAGCCTCACAGGGTAGGAACTGCAAAAGAAAACTGCAAAAGTACTTTTGTAAGATTTCGGCTCTTTTCTACATTTACATTAAATTTAGTGATTTAGCAGACACTTTAATCCAAAGCGACGTACAAAGGAGAAAACAATCAAGCTACCAGCAATAGAGACCTAGTCAGTGGTCAGTGATTCTTGAGACCTGGGACAAAACATGTCCGGGACATACATCACAGTTTTTCATCTTAAAATGTACATAATATGTTTTAAAAAGCCTCACCAATCTCATCAACAGGAAAAGGGTAGCACAACAAAGTGTGTTTTGTTGTTGTCTAACATTTAGTTTTTATTCTAAATGATGTGATATGTGACCAGTGCCTCCAAAAACCCATGTCCGAAAGCAGGTCACATCACACTCCAATGCTTTAAAAAGTCTGAAAAGTGACATAAAATTTAACTTTATCTATATCATATGTAAATAACATAGTATTTATTTCACAGACATTAAAACAAATAATTTTGAAACATTTTTAATATACTTTCTGGTCAGTTGAACATGTGTCCAGAGTTTTCGTCAACACCATCAGACTTTTTTAAATTGGGGAAAAAATCAGGAATAATTTAGGACAGCATTAAATCAAAGGACCCCTTTCCTTCCTCCTTGGTCTTCCTGGTGACATGAGAAAATTTGAGCTCTGGTAAGTTTTTAATAATTCTTTGTTTTTCATATCTATTTACTAATATGCACACGTCACAACCATAGCGTATCAACTCCAAAATGGCTAAAGAGTCAACATTAGAGTAAAATGTTCTGCAATCTAGTGTTTATTTATATAGATTGGCTGGACCATGATCAACAGATGATAAACAAGATGGCTCCTGTGAGAATCTTGTGTGATATAAGGAGAAATGTACTTTTTTTGTCAACACCATCAGACGTCAACACCATCAAAACACCATCAAACACCATCAACATTTGTGTCTGATGGAGTTGACTTTCTCTGATGGTGTTGACTAAGGCCATTTTAGTGTCCATTTTAATCATTTTAATGCTGTTTATGCCAAAAATATCACTTCCTATGGATTTTTATTGCTATTTCAGTTTCATGTGTCGAATTAAATCTAGTT
The DNA here is from genome assembly GCF_963457725.1 of Sprattus sprattus. NCBI lineage: Eukaryota > Metazoa > Chordata > Actinopteri > Clupeiformes > Clupeidae > Sprattus > Sprattus sprattus. The sequence continues at coordinate 13,803,388 of NC_137926.1, read as the reverse complement.
TAGATATAGAGTGTCAACTCCTTCAGATATAGTATTTTATAGTTTAAAAAAAAAATGGTATCTGTTTCATTCCTTGAAGGATATTTGTTCAAAGACTAACACATTTCCAATGTAGATGTGTATTTTTAATGCTTAAAAATGTCTCTGTTAAATCTGAAGGTTAAAGACAAATGTAATTCGTGGTATGATTTCAATTCTACTCATTTAACATTGACTTCTTTGGCTCTACACTTTTGTTTTTAATGATTTAAAGACCTGTGTACATTATAAGGGGAACTGGGAAAACTAATGAGTACAAACATTTCTGATAAGATCATTTAAAATCATTTCCATAAGTCTATTTATGTTTATGATGGTGTTGACAAAAATCAAGTGCTGACCCAGCAAACATTCAATTAACATAAAAAATATACAACTGGGAGGTTGAACCAAAACATGTTTGGATAGACAAAACTTCATTTGACAGAAATGTAATCATATATTTTGGAAGTTATCCAAATATATTTTGGGAAAATCAAAACCTGTTTTGTCCCTTATCTCAAGAATCACTGTGGTGTAGTTCAGGGTATATGCAGGTATACGGAGTATACCCACTTATTTTTCAGCATTGCGTATATCCACTTCTCAAAACAGAGCGTTTATCCCCCTTCTCCAGGGACCACTACACCACTGGACCTAGTGTAAGAATAAATACTACTTTACATAATAAATACTACTTTTCTGTCTCTATGCTCTCTCCGTCAGACCACCTGCTTTGGCCTCACATCCATTCCGGTCTCAACCCTTTTTGTTGTGATGACTAGTAGGAGAAGGAGCAGCTTAACCTGAGGGATGCTCTTGACGTAAGTGTTTTATTATCTATTTTTTCGCCCGTGGAATTTAATGTGTTCTGGCGCTGGCGAGTTCAGAGCTCAGTAAGATGAACGAGAGCACCATCAGAATAGGCCAATTTGTTTAGTCTGTGAATTATCTGCGCACTTAGACATGGAGATTAACTGCACCCACTTCCCATCTCTCTTCAGTGCAGACGGAGAGAGAGGTTCTCATGGTGCCTCGGCGCTCTGATCATAAATTAGCTCGGTAACAGGCCTGGGGAGCCACTGAGGACACTGGTGACTTTCTGTGGAGTCCTCCGTAACGCCGAGGAGACATTGATAGGGTTGTGTGGGGTCTTTCTCAAGAGCTCTCAGAGAGAACGTGGAGAAGCGCTGTGTACCATTTCTGTGTATAGATGCTGTACATTATGTCATGCGTCATCCTGAAATAAACCACTGTCCCATCTCTTTGCAAGAACGTGGGTTTATGGCTATCATGCTATACATTCTATGCTTATCTAATCCCATGATTCACAGTGACCCTGATGCTGTTTCTGCGTTTGGTAGGCACTTGAAAAGGAAAGGTCATAGTGTCTCCAGGATCTCAGCGGGCTGAAACATTAGCATTAGATCCAAAGACTCATGTTTGAATGCTGTGCAGGTGACTCCCCATGGACAGTTTAAACAAACACCCTCATGTTTGTACAGGAGTACCTGATATGACCCAGAAGGTCTTACTACAATGTAAACATGCTGTTTAAGGGGGGGGGGGGGGGATTGTCAGGAACACCCGTTTGGCTGCATCATGGAGCAAGTGGCCTTCCGTGGCTTTATATACTTTTTATGAGCAGGGGTCACAGATGGGTAATATGATTAACATCAAATACAAAAAATGCATTCCTGTCAGTTGGTCCATTGTGTTTGATAAAAGAGAAAAAGTCCCAGTACATGTTGCAACAGCAGCAGCGGCAGCGGCCAATCACTTGCTTGTTCCTTTCTGGAACGGACAACGGATGGTGTGATGTACTGTCCCAAAGGCATCTGCTGGTAACAGGTTTGTTTCTGTGTGTGTGTGTATAGTGGACCTGGTGAGGGAAATGGATGATCCTTGTTTTCCTGATATTCCTCGGACCAAACTCACTCTCCACATACTGTTGTGAGAGAGTTGTGTGATGTGTCTCCAGTGCGGGTGTTTTATGGGGTTGTGTGTACAGCGTGTGTGGTGGTCCTCTGAGAACAAAGGAAAATACAGAGCCCTTCACAGGTTCCTGGTAATCAGAGAGGCGGACAGCACACTGGCTTTGACCGTCACTTACAGGAAGCACCTGCCTGATGACGGTTATCACAGAGTACACCGCTGGGGGGATGTTTCTGTATGTGTGTGTGTTTGTGTGTGTGTGTGTTTGTGTGTGTGTGTGTGTGTGTGTGTGTCTGTGTGTCTGTGTGTCTGTGTGTCTGTGTGTCTGTGTGTGATAGAGAAAGAAAGTGCTTGTGTGTGAGAGAGAGATAGAGCGAGAGTGAATGTATGTAGGTGTGTATCTGTGTCTGTGCATGTTTGCCAGTTGAGTGTTCTATGCCGAGGTTAGGCCAAGACCAAAGGTCTTCTCCCTTCCCCTTGTTTATCCACGTGGTGAAAACCATAGGGCTTCCCTCCAGTCTAGTATCGGTACTTTTCCGCAGTAGCTGGTGTTTTCTCTTCTCTTTGTTAGGAATCATTTTTTAGAGGAAATGGGGGCAAGGTAATTGATTTCCCCCTTTTTAACTGCCATTTGGGAGAAGTCCATAATGGTTATGATGTCCTATTCCACGTCCTGCTGTTTTCACATTTTTCTATTGAACAAAGGAAATATCTCTGTCTTCTCACAGTTTGATATGGGTAAACATCTGGCTAAAAATCACTTGTTTTGTTAATAATGCAGTGAAGCGAAGCCTGGAAAGACTTTGTGCTGTTTGAAAGAACTCTAGGTACAGATTGGTTTGATTAATCTCACATTAGCACATCTGTCTTGATCTCCATGTACTTTAACCTATCATAACCTTCTCACCTTCTGTGATACACGTGAACCCATGGCCACTATTTCACCAAAACTGTCTACAGCTTGTTTTGTTCCATACATTTTTGCGTGCTAGTGTTTCCACTCTGAGGATTAATTGATGAAGGCTTCAACGAACACGAACCACGTAAAGTAACTAATGACAAAAAAACACGTCTAACATTACAATGCAATTACAGCCTTGGAATTCAGTGCGGAAGTGACCATATGTTTTGCTCAAATTAAGCACCTGTGTTCGAAAAAATGCATGGTGCAACAGTGACCTCCAGTATCAAATTTGATAATTTTTTTTCAAATTCCCTGTCCACCAGACAAGGGTTTTGGAAAGGACTTCCAAGAACACCAACCCTTTGGAGTTATGAAGGCCAAACTGTGCTGTAGTTTCTAAACTGGTTAAAACTGTTTACGATGCAATTACAGCCTTGGAATTCAGAGCGGAAGTGACCATATGTTTTGCTTAAATTAAGCACCTGTGTTCGAAAAAATGCCTGATACAACATTGACCTCAAGTATCAAATTTGATCTTTTTTTTTCAAATGTCCTGTCCACCAGATAAGGGTTTTGGAATGGACTTCCAAGAACACCGACCCCTTGGAGTTATGTAGGCCACACTGTGCTGTAGTTTCTAAACTGGTTAAAACTGTTGAGCTATCCGTTTTCTCAATGGTATGCTGGGGCTGGCTCTACGGAACCCGCATCAAAGCAACCCAACTCGCTTTACAATCAGTCCAATTACACAGAATAAAAGTCAGTGTCACGCTGGAATGTGTAACTGTCATTCAATTAGCATAGTTGTTTTTTCCCTTAGTCCCCTCTTTTTTACCCTACATATTGAAATGTTTTGTGCACTCGAACAGAAGTGGAGACATTGGCATGTGTTTTCAATTGTTGTCATATTTGTGTGAGAGAGAGAGAGAGAGAGAGAGAGAGAGAGAGAGAGAGAGAGAGAGAGAGAGAGAGAGAGAGAGAGAGAGAGAGAGAGAGAGAGAGAGAGAGAGAGAGGGAGACAGAGTGAAAAATCTTACACTCAAAATAGCTGGGGTGACTCTCGGAAGGGGGGGACAGTCAGACTAAATGGCCTGGCATGGCAGTCAGGATTTTCAACAGACAATGCAGAATTAATGCCTCTCCCCCCCTCAGCGCCCTCAACAACCACAAGACTGATCGGAATATTAACACGCAAGGTTAGTGTAGCTCTGAATGTAAGTAACACCTTGAACTCTAACCTGGCCCTTTAATCATGGCTTTGCTAATCATCTCCAGCCGTCGCCCCCTTGCCCCCTTAAGCAAAATGCAGACACCCCAGTGTCCCCCAGTGGCATGCTAAAAATATACATCCCCTAAAACAAAACATATGTGTGCCGTTGCATAAGAGCACAAACAGTGCAATTGAAAATGTGATGTATTTCGGCACAGTGTGGTATGACTGGGCTAGGACTGAGGCTTCCTTCCTCTCCAGCCTGTCACAGGGCTCCAGGCAAGCACAGTCATCCCCCTGCCTAGTCCTTTCTACACTGTTGTGTGTTTGGGGGGTGGGTGGGGGGCGGTGTGTTTTTCAGAATGGCTGGTGCCGTATCATCTTCCTGTTTATAGCTGGGACTCAGGCTCTGCAACAGGTCACCAGCATGCCTGTTAACATTCATTCCTGAGGAATGTGGTGTTGTCTGTTTTGACCTGGTATCACTGTCATTGTCTGTGCTCATGACGTTCATAAGCAGTGCCATGCCGAGCGGAGGACATGGGCCAGTATGCAGCATTGTCCACTTGAATATAGAGTGCAATTCCGGCAAAAGGTTGTTGTTATCTGAAGTCCCTTTTGTGCTCCTGAAGAAATGTGTTAATCGGTATAGTTTATAGCTTGGTCCGAGCCACTATGTTTGTTTCCTATTTACAGAGCCAGGACTGTGTACGAACCCTAGGGCTGGGTATGGGCAAAGATGCTCCGATTTGATTTAATTTAGATTCACAAGCTAACGATTGGATTCAATCTGATTTGATTTTGATTCAATAACTCAGGCTCAGCAACATGTCACTGTTACCATTCATTCCTGAGGAATGTGTCTGTTTTGCCCTGGTATCATTGTCATTGTCTGTGCGATGCTGAGCGGAGGACATCGGCCAGTATGTCTGCAATTCTGGCGAAAGGTTGTTGTTATCTGAAATCCAGGGGTGGTTTTAGCAAATTGGAGGCCTTGGGCAAAGAACAATTTTTTTGAGTGCAGTGTAATAATAGTGTAACTTTTTGATTACCTTATCAAAATAATGTAACTTGATACATTCTTTATGAATGTTTTCAACTGAAAGTTCCGAATTTGTAGAGGTCCTGTTTTAACTATTTCAATTAAATTCTATCTGTTAATTTGTCACGCCATAATGCTGGGTCTTCACTGTTTGCCATTGCTGTTACTCGCATTGGTGACATCACTGCTCTCGTTATCATCCAGCTGTGCTTGATCAGTGATGATGACCATGGCAGTATCATGCGCTTCGTCAGTGTAGGTGTCAGTGTCCTGGATATGGGCAGCTGTGGTTTTATTGGGCATATATTTTTTTTAACACAGTTATTTTCTGCATTAGTGTGTCAGTAGGAAGTACAATATTTAGATTTTTAAACATGATTTTTGTTAACAGTGGAATTGATTTAGGTATTTTCAGTTTGCTGCGCTTCATATGTTGCTTATTGATAAATACAAATGATTTATGTCATTTTGAAAGCATCGTCACTTTGAAGCATTGTTTCAAACGTGCCTAAAACTTTTGCACAGCATTGTATGACTAAGAGCTGTGGAACATGATGGCTCAGCGTTTGTAGATGCAAGGTAGGCAGGGTTAGTTGGTGCTGTAGTAGCTGTTTGTCTGCTGCTGCTAGCCTTAGCTAAACTTGGCTCAGCAGCACTTGAAACATTATCAGATGAACTTGAAACATTATCAGAAATGTCTTCCACTTCCACGGACGAAATCATGATTAGAAATATTGTTTTACCTTAGGTAATTTCTCCCTGAACTTCTCATCCTTCCTTTTCCTCTTTCCTCTTAGAAATCGCCACTTAGAAATCGTTTCCTGCTTAACTTTGCAACCACACACGCAACCACACGACAAATTGCCCGTAAAACATCACGTGACCTGGAATATTTTTTTCATGATGGATTTAAGATATATTTTAGGCTGATAAATCAAATAAAAATATATCGTGTTTTCATGCTTATTATGAATTATCATTCGTTGCAATGACAAATGGAAAAAACTCGGAAGTACGACGAGGCCCCCCTGATGGCAACTGCCCACCTTTGCCCAATGAAACGCACCGTTTCTGGTCACATGATCTGGATTCATATGTTCCATGATGGATTTAAGATACAATTTAGCTATAAAGAATAGAATTAAAGAATTCGGTTTTCATGCTTATTATGAATTGTCATTTATTTGCAATGACAAGTGATTTATTTGAATTATTAAAAAAATTAAAAAACGTAAATTCAACGAGGCCCCCTGGTGGCCGAGGACCTAGGCAACTGCCTGCCTTGCCCAATGGGACGCACCACCCCTGCTGAAATCGACAGCCAATCGGATTACACCCCTCCCCTTGTGTGCTCCGCAAGAAATGTGTTAATCGGTATAGTTAATGGCTCAGTCCGAGCCACTATGTTTGTTTCCTATTTACAGAGCCAGGACTGTGTACAAACCCTAGGGCTGGGTATTGGCAAAGATGCTCCGATTTGATTTAATTTAGATTCAAAAGCTAACGATTGGATTCAATCTGTTTTGATTTTGATTCATTATCATTGGGAATAAGATATGAAATATTATATCCATATTTAGAGAGATGTTTACCGGTTGACCGGAAACCTTTTAGGTCCCAGAGCTCCCGCCGATGTTTACCCATGTATTAACACTGTCTCTGTCTAATTCTTTCTTTTTAGCTTGCTTTTCTCCATTGGTCTTCTTCTGTTTACTTGACTTGTCATGTACGCTGTTGTTGGCAGAGGAAGAATGGGCAATCTTTTCATTGCTGGTGGTTGTTTATCCGCCTTGCATTGCAAAGCTCCTGAAGCCCCTCACTGAAGATAAGAAGCTTTACTGAGTGAGAGCATGTGCAGGGGAGTGGGGCTGCCCATAGTGTGTGCAAAAGCAGTGATTGACACTCCGTCAGACACTCCTCCTGGCTCTGATTGGTTATTTTGAATCTTTTGTGATGGATCCTTGCAAATGGTATTAGGAGCACTGGGTGGAGCCAGAGTGTTAGGACATAGTGACAGCTTTATCAAAAAGTTATTTTCATATAGGTTACCTACTCAAACTTTAAACTTAAGTAGTTTATAGAAATGAACTTTTTTATTATTATTATTTGAAAAGATCTCTGGTTAAAATATTTAAAGGAACAATATTTAACACTGACGGCAAGCGGTTCAAATGGGTACTGCGGTCCAAATTCAAAATATTGTCTACCTTTCCAAGACTTGAAGCTCACGCAGGTTGCCAGGTTGAAGACACTGAAGCTACACAAATTAGCACCAGACGAGCACAACATTAAACGACAATGACGAGCGACGATTCCTACACTGTAACTTGATCAAATAATGTACACTTTTGCAATGTTTTTATTGTTTTCAAAAGTGGATTTTTATTACTCAACTTGGCTAGATACAACGCTGGCTATGTATGGTAGCAAAAGCTCAGTTATCCCATTATCCTGAAAACAAAAGCCCACTGCTCAGAAAACACACACTATGAAGTTCGGCCCGATTGGATATTGTTCAATTTAACAAATAACGTATAAACATTTACCATCAATTATGGAGTAGTAGCCTCCTGTTTTCAGATCTTAGTTATGAAGTACGAAGTCACTGTCAAGTGTTAAGTAAAACCAGTGATGGCTGGTCAGGTGCCAGTGATCCGAGAAGCAGAGGTCAGAGAGGACAAGCTAGAGGAAGAGTAGCAGAAAGAGGAGGCGGAGAAGAGAGTGCAGGTACCTAGCAATCTAATGCTAGCGAAATTTGACCACATCCATTGATTCAGTCACAAAATTGAATAAACAAAACAGCTATGTGGTTACTATACTGTAAGATAAGGTACATAAATAGCTACCAGCTAGGGGGGCATGAGAAACATTACAATATGTAATGACTTGGATGTCAGTATTCGTTCAAAGTATAGAGTAATTGCTAGTGCTGTCAAACGATTAACATTTTTAATCATGATTAATCGCATTTATGTCGTAGTTAACTCAAAGTTAATCACAATTTATCCATATTGGAAATCTTTTGCGCAACAAAACTTTTAAAAGTAAACTTTCCATTCAGAAGATTTTTATCATCCATTTCGTCGTATCACGCTCACCATTCACTCAAACCGTAATGTATGCCTACTACTATTGGCCAGCTTACAAGCTCAAACGGCGTGCCTATTGTTTTGCTTCCGGTCTAGCTAGATCCGGTATGGTGCTGTAGTTTTTCTAAGGTTACTAGTTGTTGCAACAGCATGTGAAAAAAATACACAGTTTGCCAGGCCAAAAAGTGTTAATCTAAAAGAATAAATTAAAAAAAAACCTGATCTCGCAAGAAAAATATTGACGTCGTTAAAATGGGTTTGCGTTAACATCATTAATAACACGTTTAACTGACAGCCCTAGTAATTGCATTAATATATTAGAGTCAAAAAAGATTTTTTTTTAAATATATTTTATATATTTCTATCATGCTTGTTGTTAGCCTGGGTGCCATCCGTTTTGTACTCGCTCCACTGATTGCTGCGTTCTCTCTGAATAAAACGTCTGGGATCGACCCGGTTTGGTCTGGTTATGACACGTAATGAGCTGAACCATGTAGGGCGTGCTGGGCGGGGGCAAGTTTCTTGCATACGAGAGGCACAAGTGGGTAAATCAAACTCTTTACGAAACCAGTTGGTAGCAGGGTGAGAACGTATTTCCCGGAAAGAAAAGCTTTCAGTGCCTCATTTTGCTCGCGTCTCAGCTCTGAAATTCCGTCTAAATCAGCGAGAACAGACAAAATCGCCTGCTCGATCAAGCTAGAACCATTTCGGCTTCCGCGTCAGCCATGTTTATGATAATGAGAAGCCTTCCCGCTGGGGCGCACATGGAAGGGACCAATCCGCGCACTCTGCCATATTCTGAGCGAATATTCAAATTCCAGACCAGACCGGGTTTAGCCATCCCAGACTTTTTTTTTTGCGAGAACGCAGCAATCAGTGGAGCGCGTACAAAACGGATGGCACCCAGGCTAGCTGGTTGTTGCCTAGGTAGTAAACAGCCGTGGCCCATCCACTCGTCCAGTGTGATTGTTAATGTTGGCTTGTTTTAACTGGTGTTAGCATGATGGCGACAGCCAGCAGTAGTCTGGATCACTTCACTGGCTGTTGAAATTACTTAAAATGCCCATCCCTTCTTAGTACTCGGCATCTGTCTAAAAATCCTTCTGGGCTCTTAGCTGTCTCCATCTTTCAAATGCATATCCTATATTTACAAGTGTTTCACTACGGAGCTTTTTAGATGGATGCCAAAGCTTTCTAGGTCAGGTTTAATATAACGTTATCTCTGTTGGTTTAGTTTAGTTAAGTTTAGTTTAGTTTAGTTTATTAAAGAGACTGGCACATAGACAAAGCTGTAAGCTAGATGCATGGCTAGAAATGTGTGCCTAGTCTTCTTGCTGCTTGTTCATTTTGTATATTTGTTTAGGGTTTGTAATTACCCTTGTCAATAAATAGCTATTTTTGTAAGAAAGCCACCATCTCCTGCGCCGTGTGTACCCTCTTCACCACCAACCTTGGCCGACTTTGGCCTTTTTCACAGTCAACTAAAAATACATATACATCCACAATATTTTAAACATGTCAAACTATTTAATAGTTCAGTTATTATATAGATGGACTTGGCTTTCACAATTTCACAATTTCAATAAACATTTGTCTGCAAACTGAACCAATAGATACAGTATAAAGTCTGTAAGTATTTACAGTTCATTTGCTTGCTTCCATGGCCGCAGCACGCTGTTTCCCTGCCAATTTGTTTCATATCTGGCAACCCGACGTGTCTAAATAGTACTGTGAAATTGGCAGTGGGTGGGTTAACACACAGACCAAAACTCAAACAGACTTTCCACTACACAACGAAAATTGGAAAGGAGAACACACTGGCTGTAGCATTGTTGTCGGAGAAGCTGTGACTCCGCCCCACCCCATACTTTGGGATCCACTGTCTTAGATGCATTTGAAGTAGCTAGGACGTACAAATCATTTAACTGTATGATTTAAAATGGCTAACACTAGTTGAATAGTGATCAGAAACATACAAGAAGCCCAATGTATTGCCACAGTTACAACATGAGAAAAGTATTGATTACGTTGTTAAAAATGGTAGGTGGCCCAAGCTGATGGCGTTTTGTGCCCAGCAAGCACACATACATCTCATCGACATCTATATTTATGACCATGGATCTGGAAGTCATAATTCATAGAGTGCTTGGTCATCTGGAATACATCTTCAAGATATAGACCACGATGACGATGTTAGTACTTCTTTATTCTGTATGTATTGGTTCAGTTCGCAGACATTTTATTTGTCAGTGTTGGGTGAAATTGTGCAAGCCAAGTCCATCTATATAATAACTGAACTATTAAATTGTTTGACATGCTTAAAATATTGTGGACGTATATGTATTTTTAGTTGACTGTGAAAAAGGCCAAAGTCGGCCATCCCACGTTGTGGGAGGTAGGCTAAGGTTGGTGGTGAAGAGGGTACACACGGCGAGGAGATGGTGGCCTTCTTACAAAAATAGATATTTATTAACAAGGGTAATTAAAAACCCCAAAACATACAAAATGAACAAACAGCAAGAAGACTAGGCACACATTTCTAGCCATGCATCTAGCTTACAGCTTTGTCTATGTGCCAGTCTCTTTGCTCTCCAGCCTGTCCAAATCTCTCTCCGCACTATCCAATGAGGCACCTTTTAATAAGGCAGCCCATGGGGCTAAATTGGTCCCAGTTAGTCCCAATTGGACCCATCGACCGATGTGGGGGAACCCGGACCCAACAATTCTGATTGGGGAGTCCAGTCCTTCTTCCCTCTTTGGCCAGAGTGAGAAGGGGGAGGGATTTCACCTTCTCACGTTGACATCTCAGAAAGATATGCCTCCATAGTTTGCTTAGCACGCATCCCATAATGCTCTTTCTATGAGGTGTGGATGTTGTGATCTTTACTCTTTTCTTTTCATCTTTTGAATCTTTTTACTCTTTTGATCTAGATAGCCCCCCCCCCCCCCCCATTTATACCAGCTTGGGTTCTGTTTTGATAGAAATGCGTGATATATCCCCTCACTCTTACACCTCTGCTACACTTGCCACTGCTTCTCTGCAGGCGTCTTGCTAAACAAGCTTAGTAAGAATGCCATTTAGATAGTGCAACAGCAATTTGTGATTTCTTATTGGTCAAAATGTTTATTTATGGTGGTTCGTAGACTAAACTTATACTAATGTTTGCTATTGAATGACTCATGTAAACTGGTTACTTCAGAAATGGTATCATTGCAAACATGTGTAAATACCTCTGTCAAGCTATCATGTTGTAATGAGTTGTAAACGTGTCTATTTAGCTAGCTCAAGTAATTGACAGACTCACTGACTGATCATGCAACCTAATTGCATGTTATTTTCATTAACTGGTCGCTGCTGACATTTAAACCAAGCATGTGTTGACGACTACTACAAACAACCACAGAGAGCATTGATGGTCAGGACATTTCTCGGACAAAGTGCACTAACTCAGTTGATGTCCTGCCTCCATAAGTGTGTTTTAATGCATACAAACAATGATATATATGTTGATATCTGCATACATATTCCGTTTATGTTGACCTTTGATCTCTGAATGCTATTTGTGAGTTGGCTTGAACATAATGCCCTAAAAAAGGCAAGTTTTTTAAAGAAGTTGCAATTACTGACTTTCCACCACTAGTACTCTCTCTTCTGCTACGTGTGTGTGTGTGTGTCCGTGTGTCCATCTGTGTGTCTGTGTGTGTACGTGTGAGAGAGGTTCAGCTGTGTTGTTTGCTTTGGATGTAATCTCCAGAAGAAACTTCTCAATGGGACGTGTGACCCCAGCACAGTCAAACAAAGACCGGTATCTTCTGACAGCTTTCTGTCATGCACTACGTTTGTTAAACTTCTCTGTGTCCTGAAAAGCCTGGAAAGCCAGTGCTTTAACTCATTTAGAAGATGAATAATTAGGAGCGTGCTGGATGCAGAAGTCTTTGAAGTCCGATTTTATGTAACTGACTTTTATTAATGTTGCGTGAGCAACACTCTCTGCTCTCTATTTGGATGGTTACACAACACATTTTTTCCCCTCTACTCGCATCCAGATCAGCCCATTTCAGCTCTCGCTTCAGGCACTGGCGTGGTGAAATGCCTTCTTGACTGACTGACTGATGTGTTCCTCTCACTTACACTGGGTTGGCTTCTGCTGGTGTGAGAGTAATGGTCCTAATCATGTGCTCTGGACTTGCGTTCACTAAACCCTTCCCAAACAGCATTGGAACATCGTGACCTTGGTGTTTTAGTGCTAGCACAGATGCTGCAGATGGAACTGAACTGATCAACAAAGCTGAACTGGAAGCACCTTGCGTCTCGCCCCATGTTCCCTACAAGTGATCCCTCCTAAAGAGCCAAAGAACTTCAAGTGCCATCATTCATCATATCCAGTATCTGTTTTTTCCCCCAGATTTTATTTCCCCAACCCCACCCCACATTTTTTTTACGTTATTTACTGATGATTGTCGCCTTACGTAGGGAGAGTGATGGGGACGGATCAGGGTCTCTATGAATCTGGGGGGGACATGCCCCCCCTGTCCCCAGTGCTATCTGCGCCCCTGCCCCACCCAAATACTAACACACATACAAAAGATACTAAAAATACTCACCCTCCATCCCCATCGCCCTTTTTCTTTCACATCCATCATGCTCAGGAGTGATCGTGGGGAGTTTAATTGGTCACAGTTACCACCAATCAGACCAGGGACGTGCACAGGAATTTTGAAGGGCAGTTGCTCTGCCCTGGAGAAAAGAGGCAACACAATATTTTTTTCACCGCCGCTGCCACGCCCCCTCCATGTAATCGTAAATTTTCAAAATATAATTTTAAACTGTCACTTACCGCGATTGCCACGCCCCCTCCAGGTAATCGCAAATTTTCAAAATATCATTTTGAACTGTCACTTGCCGCGAATGCCACGCCCCCGCCACGTAATCGCTAATTTTCAGAATATCATTTTAAACTGTCACTTACCTCGACTGCCACGCCCCCGCCATGTAATCGCAAATATTATTATTATTTAATATTTCCTTAGGAGGGGCAACTTATTTCCTTCTGAGGGGCAACTTCAGTCGAAGAGGGCAAATGGGCAGTTGCCCAAGCAACCTTAGCACACTCCTGTGCACGTTCCTGAATTAGACACTGTGGTGAGAACACAGCCACCAGGGGATTTAAGTCACAGCAGAAAAGGCTTATTTCATTTTCTGGATGAGCACAAGCATGCTTATGTGGTGATGGCCAGATATGAGAGTAATGTCTGAGTGCCATTGAGTATGGCTCGGAAATCACTCTGGCATTTCCTTGACTCTCATATTAGGGCTATTATGATTAAAAAAAAAAAAAAAGAATAGCCGTATTATGCAATGGTCTGTTTTTGGGGCAAGAAAAAAAAAAGAGAAAGAAATTGTGAAAAACGGAATGTTCTCTATGCAGACATTATTAATAAGCGGTCAAAAGATGGTGCGGATCTATATGACTCTCTGGGAACGTTCTCCCTACAGCTGCTCCTGAATGCTTTCCCAGGCAACTTTATAATTATCCCTCAGTGAGGCGGTATGATGTGGGGTAATGTCATGCTGTGTTACTGGTTGAGCATCCTAAAACCAAGCTCATGAATAAGAATCAGCTCCACAACACTGTAACCAGGCAACGCATGAAGATGTTTTAGCTGCCAGCGATCATTGTGTTGTAAATCTTATGAAATATTCAGCGAGTGTTGCAAACATTAGTGTTTTTATGTGATGTGATCTGAGTGGCGATTAGATTTACAAACAGATACGTTTCTTTGTGAGCAGAAAGATTTGCGAGGACAATAGAAATGTCAATTACTGAGGGAAATTATTGCTCGACTTTTGATGGATCTATTCCCAGGATTATTTGTGTTTAATGGGTTTGTCTGGTTGTTCTTAGTTTTCTTTGTTTGTTCTTCATTTTGTTAAGTTTGCAAAAACATGGTTCTCATTTGCATAGCATATTAATCCGTAATCCACAAACTTTGGATGTCCCTATTTCATTAGCTGCGCATCATAAATAGCTGATTTTATATGTTGTAAAATCTAATCTTATCCATATTTTTCTCATTTCATCGAATCTGGCCGCCAACTCCGAAGCTGAGTAATTGTTCATAAAATGGGAGAGGCGTAACGTTAAAAATGTGTGATTCTGTTTAAAAAAGTGGTACAAATGTTTTGGTGTGGCCATAACGGTTTTATTGAATCACTTACTGGGGCCTCAAGATGACTTCCACACACAATGTGTTTCAGATACCATGGAGTGTGTGAGATGCCTGATGCATTACGCCAGCTTTGAGTGTTCTGCAAAACATGATAAACCGTGCACTGTAACTTATTCAGGTCACCAGGGAAAAGTCCATTCCTAAACGACCAGTTGTTTAAGACACTAACTATTCAAAAAATGTGCCTGTCACTGAAAAACTACCCAGACGAGAACACAACATAATCTTGAACTAAAATTTTATAAATAACGGTAAAGTCTGTCAGCAACTGTGATCTGGATATCCTCAAATCGGCGAGCATTGTCTCAAATAATTGCGTCTCAGCCTCAGGGACTTAGCTGATGGTCTCCCGCGAGGCTCTCTGTGAAGGCTCTCCTCGACTACACTCCACAGCTGGGACCTGTAACGGCTGTTTGACAGGTGGCGCGTGCACAGGAGGGGCACTCCAGAAAGTAGGTTATTAACAAATCCTGTTTGTTTTAAAGACTTATTGTCTCTGTTTTCCGTGTATGATTCATCAGTGAAAACCCCTAGCTTGCACATTCAGTGCAATTTCAAAAGATAATTTGTCTTTGCGTGACTCACAATTAAAATATGCTGACCAACTTTTGACCACTAGTGAGGCGCCCATCCTTAAGCCACAGTTTGATCCAAGTGAAATCATAGAAAAACGACAATAAAGCCTTTGCAACAACACACATGGCTCTGCTAGTCAGAATACATTAACGCACCATGACATCAAACAAATATCTTGAGTCAAGTATAAAAAGTTTAACTTGGTCGAACCTTGACCTAGAGTTATTCTGAATCACTTCAGAGGCGATGAGCCCTTACGAAACATCCCACCACTGGATACCCTTCCTGTGGATCAAAATAGTTTGTTACATGTTGAAATAAATACATGAGTATTTTGAGGACATGAATCATGTTCTCAGTACCATTGTGATCCCCTCACCATCAAGCCGCACCAAGATGTTTCCAGTTAGATCTGGAATGTTAACGGGAGTACGCGTTTCCCTGTTCTGCTTCGTTCGCTACAAGCGCACCGCATCCTCTGTCCTCTGCTAAATTGCAAAGGCCTCCCATTTGTGTTACATTTTCCATGTCATGGACGGGGTGCTAATAATATCCGCTCCGATAGCTGACCTCTGACATCTCATTCTTCCGTCATATGACCTTATCTGATTTTAGCCAGATCGACAACAGCTATTTTTGTTATAATTACATTTCAGCAGATCATCAGGTTTCTGATATGTTCGTTTCTGACACGAAATGCCCAGTCTTGCCAAATATCAATTAAGCTTATCTTGGAAAATTCCTAGAGTGATTTATTTGCACAGAGCACTCTTGTCAACAGCCATTAAGAAAGCATTTTTTGAAAGAGAACATGTAGCAAAATAGCAAAAGCATGAACTCACATGAAGCAAGCTATAATTTTTTTGACCAAACCATTTATGTATTGGACTCATAACCAGCAAACATTTTGGCTTGGCTATTTCCTTTGTCATTTCACAACATCTCAGTTTAGGAGGATGGAGAAAAATACCACCTGTGATGAATTAAAGCAAGCACTTGTCCTCATGTTAAAGGTGGCAGCAGGACCCGGGAGTAACTAAAAATGGAATAAATGGAATTGTAATCCGTTACAGTTACTGAGAAAAAGTATGTAATTAAATACAAAATTCTAATTTAAATGTTGATGATTACAAAGAGGTGACATCTGAATATATTCTTTTTGGTAAAAAGCTTTGAAGTTTTTATGTAGAATATGACATTTATTCTTTGCTTTGCATCTTTTTACCGTCAAGACAGGCTCCATTCATTTGGCAGTGTGCACTTACATTTTGAGTGTTGTTTTTGCTTGGTTCTTTTGCACCGCCTCTCATCTGCCAATCAAAAAGTAATCAAATGTAGTAAGTTACATTTATTTGATGAAGTAATCAAACTAGTTACGGTACTTTCACTTTTATATTTTTAACAGGGTAACTATCTGTAACCAATTACATTTTAAAAGTTACCTTCCCAACCATGGGTGGCAGAGGCCTCTGTTGAGTAGTTGAACATACACTTCTATTTATTACTACTAATGTACTACTAGTAATATTATACTACACTACTAACATATACAAATAAACTACAGGTTTAGATCAGATATTAATGACCAGAAAGGCCTCACAGTCCCTTCTGTGAAGATACATGGCCCAGTCATTCTGTCTGGATGTATTTACACTGACCTTTAGGCTTTTTTGGAGATACAGACCTCTGGTTAACCTTAACTACTGAATGTGTCTGCATAAATGGAAGGGTGCTTTTTCAATTAACCTTCTCTCACCTCCAGGTAACACTCACGTCACCACACTGCCTGTGTGTGTGGGTGGTTGGTGGGGGCACGTACAGGTCAGAAAGATTATATCGTGCAACAAAATAAGAGAAGATCACACTTGCCCACATCGCCAGGAGACACGATTGTTTTCTTTCAAAACAGAGATGTCTGTTGAGGCATCCCCTGAATGATTCCCAAGTCCTGTTACTGATCTCACCCTGTGGCAGAGTGGGCCGCGTAAGCGGGCGCTGTTACTACATGCCTTCAGTAACTGATAGGCATAGTCATACATAGCTCTCTTCAATAGGTCCCCAAACCCCAGTGATAGAGAGGGCACATGAGGTAAAAATGGAAGGATAAGTCAAACAAAGGTCTGTTCTGTGTGTCACAGATATCCTGAACTATGTCAGCATATAGGAAGGCTGGTTTCTCCCTGAGAGGGGCTTTTCCCCACTTTTTTGCCACAATATGTTGTTCATGCAAGATTAAGCAGAGCAGACTCCTATGAGGTCTTCTGACCCCATACTTGCCACTGCTCACTTGTTAAACCTCAAAGTTATTTTTCCTCACGGCCCTGTAGCCGTCTGTTCTGTGTGTGCATTCTAAACTAAGGTGTTCGTACATAGGCCTGGGTCTCGTCGGACCAATACACCATTCCAACCAATTATCAATGTTTCGTCATGAGCACCGAAAGGAGGGGGTTATTATATGATTGGCAGTTCAAATATCAACAATCTTTCAGCAGAATCATGGACTTTGCCTTTAATTTAATAGTGGTATATGTTGAATTCCTGTTGCATGACGTATATTAAGAGAGACCAGTGCAGGTCCAACAACCCCTCATGTGGCCTCTCTGGTATTGGCAGTGTCAATTCCGTTTTAAGCAAGAACACAAGTTGTTAAATTCCACCGTTGTTTTGGTTAGTTTTACGGTGTTACAGGGCCTTTCCTAGAGTGCACCAACACATGGAGAGGTCACTCTATCCAGCCACTCAGGGGGGGAGTTGTAGTCTGGAGGTCAACTGGGGTTAATTTGCCATCTGAGCTTATAACTCAGCCGAAACCGTCAAAACTCTGCCAAATATGTGATGGTTTCATGGTTCTGGTGTGACAATGTAGCTAATGGCTAGTTATCATATTTGCTGACACTTCAATGGTAACCCTGTAAACAATAGATTGATTCTTGCATATGAAGTATGGAAATGATGAGGCTGCATCACATTTTGAGGTAGTTTTTTTTCTTGGGTTGACCTGGGTTTGATTGCCGACCACTGCTGGATGCCTTTGTAAGCCGCTTTGGATAAAAGCTTCTGCTAAATACCGGCCCTTTTCCTTTACTTTTACCCTTTTTTTCTCAACATGTGGTTTTCAAGTAAAAACCTAAGTGTTCAATGATGTGGCTTTCATTTCATGCAACAACATGCAAGCTGAAGGCTGTTAAGAGATATTTTAACACTTGACATCACAGAGGATCAGACTTTCAAAAATTGACCTTTGTACAATAATGAACATGAACTGCCATACACATCCATTTATATCCATTCATTAGATGCACTTAGCTCAAGACCCATAGTCAGGGAGCCAAGGAGCCAAGGAGCATAAACACAACTGACAAAACCAGGGTTATGTTTTGTCAGCACTCATTCCATCATCGTGTAGGAAAATGTGGGTCATGTCAACATGGTGGTATCAAGAAGTGGTTTCATTCTTACCCCTTGACATAGTTACTTACACTTGTTTTCGTGGTAATGTTCCAGAACTCTGCCCTGATTAAATCATTCAGATTTCAACAACCATTTTAAGTTTCAGTTATTTTTCCAGGAACGTGAATGTTATTTGTGTTATTTTAGGCCGTTGTGTATTACACACATACAGTAGGTGTCTTTTCCCCAAAACACTGTGTGCAACATTTCTAAGGTTGATTAATTACAATCAAACTCCTACTAGGGCTTGGTTATGTAAGTGTCCTCAGGCTAAATCTGGTGCGTGGAAATGAGACAGGTTAGATCTCAAACTCATTGCTGAAAGAACCCACTGAAGACATCGGGAAGTTGAGTCATTCATCCTTTGAAAAAGCATGCCTGTCCGCTTTGGCAACTGCAGGCAAATAGGAAACGACATGAATAGGGCTGTTGCTTTTTTGTTCATGTCATCATGTTTTCATGATGGGAATATCTATTTCTATTGTCCCTCTCAAGAAGGGATTTTCATCAGATTTCAGCTCAAGTTAGTATCACTGCTTTCACAAGCTGCTTTAAGCTACATTTATGACCTTTAATCACTATATGCCAGTTAAGTTGGGCACTTTAACACAATCAGCTTGTTATTTAATTCACAACAACTACAAGAACACATGCTCCTACAGGGAACTCATGGAGCATTGCAGCTAACCTCATGCCAGCCTACATGTCAGTTGAAAGTGGTATAACAAGAAGTCAGGAATTTTGCCTTGTAATTTCCCGACTGTACGCTGTGTGTCATTCTTTGCTTGCTCAGAATTAATCTGAATATATAAGAAAATGTTTGTGTGTGTGTGTGTGTGTGTGTGTGTGTGTGTGTGTGTTTAAGCGTGTCAATGCGCTTGAATCATTCAGCACTAGTTGTCAAGAGAATCGTTTTAATTTGAGGAGCATGTGAGGATCTCTTGACCACCAATGCTTACTCTGCAAGCAGACGCCACAGTCAGTCGCTCCAAGATCGCTTTGAACGTGTGTGTTGACTCCCATAAAACAGGATACCCCCCACACTGGAGGAGGAGAAGAGGCCTGGCCTGCAAGCCATTGTGTATGTCTGTTGCTGTGGTTGGGGGTCGGAATAGCTCCAGTGTTTCCACAAAGAAGTAAACAACTCAAGGTCAGAACATGGGTGTCAGGGAGGACGATCAAGCCAGACGCTGAAACGTGTCCAAACGAAGAGCATGATTGAGTGTTTTAACAACCCTGTCTTGAAGTTTCTCTTTCTAAATGTGGTGCTTAAGCCTTTGTGTGAATGCCTCAGTGAAGAAATGGTATTGTCCGACTTGAACGGACGCGTGGCTCTATCGATCATTGTTAACAGCTAAGAGCAACAGGGCTGAGGCCAGAGGCTGGAAAATTACTGAGTTGTAGAAGCTGTATGGAAATTTACAAATTTGAAGTGATCTTCTCCAGGTTGAAGTGGGAGCCAGCACAAGGGGAAAGAATCATCCGCACATACCATTTCCTGTTTACCAGTCACTAAATAATGGAATGATTAAATCTTGCCAGTGTGCGCGTAATTTTCTCCTGTTATTTAGTTGTTATTTGAAGCAGTGACTAACCCATGGATTAGTAGTCTCTGTATATCACACTGCTCTTTTATGGCATCCAAGATGATAGTTACATGATTTATTATGTTATTAGATAACATGTAATTACAGTCTGATAGATTGCATTTGGTGCCTGGAAAGATTCCTTCAGTTTAAATGCACTTTTTCAAAGATGTTTGTCCTCTGTCTAAACATATCTTTCTAGCCAGCAGGCCACGCCAACTTGGCACGGTCCCAAAGTATCAGGGGTCACGCAAAGCTATCGATTGACTGATATGCTGACCTGTCCCCTTTGCCTGCCTGGCCTGCAATGCTGTTCTATATGTTTTGTCTTCATGGAGGTGTTGATAGTTACAGCAAGGCAATAGTATTTGTGAAGTTGATTGTATCTTGCAGATTCCATCACCTCCAATGAAAACCACCTGTCGCACACTGCAATTGAATAAAAGCTGCCTGCCAAAATCGATGCGCAGAATGGCGAGTAGGCACGCACATGGCCTGCCAAGATTTGTAGGCCTTCACAGTTGTGTTGTAATGCGTTTATGCGATATAACATATGCTAATAGTTTCTACGCATTGGTTGTTGGGGTTTCTCGAGTTTGCTGTGCAAAAAAATTAGATGCAGCGAAAGCCAGTTTCTGAATGTTTCGCTTGATTTGCGGTTTTGTCAGATTTTCCAAAACTATCCCATAGCTATTGAGCTAGATGCCAAGCTCTCGCATAAAACATTTGCACAGAGCTGTCCAGAAACATTGTGTTAAGTGCCAGGGTGTGTGCCCATTATGTAACTCTTACGTCCTGATGTCAAATGATCTACAATGGCCTCCGGCTCCCTGAGTTGTATCAGGAATGATGATACAATCACTGCTGCTCTTAAACCAAGAGCTGTTAAATAACTCTGGAAGCCTTGGAGATTTATGAATAGCAGGACAAGGGTTTCGGTGCTGTTGTTACAGGAAGAAGAGCGTCTTCCCTAGTACTGCATGCCGGCGCATCTTCAGTTCTGGCAGTATGCACGCAGACGAACAATTTACTGCGATGGCAAACTACGTCATTGGGAATCCTTTAGTGTGGAAAGGAACATTGTGAAATGCAAATAAATAGTCGCGAGATAATTCGGCAAGACAGGTCTTTGTCTACCGAAGAAGTGTGGATTCCATTTGATAACGCCAGGCTGAGGGGATGTGGGGGACTGGGGGGTTCCTGCTTTGTGCACGTGGCAGACACGTCAGAGTCATGGTAACCTCGTCTTGGCCTCCTGACCTAGTTATGATAATTGAAAGAAAAGGCCATTCATTTGAGGTGAGGTCAGAATCTGTATAGGTTTCTATACGCTGTTGATCTCATTGGGATTTTAATCAGCACTTCTGTCTTTGCATACCTCTGTGGATTCTAGGGGACTGTGACTCTACTGGGTTGTGAAACCATCAGACTGATATTTAGAGGTCCTCTGACCTGACGTCATACTCTTTGGTCTTGCTTTCTGTTATGTGTATAGCTTGTTTGCCAGAGAGCACCCAGGTTAAATGTCAGTGTTTCGACATTCAAAACACACCATAGCATACCCCACCAAATCCTGCTCAGTGCATAAAGTTGCATAAAGTGTATTGTTTCCCTGGTTGTTGTGAGGTTACCTACTTAGCTGGATGGCAAAACAAGAAGGATAGTCTTCCAGAGCTTTCTATCAATTGCAAGTTTTTGAAGGAAACTAATGTAACTGGAACGATTTTTGCACAAACAACATCTTAGGCCAGAGCACTCTTTTTCATAACTTTTAAGCTGCTGAAGGTACATTCATTTACTGTTTATGGTCTTGCAAGTTGCTGATTTGAGATCATTGCAAATTTTAGTGCTTTGGGAACATGGTTGACAAATTATACACAAGACCATGACTACATTGTATCAAAGACAAATTCCATTAAGAACCACAGACTCACAGACAGACGCGTGTGCAAATGCACATAGACACACCATACATAGACAAATCATTTTAAGCACTCCAAGTAACAATCACTGCATAATTAATATGCTCCTCCAGAGGTGTTTTCTCCTCTGCTCTGCTAGGAAAACAGTGCAGCTTTTACGTTCCTCACATTTTTCCAGATATCAGGCTCATGATTTGGGAGTCCTGGACTCCAGCAGAACAGCTTGATCTGTCCCCGGTGAGTCGTAAAGAAACGACCGTAAAGAGCGGATCGCTCAACGGACCCCTGCACGCGTTCGCCTCTACTCGCTCTACAGGAGAGCATCAGCAGTATCCCAATACCCCACCACGCCACCCACCACTGCTGGGGTACCTTCCCTAACCCCCCCTCCCCCAACTCCACTACCCCTTTTCTTTTCAGTGCAATCTCTCCCTCTTCCTATGGTGCAAGAGTGAATTATGGGCACTTACTTTCACTCTCTCGCTCCCTCTCCACCCCTCTTAGTCCAGGCCGCTGTCATTGTGCCATGGCTGTACAATGGTTCGTAAGAAAAGATGCACTTGACTGACCGACTGACAGCAGGAGGGTGTGATTTATATCATACAATAATATGCCCTGAAAACAAATGTGCAGTTCCTACTGATTCAAGAGATGGTTTTGATCCCCTCCCTGTGTGATGGCAGACATGGAAAGTGTGACAGAAGCTGTCTATTGCTGTCTATTGTTTATGTGGCAGTAAAACAACGCCTGCTTACTTATACCCACAGTAAAAGCAGCGTGTGTGTAAGTCATAACACAACCGCTGACATTAACAGCCGTGTCCCCCAGTGCCTCACGAGTCGCCTTCCAATTCCGTAAATATCAACCTTGCTTGGCGCACAAATTAGTGGTGTTATGAGCAGAGGTTTGTTGATGTAACTGAAGTGACATGGCTCTAAATAAACCAAAGCAAAGGTCCCCAGACTAGAAAGAGGCTAAACGGTCCACAGATGCTGGATTGACGCTGCATAAGGTCTCTGCCACCAGTTATGCTAGTGGGCACGTTATCCACGTTAAATGGTAAATGGACTGCCCTTATATAGCGCTTTTGTACTCATAGAGCACTCAACGCGCTTTACAGAGGAATGCCTCAGACATCAACCCACACACCGATGGCAGAGGCTACTTTCTATCAACCTTCACAATGGGAGCGGTTGCGGGTTCAGTGTCTTGCTCAAGGACACTTCAACACTTGGTGAGGAGGAGTCGGGAATCGAACTAGCAACTTTCCGATTGCTTCCTCCTGAACCACTGTCGCCGGTTAGACCCCTAAGCAGACAGGAAGTTTGAGACAGGGGGACACACAAAACCAAAGGTTCCGGATCTCACATATGGCCGACTCCACATGTTCGGTTAGACTTTGTCTTCATATAGCCCTGAGTGAACTTAAGAGCTTAGGTCGGTAAAAACATAGAAATCACTCTTCATGTGCAATACTTGAATGATAGATCTGTGGTAAAGAGCTTGTATATACATTTCATACTATAATGGCATAATGCCCTTCAATATGCAAGGTAGGTAATGAACCTATTTTTTCTATTCTACTGTATTCGAACACACTGTTATCATATATGCTATGTAAAAATGAACATATATGAATTTCACAGACTTTTTCCATACATGTTCACTAACCTAAACTGTAAATTCTTGCAGTGGATGTATACCAATTTGCAAGTGGCCGTATCCTACGAATGGATATTCACACGTATAAGTAGGGTGAAGTTATAAGATGTTATCCAGGGTTGTGTTCGCTGAGTTGTGAAACATGAGCAGTTGCTCAACTAGCAAATGAGTCTTGTAAAGTTAAACTCAATGTCACTGCAATTGGGGGGGGGGGGGGGGATCGTTCCTCATCACTACAGCAGTATTCTACGGTACTGTCCCATTGGCCTATTAAAGCCTAATCGTATGACTAAACCCGGCGGTATGTAATGAACCCTTAGCTGGCAGACCCTGATTCACCAAAATGAGAGACTGTGACCTCAGGTCATGATTAGTGTACGGTATAGCTGATGACTCATATAATTGCACCTTACCCTCCACAGCCCTTTTTAATCACAAGGGACTTTTAAAGTAAAACCCTAGGACTTTTTAACCTGGGCCCTATTTTCCAATGGTTTTAGGTCCACATTTTTACTAGGGACAAAAACGATAGAAAAATGTGCCAGTATTGAGTTATATATATATTTAGAGACGCTATAATCGGCAAACACAAACAGTCAGTCGCTAGTAAAGGTGTAAAAGTAGGGCCCAGGTTAAAAAATTCCAAAGTTTCCCTGTAAGCCCTGTATGAATGTACATGTGTGTTATGTGTGTATACAGGTGCTGTATTTAGGTTTGAATTTCAGTGTATTCAGGCAGTATTGTGTCTTTCAGACTGTACATAGGTGTGTGCATGGTTGTTGGTGTGTCAGAAAGAGAGGGAAAAAGGTTTGGAAAAACGTGTGTCTGGTGTTTGCATGTGTGCTCACGTGCATGTGATTGTGCATATTCACGTGTTTGTGCTTTTTTGTGGTTGTATTGGTGCATATTAGTGTTTGTGTGTGTGTGTGTGTGTGTGTGTGTGTGTGTGTGAGAATGCCTGCACAAGCAGATGTTTGCATGCGTATTCCTGTGTGTGTGTGCGTGCGTGCGTGCCAGCATCTCTTGTCCTCTTTCATGCTATTTTCAGCACTTGCGGGACGAACCCCCAAAGGCTGCTGACAAACAATGCCCTGGGTCGGCCTCCGTCTCAGCAGCCAGCCCAGGCAGCCGAAGCCAGAGGAATTATAAAGAGACACAGATTTCTGCAGAGCCGGCTGGGGAGCTGTGCGGTCCATGGGGGGTAGCTTGCATTTCTTACTCAATTTCTTTTTTTTCTTCGCACTCTCTCTCTCTCTCTACGTCTTCTCTTTTTCTCTCTTTTTTTGCTGAGACAATGCACTTGTGTTTAACATTTGCTCGTTTCCGCACCTTCCTCGCAGCTAATGAAGGAGGAGAGTGGAAGCGGAGGGATGAGGAGGAGAGGTCACTCCCAATAAAACGCCTCCAACCTTGTCACCAGCGGCACGTAGTCCACTCAGCACAGCGCAGATGCCCCACCCGCACGCTCACTCCAGCACACACCGGACTCATAACTCTCCGAGGTTGGAATGTGAGTGTGTGTGTGTGTGTGTGTGCGTGGTGGGGGAAGCAAGAGAGATACACAGAGAATGAGAGGGAAATTGAAAGAAGGTGAGGAAGAGAGAGGACAGATAGTGAGGCAAAGTGAAGGACAGTGTGGGGGGGTGTTTATATTCAGATAAAAGGAAGAGAGAAACATGCTGATAGGACAGAACAGAAAATTAGATAAAGTTTATGTTCATGCAGAAAATAAGGACAGAGTGGGAGATAGAACAGAATGAATGGTATAGGCGTAACAGTGGTGGCAGAGTGGTAGAGTTCTGGGGCCGTATTCACAAAGAATCTTAGGGCTAAAAGTAGCTCATAAGTGGCGAATTTAGGAGAAACTCCTAAAAATAATGGGCGTGTCAGTCTTAAATTTAGGACTCCTATTTTTTTTTACTAAGAGCAATTCACAAAGTATTTTATCCCTAAAAGTAGCACCTAAGTCTAAGACAGCTTAAAACTCCTCATGAGGACTCCTAAGTCACTAAGACTTATTCACAAAAAACCGTAAGATGGCTGCAGCCGACTTGAAATTGATAAAAGACATTGCTTAAACCGTGAAGGTATTAATATTGTCGTAGAATTAGCGCGGGATGCAATGACGCCTTTAAACAACGATGTGTCCCGAAGTGAAATGTTTAAAGATAGTCTATTTGGCTTCGCGGAAAACGCAAATGACGACACTGGGAATCATCAGTCAGCCGTTTAATTCATCAAACTATCAACGCACTGTAGACCCCACATCATCCAACAGTTTATCCAGTTGCCTTTGGACAATCGCCAATTACACAAGATCAAAGTAAATTCCATGGCGATCGCAGGAATGTCCAGCTTGAAGGGCCGTATGTGCTGATATTTGAAGTGGTCAAGGGCTGGAAATATAATAGCCTAACAGTTTGCTGGGTGCTTTAATTATTACTGCCTTGATTACATGCAATTGCCATATTTTATATTGATCGCTTTCTTTTTCTCTTAACGTGCAAAGTGTCATTCCCGTTGGATGCACAAACTTGTCATCATGCGTGTGCATTCTGCTAACTGCACTGTCCATAACTATTTAATATGACTTAATTTGAAGCCTAGTTTATTCTCTTATTTTCAGTTGATATAGTGGGATTGTTAGAGGGACGTCACGAATGAGTTTTTAATGAGAGAGCCTGTCAACAACCAATCACCGTCCTCACCCCTTCTAAACTCGTGCATGAGAATCAACGTCATCCATAGCAACGGTGCTTTTATCTTAAGCTTAGGAGTTTGTATTATCCTTAGTATGAGTAGGTCTCAGAGGCGTTGTGAATCACTTTCAAGAAATTACTCCTACGTAAAATGTTTTAGCGCGAGTTAGGAGCACTCTTAGTGGTAAGATAAAATGCTTTGTGAATACGGCCCCTGGTGTGTGTCTGCATTATGGAGAGAAACACAGATAATAAGGCGCAGGTGGCTAGGCTGATGGAGTGTGTGACTCCTGGCACTGTGACATCTTTGTTTTCGTGTCATACTGAGACCCCCTCGACTCAGCGCTTTCATTGTCAAGCTTCCTCAATCTTAGTTTCGCTTATATTAAGCAGCATATACAAAGGTCAGCACTGTGCACCTCTCACCCCCTCCTCTGCATTTTTTTTTTTTTTTTGCAGGGCATATTTATAACCTGAGAAAACTATTGAAAAAATGTGTGTTTCACATCCCCTGCTGTTTTTTTTCTGCGAATGCGATCCAGATATACTGTATGGTAAGAATATATCTGGGGTTACATCTTTGCCGTGACCCCCCTCCCCCTGGTGCAGGGAGAACACAGTGGACCCCCCCCCTCCCTCCCCAATAAAAGTTTTAACGCTTAGTGCGTTGCAACAGTCGCCTCGACATTATTAGGCCACAGGAACAATTTGGTTTGAGATTGTCCAGGTCATGCTTAGCGCTGAGGCTGCACAAGGGCTGGATCTGTCCGAGGATGATGTGGCGCCCTGGGAGGATGAGTGGGATCATTATTTGCTTGGCGAAGAACAACAGGAAATGATCGAGGCATTAATGACACGATCACATAGTAGAACCTCTGAGTCATGACAAGGTGGATGTTCCAGAGCCGTTGCTCCAAAGCGGCGGATCTGAATGAATTACAGAGGCAGCGAGCTCGTCTTTTTAAGTGTGCTTACACTCGCATTATATCACCGATCCGAAAATATCCAAATAGTTGCACCCAGTCGCAATGGCATGGTGTTTACTCTGGCCCTGCGTGCACAAGCAAACCTGTGTAAATATGCTCTTTTTGTGCATTCAGAAACCCTGAATCATCCCCAGAGAAACACAAAGCGCTTGAAAGTGCTAAAAACTACTTAGTGATATTCATCTTAATTTCCCCCCAAAACCATTAAATCTGCTTCCTCAATATGCACTTAGAGGCTTTGGAAGCATACTTTCATCATTTCTCTCTTATCTGATGGTATGTGGACGTCACTTTATTCATTATCCCATTCATTCGTGCACAAATCTACTTAAGATTTCCTGGTCAAATGAACGTCAAAGGTGAGACAGGCTGCAGTTTGAGCGTGGGCACGGCTCATGCACTCTGTCTGCCACACGTCTCTGTGACGGAATGAGATGCCCCAGCCGCTCTGAGGCGTGCAGGGATCACGCCATGGCCTCCTCCAGTCTCGCATGAGATGCACCCTGCTCCAGCCCCAGCCTTGCTAAGGCACACAACTCAACACATGGCAACCACCACCACACCCCCTTGCCCCACAGGCTCTGCAGCTCCCCAAAGAGTTAAGTATTCTTCTAAGAGGACCCCTTTTTCTTTTTCTCTGCATCCCTCTCTTTCGGTCTTTCCCTTTTTTTCTCTGCCTTTATTGCTGTCATCTTTCTCTTTCCATCTTTCTTCTTTGTTTCTCTCTTACTTTCTATTAGGTAGTAGTTCATTAAGTTCATCCTCTGCTTTTCTTTTCTCCGTAATTCTGCCTTTCCTTCTATCCATCTCTGTTTTTCTCTTCCATTTTTTTCTCTCTCTTTCTCTCTCGCTCTCTCCTCTTTTTCTTTTTTTTTTTGCGTACAGCACAGCATAAGGGGCCGGCAGGCAGGATGGACTCCAGATCAGGAATTTAATGCATTTCTGTTTCGCATCACCTCTCAGGAATGTTGCGCGCTGGCGCTGGAGGGGCCCGCGTCGGCGGCTGATGAATTCAAGGAAGTTTAAAGAGGCATGATGGGATGCAGGCTCTGCTGGGGGGAGGCCAGGGGGAGCGCATCCGGTGCGCCGGCTGCATGCCCGCCCCGCACGCGCGCGCGCACGCACGCTTAACGGCCCTCCGTCTTGTTGCGTAAAGGACCCTGTTGGTTCAGCTGTTTGCGCTGCATCTGGAGCGCACATTTGCCTGGACTCTCTCTCTCTCTCTCTCCATCTTTATCTCTCCCTCTCTTCCTGGCTCTCCTTTTCTTCTCTTTCTCTCTTTTTATCCTGTCTTCCTCTTCCTTTTTAATACCCCAGGCTGTAACTCGTGTAGTGTGTGAGCGCAGGGGAGGAATGGAGACAGTTTGTTGTTTGAGAGATGATTGTTTTGCGAGGGTCACTGCTAGGAACTGGTGCCGACTGGCGTTACAGCCCAATGTGGTTTAAATTGAGGAATGGACATGAACTTGTTGACGACAAAAACAAAAAAAACATGCTCAATCAACTTTATGCTCATAACAATTTATGTGAATGTGGCTGCAAGGGAACATTGTGTACTGACATGTTTTTTATTGTGCTTTTAAATAATTTCACTGTAGCATATCAAGGTACATTGTTGACAATGGCAAAGTGGCCGTGGAGAATTCCGCCTCACAGACAGGGCTTCTTGGAGTAATTTGCTGGAGGATCTACTCATTTGTGTCTTGGTTTGTCATCATTTCCATTCAGACGTTTCTGTTCTACTGGCTACTAACCCCCCATCCCCCACCCCCAGGAAGAAGTGGGGCAATTTTTCTTCCCTGTGACCTCAGACGTGACCTTTGTATCCCAGGGGCTTGAAATGCACCCTTCAAAGTCTCTAATGCAGTTTTACGGTTGTTTGTGGCCATAATGGGTGACAAGTTATCGCATTAACAGGCCATATGATCATTCTGGACCTGCGGAGACTAATGTCGTGACATGCTTCAGATGCCAAAAATGGTTGGAGGTTGATACGCTACTCCACCCCACCCCAACCCATTCACCATCTGTGTTCTGTTCTCCGTTGACTCCTTTAAGGAACAAACCACAGATTCAGACTCAGAGTCATGTTTTGAACAAAGCTGGGGGGGGGGGGGGGCTGGAACGTTCTAGCTACACAAGCACCTTTAATGGCTTAAATGATGTACTTCCTGCGAGTTTTACATGCTATTTACACAAATATGCAGAACATCAACAACAAACTAACTGATATAGGTACAGCAATTTCTCAGTTCAGATAAATAGGCTTAAAAACACACTGAAGACAGGTTGTTATAATTTATCCAGACACTGTGACTCAATACCAGGAATATAACAATTTGACCCCAGTGTTCACATTTTTAACATTCGTCAGTGTTTTTTTCCAGCAGGATTGTTTGTCAAAGGTCGAAATGAAATCGTTCTCCTCTAATGAGATCAGATATGAGTGTCTGTCTGTGTGTGGCTCAGCTTTACCCCAGATCACTGCTCTGAAGCTGAGTGTCCCACTGCAAACGTGACTCACACAAGCTGCTGCAGAAGTATCATCCACTTTGTCCACACGAGGGCTATACAATGAGATGAGACTTTAAGTCTCTTAAAATCATTAAAATGTCCCTAAATTCTACCTGAAAGTCCTTAAAATCTCCTTGAAGTCGTTGAAAGTCCTGAAAATGTCCTTTAAATTCTTCGTGATAGTCCTGAAAGTGTATTTACACATGACCTGAAACCATGCAGCACCCCTAGTGTGTATTTGGGGCCCTACATTTCCTTTATTATCCATTGGTGTGTGGAAGTCAGCCCCATAATTATCCCTAGGGTTGGGGTTGGGTTGGAGAGTCGGGGCACAAATCTATTTAATGTTCACTTAAAAACTCCCTAAAAAATGAAGGGTTTCTCATTGGTGGTGATCAGCAGCACTGATCCAGACACAGACTGGTGGACGGGCTCAGTCCCAGGTGACCAGAGAGGAATTTCTTCCCCTGGCACCACATCTTATTTTTCGCGCTAATTAAATTGGAGGCTTAGGCAGTGTTGTCTGACAAATAAGATGGTGGTTGTTTTTTTACTTTCAAATTGGTATTTCAAATATGTTGGAATGTTAAGGTTTTTTTTTCTTTTCTTTTTTATCAGCGACATAATGGAAAATTACAACGAGACTCACTTATCGCACGTATAAATTGAAGGTCTTTTTGTCTCCTGCCAAAGAAAATGGCTGCTTAAACTGCTTAAGAGTGCTTTAAACACACAGGGAGCTAAACTGGCCACGCAAAGGTAAGCTGGCCACGCATGTGTCCATAGAGTGCCTCGGTTACATAGGGGACACGCTGTGTTGGTCTGAGACAACGTCTGTTGATCCGTTGAAGACCATTTTCGGATGGTTAGGCCTGGTGCTAAATGTGAGAGTTGTTGATTACATTACGTATGTTTTAGGTCACCGAATCTAGAATAGTTTACGGAAAATCTGAGTGGGTCCTGCGGTCACCTCCCTATGGCGACAAAACAATGTGTTGCGTAACATTCAAGATGCATTTGATGAAAGTTTTTTATACACGTGGTTGTGCACAGTAGCAGATCCCTTGGCCTCAAACAGTATGCTGCACAGTGTCACGTTGTGGCCATGTGCCTTGCTTGGAACTGGACATAAAGTTCATAAATACGTTTTTATCAGTCTTTTCATTGGCACTGAAGCAAAACACAAAAAAGACTGTGGGGTCATGCTGACCTCTGCAGTAGGAATCTGTAACTCATGGCCTGATTTCAATAACATTGCAGCTTCCAGATTTACAGGTGATGGCCCCCAGGCCTTATGAAGCTCAAAACCACACTGCTAACACAAATACGTCCTCTAACTTTATAGCGACACCTGGTGGACAACATTACCAAGGTGTATGCGGAAATGCAGATGTCAGTCACTGAGTCAGAAGGACAGGAATGACTTGCATCCATACAGATCTTATGAGAGATTTAAAAAACGCCTGAAACATTTAACCAAGAAAGGACTCATGACAAAATAATGTATCTGTGTGTTTATTACACTTTTATACAAGTAAATGTTGTGTCTTGGGTCTTACAAAATCTGACAGTCGAATATTACAACAACGTTACACTGTTAGTCTGAAATGTTGTGCCAGCAGAAGCTGTACCAGCACGAACCCTAAGGCATTGGTTAGAGATAATGTGACAACTTCAGCAGAAGACTTTTCAATGCACACTTGGGTAAGGCAACAGTGGTTACAGAATGCTATTCATTTAACAGTCATTCTCACTAAGGTAGGTAAACATGAAAATGAAATAGTTCTACAAAAACTTATTTAAGAAATATCTCCCTTCCATGTGTATTAGTTTGTCTCAGGTATGACTTCAGTAAGAGTCAATGACGATGCAGCAAAGAGACAATGCCCTGTTTTTTCCTGTCTATTTAACCAGCCAAGAAAATATATTAAATAAGACCAAACCGTAAAATGGCATATTAGCAACACAAAACAGTTATTTAGAAGTGTTTACTTAATAATAAATGTTTGTCACATCACCACTTCATATTATATTTAATACTATCACTTTGGTAAAGGAAAGAAGACTAATTTGTACTTTATTACTTTTTTGTACTTTTGCTCACTCAACATTTGAATGTTGTCAGTCAGCATAGTAACAGCCACCTGGAGACCTTCTTAGCTCAGTTCAGTTGGCTCAATGTTCCAGTGGGTCTAAAGGTCTCGCTCTCTCTCTCTCTCTCTCTCTCCCTCCCTCCCTCTCTCTCATTCTCTCTCTCTCTCTCTCCCTCCCTCTCTCTCATTCTCTCTCTCTCTCTCTCATTCTCTCATTCTGTGTGTGCTGGTTAGTCTAGATGACTGACTGTCTCTACTTGTCTTCAGGTAGTAAACATGGTGCTGGTTGCTTTTCTTCTGTGGACTGTGATGTTGTGATCCAGATAAATGTGCCCTATGGTCAAACAGTCTCTTCTGAGGGTTCAGGCGTTGGTCCCTCTATCAGGAGATTCAGGCATTAGGCAGCGCGATGGTCCCCCTCTTTCTCTAGAAGTTCTGGTGTTGCTCTGACTGTCGTCTCTCTCTCTGTCGCCCTCTATCTTTCAGTTCTGGTGCTAGTCTGTGTGGAGTTCGGTCTACGGGTCCTGCTCGGTCTGAGCAGGCTTGCCCTTCTTGTCCTGCCATTCCTTCTGCCTCAGGCTCAGCTCGATCTCAGTGAAGGCAGCCGGCCCCCAGTTGGTGATCTTCTGTGGCCCCTTGGAGCCTGATTCAAAAACACACACAAGTCAAACGCTGGTGATAGAAAGCAGGATTAAAAAGAGATCAGGAAAGGGGCTATACTTCCACATTATTTTAAAGAATGCAGATGACTCTAAATATGGGTAGGGGTAGTTCACAATGTTAGGCTAAAAAATATGTAACCATATGTTCTTGCATGACAGGTTTTTTTTTTTTTTTTAAATGTGCTTGTTCGAGGCTTGACATATGACTTAAGGCTACTTGTTGTCTGGACTGGAAAGGAGAAGGGTACAAGCCAGGGAGAAGCAGATGGTGTTTACCAGGCTGAATGATGCGGATCAGCCCCTCGTGGTGGGCCACCTTGTCCTTCCAGCTCTTGGTGTTATTGGCGGCGTCCTCAAGTTTCTTCATGACTTCCTGTAACGGCAACCAAACAATTACACATCCGAGAAAATCAAAACCACTAACGCCTGTAGGCCTTTTCCAAACCCGACCCTCCCCGTTTTGTCCCGGAGTGAACTTTGTTTTGTAGTAACACTCACAACTGTGGATGGCAGCCTTAATGAAAGGGTAGGGTGCGGCAAACTCGATGAAAAAAAAAAATTATGTCAGAATAACTTTCAATAAACATTTAACCCACCATAAAACATAGTTTTGGAGACCCTGGAAAATGTAGGATTTCTTTCTTCTTTCATTACTAGTATGTTGAGCTGAATTTTATGTTTTATGTAATATGTAGACCCCCACGTGTTGTATTATGTAGTTCTACTTGTTTTTTAATTTTACGGCCTCAGACTCACTATTGGAGGGTTTAATAACCCACTTCCTCTCCCTGTTGACTGGTTTGTAATGGCCCTAACTATGGCAGACCCTCCACGTGAATGCGCATATGGAGTGGAGGTGGGTAGGGAGAGGGTGTAGGAGTACGTTTTGAAAAGGCCCTGTGTCATTAGTCCTTGAGTCAACTAGAAATAAAGCGATTTTTTTTAAGCATTATAAAAATGGAGGACAAAGTATAATTTTTTCTGGGGCGCTCTTGACAAAATTAATTTGTAAACGAAGGGCACAAATGCTGAAATTAATTTCTGAGAACCAAGCAGCCACTAGATGGCAGTGTTTAGCAGTCTGAGTAAATTAATCTCAGGCAGGGTCCCCCTGCAGGGGTCAGGGGAATCCATGTACTATAAGAAAACCAAGGGGGAGTAAAGACCTTGCTATTTAACCATTGTTTTTTTTAGCCCACTGCTCAATGTGGCCAGGAGGTAAATTAGTTGTGGGGTGCCATGTTCAACCACTTCTGTCAGTGCCAGCTTGTGGAGGAGATGTGATAAGACAAGGCAGACTTATTTTGAGTTGCTGTGGGTATTCAGTGATAATTCTGAGATGAGACATGGTTTCAGTCTGAATCAGAGGTTGTGTAGTATAATAGTTTAAGTCTTTTGATGATGATTGACAGTTTATGCCTTCTTCAGCCGACTCTCTTTGAACACTTCATTAAGGTCAAGTTTTAATAATGGGGCAACCGCTTCTTCCTAATATCTACTTTAGAATGCTTTTAACTTAAAATGAGAGTTAAAACTAATTAAGCCTTACCTATACCCATACAAATAATCACAATCATACATTTAAATTAAGGTGACTGACGAATATTATTCAGGCTTACAATGGAAATATGCCTCTGTCTATCCTTGAGTATTCCTCCTTATAATGTGTACAACTAGACTGATTCCTGTTTTTATTTTCTAATGTCACCTCCACTTTACCCAAGTGTAGTACCCAAGGGTAGTACCAACTATGTAAGGAATAATCAATTGATAAGCGCAGATATACTTCTTATGTTGGTTCGTTATTATGAGATGGAAGTGTGGTTAAGGTCATGCTGATATTTAGGGTCAGGGTTAAAACTGTGTAGTAACACAAACTTGTATGAAATGTACGTTAGTTTCAAGTCCACTGTCAAGGACACTTATAATTATAATGTGGGGGACACATCACCTCACACTTTAAATGTGAAACGATGTCTCACCTCCTGGCCCTCAGCTGATGAAATGAAGTGTAAATGCAGTGTGAGTTTCCTAAGCGTGGTATATTGTTAGTATTGTCTCCTTAATCATTCATCCAGTCATTCATTCATCCATTCACTCATTCAGTCAGTCAGTCAGTCAGTCAGTCAGTCAGCCAGTCATTCAGCCATCCAGTCAGTCAGTCAGTCAGTCAGTCATTCAGCCAGTCAGTCATTCAACCAGTCAGTCAGTCAGTCAGTCAGGCAGTCAGTCAGTCATTCAGTGAAAGTCCTCTCTATGGCAGAGGTGGTGTAGACACACACACTCTGAAATTCACCTCTGCACTTAACCCATCCAGGGAAGTGACACACACACACAGTGAAGTGAGGTTACACACTAACCCGGAGCATTGAGCTGCCATTGGCGGCGCCCGAGGAGCAGTGATCGGGGTTAGGTGCCTTGCTCAAGGGCACTTCAGCTGTGGATGTGGGCATGGGAGAGCAGTGGTCTACCACTTCCCCCGCTCACATTTTTCCTACTGGTCGGGGATCGAACCGGCCACCCTACGGTTACCCTAACCAGTAGGCCACGGCTGCCCCTATTCAGTCATTCAGTCAGTCAGTCAGTGAGTAAGTCTGATTTTGACCTGGTATTGTTGCAGGGCCTCGTGTCTCTCGTTCTGGAGCAGCTGCAGCTGCTGCATGGCGTCCTCGAGGGCGCTCTCCTTGGCCAGCCGCTCGCGCTCCAGCTCCTGCTTCTCGGCCTCCGTCTGGGAGATCGCCCGCTGCTGCGTCAGGTGGAACTCCTCCAGCTCCGCCCGCTTGGTCACCTCCTCCTCCAGCAGCCTGTATGTGCATTTACACATACATACACACAAACACACACACACACACACACACACACACACACACACACACACACATACATACACACATACATACATACACACATACACATATATATATACACACACACACACACACACACACACACACACACACACACACACACAAACCGACACAAACACATAGATACACATATTTGAATGTACTCACCACAGTAAAACAGTAAAAGACAGATTAACCACTAAAATGCACCATAAAAAATGCACGCAATGTTCAGTTATGAACACCAAATGCAATTGTATAAGAAAATATGCATGCACAAACACACATACAAACTGGCAGGCACAGTAAGGAACTTTGCATGTAACTTCACAACACCCCACAACATGTATTCAACAAGCTCATTTACACTCCCAAATCATATGTACACTCCTCAGACACCCATGCAAATGTAAACCCACAGTTACCATTTCACACACGTTCAGAATGGCAACACTTAAAACAGGTAGACAAATAACAATACACATAAACAGCCATACTTGTGACTGGCCTAACGCTCAACTGTATACATTTTTGAACAACCTCCTTTCTTGGACCTCAACAGCAAGGTTAAGGTTTATAATTTAACAGAGGCTTTCATCCAATGCGATGTACACAGTAATGAGATTTGCAATATCAACAATATGAAATGTTAACAACAAATACAGCAATAATAGTAATGTTTAAAGAAAAGGGCATAAAAGAGAAACGTTATCATAAACACAAGGTTTGAAAAGCTGAGTCTCTAATGGTTCTTGAAAATAGCGAGTCTATCTCCTGAGTTGGGTAGCTCATTCCACCACTGAGGCACGACGAATGGATAAAGGTGTACTATATATCTGAGCCAAATTCCATCTCACGAGGTGGGCTATGGCTTGAGCACATATTTTGATAGCATATCATGGCAGCAAACAATAATCCCACGTTCCCACCCACACACACACAGATAAGCTCGTGGATATTTTGTCTCTCAAGTTCTTGGTCACCAGTGACCTCAAAAGTGCTAACTTCACTGTTTGTCAGCACAAAGGAAGGAAATGGATGGTGTCTGTGTGAGAGAGATGTGTATGTGTCTGTGAAAGAAGGGGAAGGTATGTGTTTGTGTGTGTGTGTGTGAGAAAGAGAGAGGTTGCACCCACGTATGTGCTGTGTCTACGCGTGTGACGGTTTGTGTGTGCTGCTGGAGGAACCCCTTAGTTCAGTGTTATTTCTAACATGTGACTTGGCCGCCAGAGGAAGTGACACTGGATGACTCAGAGTTGGTCTGGTCCCACGCCAGCGCCTCCCCAGGGCCTCAGGGTCAGATGCATGACTGGACACGCCACCTCACTCACACAAGTGTGAAAAGGACCCTAACACCACCTCCACTCATACAAGTGTGAAACGGAACAACCAGACACCTGATTCTAATTCTGTAGTGGAAGTTCCCTAAACCTGCAATATCATACACATCAGTTTCTCACTGTGTGTGTGTGAGTGTGTGTGTGTGTGTGTGCTTATGTATTAATGTGATATATTGTTTATGCGTGTGAGTGAATGAGGAGTAAGAGTGTGTGCTTTAGTGAATTTGTGCATGTGTGTGTCTGTGAGAGAGAGGGAGAGAGAGAGAGAGAGAGAGAGAGATAGACAGAGAAGGCATATTTGAGAGAGTATGAGTGTGCTATGGAGGGTTCCTCACCGAGACTGGAGTTTGCGAACGGTCTCCTCATCCTGCCTGGCCTGCCTCTCATCATCTAGGGCCTCCTGCAGGCGCTGGTACATATCCTCCAGCTCGTGCACGCGCTGCAGGTACTGCTCCAGCTCAGTGGACTTCTGCGCCACCTGCTCCTCCATCTGTTGCCGTACCTGACACACACACACACACACACACACGCACAAATACACACACACACACACACACAAACACATTTACACACACACACACAAACACATTTACATACACACACACACACATACACCATAAAAACACAAAGGAATACATATTTGTACATACATGGATTTGCTACATGAACAGAATTTCACATTAAGGGAAGTGTGGAAGTACACATAAGCACACACATGTGTACTCTCATCCACAGTCTAATACACCCTTATGTGGCTCTGCTATCCCCTGCCCCTCTTTGGCAACATTTCCATTGAACTGGAAACACTGTGATTGCTTTCAAATTACTTTCTCATACCATTGCCTCTACATCTCCCAACAGGTGTAGAGAAAGAAAAGTAAATGTGCAAAGCCTGCGCATGAACAAACAATTACTTCCCTGGGGACGAATTTACATACATACAGTCAAATCAGCAAGGGGAATGAATATGAATGCATGTGTGCACTCTGATCCGTGCTTCCATTAATAACATGAGAAAGCAGAAGTAGGATAGGAGTGCACTTCCTGAAACCGGGTGCACAGTAGCTCGTTAGCACGCGTCATTGGACAGGAGGCTGTGATGTCATTGCCCACATTCACAGCCAGAACAACAGAAGGAAGCTCTCACTACCTAAGGTCAAAGGTTAAATAGCACAGTAGCTCCAGTAGGTCCCACTGTGCCATCAAGCCTTGATTACTTTGTGAAATGTGTGAGGAAGTAAGGCTAGAATGCTTGGGAGACATCTCTACCATTTTCTCCTTCTCCAGGTCGACCCTGTAGCGGCCCTCCAGCTCATTCTGCGTCTCCAGCCTCCTCCGCTCCTCCTCTACGGCGTCAGCTTCTGCCTCTTCCAGTTTCTGCACACACACACACACACACACATACACACACACACACAGGCCTGTCAACACTTTGCAAAGAGGGAGGGGTAAAAACAGGAAGCAACCCGCGAAAAAGAAGAGAAGATTTTAACCATTAACAGCATGGAACAGCCATGAGAGACCAGACGGGCTGTTTGCTTTAGCTAGGGGGGGTGGGGCTTTCCATTAGAAACAGCTTCACCAAAACGGACAAAAGCAAACAAAGCTGACTGAAAACGAAAACCCACTCGTAAAAATACCCCTGTTGAAACTTCTGAAGAACTCTCACCCAAACATGGATCAATAAATGAGATCATCTTGAATACACAACACTTCACGTGTACACACTATCCACAGACAGGACTCATTTGTACCATTACTGGTTTACGCTCCTAAGGGCTTCTAGCCTGGTTTCACCCATCCTGTAAGTGTGAAGTCATTCAGGTGCCCCCCATAACAGGCTTGGTATTGTCCTACCCCCTGTTTTGGGGGAGGGGTTGCGAGAGGTACGGACTACACCTCAATGGCAAATTGTTTTCTCATTCAGGCTTTTGCTGTAAAACCCGATGTGGCGCGCACAAAGGGAAACTTGTTTTGCCAGAGTAAATCAAATGATTGTGTCTTGCCACACTGCATGCTCTTTACGTTGAAGGGGCTTCTATTGGTCATGTCACCATTTATACGAGCAACTTGCTTAGTTTCTGCTGCCCCGAGGCAAACATGTAAAACAATGAGAGGCTAAGAGACGTCTGTCTGTCTGTCTCAGACAAGCAGGCATCTCTTGATTGCAGTTTCTCCTAACCTCTAAGACTCCTATTGTTCCAAGTGATATACAATAGCCTTTTATCTCACAATGGAGGTGGGTCCTCTGTTTCTCAATGACTCAGCAAGTATAACAGACAATGTCATGCCTTGTACATGTGTGCATTGTTTATTTGGCTCCTTGGTACACCTGCCTCATCCTGACTCAGGCCTTCCTCCCAACCTGACGTAGCCCAGGTTTGTATTTCCCTGTGTCAACCATGGAGGCTTTTCTCCTTGTTGCTTAACATTGCTTAACTGTATGAGCTTGACTAAGGAAGCTAATCAGGATTAAGACAGCTGAAAGAAATCAAGAGGGGAAAGAGTCAAGAGGGGTTAAGTGAGAAATAACCCCTGTCCCCTCCTCCCCCGTCCCCAAGAGAACACAATCACCCCCTCCCCCCCAAGAGGATTTACTGAGAGTGAAACCACTGACTGTTACACTATAAATACACTTATGAACAAAAGACATGGAGGAAGAGATAGAAAAAGTTTCTGTTGCCAACTGGTGACTCGCGCACCCTCCTCCCCCCCCACGCTTACGTTCTCTGCTGGGCAGTGACAGCTTCTTCATTGTCACTCTTAACTGCTTGAGTGACGCTGCTCAATGACCCACATTCACACTGATGTGACGTCGTTTTAGAAGTGTCATATCAGTTCAGCTGACAAATGCTGGGTATAAGTGGGTCATTGAGAATTAACACTTGGCGTCCTGACTCTTTACCTCCATTTGCAGCTTTGCAATGTAGAGGAAGGATTGCATGCAGTTTCATTATAGAGAGATAAAGCCACATAGAAAAATCAGTGGTTCTGATGTTTGGACCAAATAAGCTTTGGCTCTGGCTCACCTGGTACATTCAGCAAACACAATATGGCACCCCGTTTAAAAACAAAAGAAAATAGGAGGTGCTAGCCCCTGCCCCCCCCCCCCCCCCCCCCACACTCACACATTCACCTCATTGGCACCCCATTTAAAAACAAAAGAAAATAGGAGGTGCTTACCCCTCTACACACACACACAGTCAAGTTCCTATGCCACAATATGGCACCCCATTTAAAAACAAAAGAAAATAGAACCCTGGAGGTGCTAACCCCCCAACCCCCAGCTCCCCCTCATCAATTATAGCTATAGTCAAGTGCCTATGGCATCTATAAGAAGAAATCGCCACAGGCGTCTGCCAAATACCATAACGTAAAATAAAACATGCCAGGTGGGCTGAAGGTGTGTTGGTGGTGGTTTTCTGGGAGTGGAGGAAGAGGAACACGACACGTTTACCTTCCTCATGGACTCCAGCTCGCGCTGCTTGTTCTCGTTGGCCACCTGCAGCTCGCGCATGCGCTGCTCCAGCTCCTCGTGCTCCGCCTGCTGCTTCTGCCGCAGCTCGCGCCTCTTCTGACGGGCCTCGCGATGGGGCGCCGGGCGACCCAGCTTCAGTAGCAGAACACACGTCTGGATGCCTGGAGAAAGAGGAGAGTAAAGGAGAAAAGAAGAAGAGAGAAGAAAGAAAATAGAGAGGACGAGTGAGAGAAAGAAGAAAGGGAGGGGAAAGGGGAAGGCAAGGGGCAAATAGATGAGCGCAAAGCAAAGTGGGGTATCAGAAAAAGGAGACAGCGAGACCAGGCGAGAATTATCAGAAGTTGGACTCTAATGATGGGTTGTGACAGTGTGGTTTGGCCTTGTGTGTGTCAACTGTTACCTCAACAAGTCCTTTTTATAACCAACACAATCCTTTAAGAGCTAGAAGCCACACTGCAATGCACTTTACTATAAAGATTTGAATAAGCAGAGGCATGGGTCCTGAGACCTATTTACTTTTCACAGACACCCACTCTCACTCTCAGTTTCACTGGCCTCTTAGTGAAGGCCTGTCTCCATGGTTGGATTTGTTTCCATCCAACTAATGAATGCACATTTTGGAAATCCTGAGTGGAAATTCACATAAAATCTCAAATCAAATATGACATTTAATCACCGGAAAGTCTGTTTTGAACCTGTGGCTGTTTAAACATTTTTCAAAACAATTATAATTCCCCTTGAAATAATTTGCATATACCATCTGACAGAAGCAGGCAGATTAGCATTTTCTTTCACCATATTTTCACAAATGCCTTAAAAATATGTGAAAGAGGTAGATGGAAACCCAACTGTGGTCTTACCCTGGATCCATTCTTGTTTCTTCTTCTTGTCTGACGCACTGATCTCAAAGCTCTTCTCTGAACATTTAATGTAAAGCAGACACTTCTTCCCTTCCTTATCTGGCAAGGACTGTTGTGAGAAAGAGAGTTTTGCTTGTGTCATCTATGTATCAAATGTATTAGGAATAGTCATGCAGCTTTTAAAATAATAACAAATGCAAGATGACATTCCCATGTAATAAATACATGACTGGTGTATTTTGACAACATATGACAAAGCATTTGAAATCGGTGTAGACATTTATGTATACTATTTTGTACAATAAAATGTACCATATGTTACTCGATTTCCATAACCACTTTTAATACGATAACATGTTTGACCGCGTTTGATTCATCAGACCATATGGAATGCTTCAGAAGCAAAGCTATTCTGGCGTAGAGAGTCATGGAGTTTAGAATGACTCATGGTTTGTGTCCTTGCTGATCAGAGATCAGGGTCTTGAGCCATGGGTGCATGGGCTGACCTCAACACAGCAGTTTCCATCCAGCATGATGTCTCCTTTCTTCTCTGTCAGGTCCTCGCTCACGTAGTAGGAGATGGAGTTGGGTCGCAGCAGGAACCAG